>NC_070614.1:52544583-52867500 GCF_027172205.1 Podarcis raffonei | reverse complement strand
CTCGGAAACATACTGGGAGCCAATGTAGGTCTTTCAGGACTGGTGTTATGTGGTCTCCCAGTCACCAGTCTAGCTGCCGCATTCTGGATTAATTGCAGTTTCCGAGTCATCTTCAAAGGTAGCCCCACATAGAGCGTGTTGCAGTAGTCGAAGTGGGAGATAACCAGAGCACGCACCACTCTGGCCAGACAGTCCACAGGCAGGGAGGGTCTCATCCTGCGTACCAGATGGAGCTGGTAGACAGGCCACCCTGGACACAGAATTGACCTGCGCCTCCATGGACAGCGGTGAGTCCAAAATGACCCCCAGGCTGCGCACCTGGTCCTTCAGGGGCACAGCTGCCCCATTCAGGACCAGGGAGTCCCCCACACCTGGCAGGAGGGGGAGAAGAGAATGTTCCTGTGCCCACTTCCTCCAACCAGGCCCAGCTTCATAAACTCCCATCCCCTTTTCCCCAAACCCTGTGACCTCAGCAGTGGAACAAGCTGGAAGTGGAATTATTTATGGCACATTTTATCTGGCAATGTTCCTCCACGTGGCCTAGAAGCTTTGTTCCAGCTTCCTCTTTTGCGCTGAGCTGTTAGGGGAAAGCTGCTGACAGAGACACGTTTGGGGTTTGTCATTTCCCTAGAATTCAGGGGCACACCTACAGAAGTCATTCTAGGTCATGTAGGACAGCAGGGTCATGATTCACAACAACACAAAATTAACTTATGAGACTCATTCCTGCAAGACGTGACTGTGGCTTGGGGAGTAATGGTGCATTTTGTATAGTGTGCGCACGCTCAGAGGATGACCTCCAAACCATCCTAAATATCTTCTCAGAAGCTTACGAAAAGCTTGGCCTATCGCTCAACATCCAAAAAACCAAAGTGCTGCACCAACAAGTACAAAATAACCCCTCTGCAGCGCCACAAATCCAACTCAATGGTGTAACGTTGGAAAATGTCAATCACTTCTCCTACCTGGGCAGTTATCTTTCCTCAAGGGCCAACATTGTTGCCGAAATCTGGCATCACCTGAGCTCTGCGAGTGCAATTTTCTCCCGATTGAAGTGCAGAGTGTTTGAGGACTGGGACATTCGCAGGGAAACCAAAATGCTTGTTTACAAAGCTAGTGTACTGCCAACCTTACCGTATTTTTGTGAAACATGGACCACTTATAAACGCCATCTCCAGCTCCTTGAAAGATTCCATCAACGGCGTCTCCAAAAAATTTTACACATCACTTGGGAAGACAGGTGAACTAATACCAGGGTCCTGGAAGAAGCACAATTCATCAGTGTTGAAGCAATGATTCTTCAACAACAACTTTGTTGAACTGGTCATGTTATTGAGATGCCTGATTATCGCCTTCCAAAGCAACTACTCTATTCCAAACTTAAAAATGGAAAGTGTAATACTGGTGGTCAACAAAAGAGGTTTAAAGACTCTCAAGGCAAATCTTTTAAAATGGAGTATAAACAGCAACAACTAGGAAACAGCGGCCTGCAAGCGCTCCAATTGGAGAACAGCCTTTACCAAAGGTGTTGTGTGCTTTGAAGACACTCGAACTCAGGACGCAAGGGAGAAACGTGCTAAGAGGAAGGCACGCTTGGCAAATCGACACTGTGATCAACTCCTGCCCGGAAAACTATGTCCCCACTGTGGAAGGACGTGTGGGTCCAGAATTGGCCTCCACAGTCACTTATGGACTCACTGTTAAAACTGTGTTCATGGAAGACAATCTTACTCGGCTACGAGTGACCAAAGAAGGAGGAGGAGGAGGAGGAGGAGGAGGAGAAGGAGGTGTATTTTTAAGCAGAGGTGCTTGTCAGGATGGCTCACCCTTCCACATTCTCAAGGAGCGCCCCAAAATGTAGTGGGGAGGAGATCTGTAAATGATTACAGTTGCATTTTAATGCTGTTACAGTATAAGAATTCATAGATGTTATAAATAAAATGAATGCTCCTAAGTGCGCACAGTAAGCACCTGTGCAGAAGTACATAAACTACATGTATGAAAGAGTACAGGAGAGCAATCCTGAAGCCATTTTGACTCTGAATGACCCCAGATAGTTCCTCTGCAGAGGGAAATATCTTGGGGAAACCTCTCCCAATGATTCTTTTCATTTTCAAATCCTGCTTTAAGGGCATATTCTGTACAGTGGTGCCCCGCAAGACGAATGCCTCGCAAGACGAAAAACTCGCTAGACGAAAGAGTTTTCCATTTTTTGAGGTGCTTCGCAAGACGAATTTCCCTATGGGCTTGCTTCGCAAGACGAAACGTCTTGCGAGTTCTTGCGAGTTTGTTTCCTTTTTCTTAAAGCTGCTAAGCCGCTAAGCCGTTAATAGCCGCTAAGTCGCTAAGCCGTTAATAGCCGCTAAGCCGCTAATAGCCGCTAAGCCGCCAATAGCCGTGCTTCGCAAGACGAAAAAACCGCAAGACGAAGAGACTCGCGGAACGGATTAATTTTGTCTTGAGAGGCACCACTGTATATGCACAGGACAGGCCTCTGACCTGGATTCAAGAACTAAAATATTTACCATCTCAAAAAACTGGCTCAGACTGGCCAGGTAATTGGTGACCATTATCAGGTATCTTGGCAGACAGGAGAGAAACCATGCACTCAAATTTCTGTTGTAGACCGCCTCTTTCTGTGGCATGTGTGGGGTGGTCTTTGGCTAGGGGTTTGGGCAATTTCTAAAGTCTTTAAAAGTTATTGTACACCTTTGTTCTGGGCCCTTGCCTCCTTGCAAGGTGCAAGGTAGGGCACTCTGTTGCAACAGAAAAATAAAGATCTGTTTTGCTTTGACTGAATCCTGCCTCCATCCATTCTTCTCTGACTGATAATAGGCTTACGGGATATGAAGCTCCTCGACAGGGCGTTGGGCTGTAAAAGCCAAGCCCAAGTTTTTCTATAACAGTGCAAAGGTTTACCATAGCATATGCATTTGTGAGCATATTCCTTGGGCGGAGAACTGCAAAAATAGTGTAATATTGACAGACGGCTGTGTTTTGGTTCATGTGCAACTTTGGCCGTTTTGTCTTTAGAGGAGAACTGAATCGAATTTCTTCAACCAACGTGTAATATGTATTTTTTAATTACAAAGTTTTATTCATATTTCATGCGAACAATAACCAGTGGAAAGAGACAACACCAAAAGTTGGGAAATCAGTGAGACAGTTACACGACGGTAGTGAATACCATACTACATTTTAAACAAGGCATGTCCAAAGTCTGTTTCGGGGGCCTAATCCGGCCCCTGTGGCAGTTTATTTGCAGGGGTAAAATCCTAAAAAAAAAACCCTCAACAACTTCAATCCTAAAAAAACCTCAACAACCACAGTTGGCCCTTTGGTCGGCCCTCACAGCCCTTCACTTCATCAAATCTGGCCCTCTTTGAAAAAAGTTTGGAACAAACTCATGGGTTTGGAGAGCCAAATTTCATTTTTGGGTGCCAGGGAGGATTCAAGCAGATCTGAAACGTAGGATACGAAACCCCACCAAATTGCACAAAACGGTCCTCTTTATTCCTTGCCTTTTATCACCCGAATCCTGTGGGTTATCTCCTCAGCAATTGCAACCATTTTTGTACCACTGCTCCAAAACCAGGTCCATTAATTCCACACACACACCATTTTTGTGCAATAGAAAGTCTGGCAGCTACTAAGAACCATGTTGAGAGGGGTTGATTGGGGTCTGAGTTTCTTTCCCCCCCAATTTTTAAAATTAATTTTCCACATTTATAACAGACATAACATATAAAACACACAAAAGAAAACACATTCCAATACTAATGAATGTATTTTTCAACATTTTTTTCAACTCATTATAAATCTTTTCCCAGAGGTCCATCACCTTGGGACACGTCCACCACATATGATCAAAGGTGCCTTCTTTTTCTTTGCACTTCCAACATAAATTATCGTTCGTGTGGTAAATCTTTACTAATTTTACCGGGGTTAAGTACCATCTATATATCATTTTCATAATGTTTTCTTTTAATGCAGTACATGCAGTAAACTTAATCCCTTTCTTCCACAACCTTTCCCAATCTTCTAACATTATATTGTGTCCAACGTCTCTTGCCCAGTCTATCATTACAGATTTAACTTGTTCATCCTTTGTATGCCACTCCAACAATAAATTGTACATTTTGGATAGGTTTTTAACATTGGTATCTAACAACTCTGTTTCCAATTTGGATTTTTCCGTTGCAAAACCTGTTGGAGTCTGAGTTTCAGCTGGAGGTCAGATTTCTGTTGCATGGGCATAGCTGGGGGGTCAGGGGGGCAGCTGCCCTCCAATCAAGTAAATAAATAAAAATACTTAACTAACTGACCAATTGCGTTGCAGGTAACTCGGTTCTGCCCTCCCTAACTTAAAGCCTGCCCCCCTAAAATAAATCCTAGCTACACCCAAGTTCCGCCGCCTTAATCGGTTATCTCCATCTCGCATATCCAGCCAAAGTCGAGAGTGCAGTGGTCGTCGGTCCAGCGGCCGTCGCTGTGGAAGTGGACGCAGTTCTCTCCTCCCAAAAGTCCATGGCTGGAAGAGTTATCCGGCTGACCTGGAACCCAGTCCCTGGACGGGGGCACGGGGAGGGAAAGGAGAGGTGAAGACACGGGTCGCGATCCTCTAAACCACCTCCAGGTTCAGTCCCCAAAAGCAAGAGCGCGGAATCTACTTGGTTACTTAGCAAAGGGGTTCAGAGGTTGAAATTCTAGGTCCAGAGGGACAGGGGCTCAGGCGGAGGCTAAACCACATGCTTTGATGAAATGCCCCCAATTTAGGGTTCCCAAGTCAGGAGCACCCCACACCCTGAGACTGCAGGGCCTAAATCTGAGTCTTAGGGGTGGCCCCTGGTGAAGTCCTGGAGTGATGTCACAGGGGGTGGGGCCTAGAGAATCTATGCAGTAATTTGGTTCAGAAACTTCAGCCGGTGCAGAATTCAGCAGCCAGGTTGCTCACTGGAGCAGACGGTTTGAGCATATTTCACCGATCCTGGTCCAACTGCACTGGCTTCCAGTTAGTCTCTGGGCCCAATTCAAAGTGTTGGTTTTGATCTATAAAGCCTTAAATGGCTCAATAGCTCAAGGACCGCCTCTTTCCATATGAACCAACCCAGACCCTGAGATCAGCTTCTGAGGCCCTCCTTCGTGTGCCGCCTCCTCAAGAGATTCGGAGGGTTGCAACACAAGAACGGGGCCTTCTCTGCAGTGGCTCCCCATCTGCGGAATGCTCTCCCCAGGGAGGTTTGTCTGGTGCCTTCATTATACACCTTTTACGTGCCAGGCAAAAACGTTCCTTTTTAACCAGGCCTTTGGTTGATCTTATTGACATCCAACACGCTTTTAGAATGTGGCTTGGGGGGGGGACGTTATTGGATTACTGCTTTTGGTTTGATTTTCTATGTTGTGGTCTTGTTGTGAACCGCCCTGAGACCTCCGGGTATAGGGCAGTGTATAAATTGAATTAATAATAATAATAATAATAATAATAATAATAATAATAATATGCAACAACAGAGGTGAATTTTGGTTTGATTTTCTATGTTGTGGTCTTGTTGTGAACCGCCCTGAGACCTCCATGTATATGGCAGTGTATAAATTGAATCAATAATAATAATAATAATAATAATAATAATAATAATAAGCAACAACAGAGCTGAATTTTGGTTTGATTTTCTATGTTGTGGTCTTGTTGTGAACCGCCCTGAGACCTCCATGTATATGGCGGTGAATAAATTGAATTAATAATAATAATAATAATAATAATAATAATAATAATTTGCAACAACAGAGGGAAGAGGGAGGCGAGGAGGCAGACCCCGCAGACAGTCCCCTATTCTGCTCCCAGAGCTGCAATTCCCAGAGTGGTTTAACAAACAACCCCGCCTCCCAGGGAAAGCTGGGAATTGTAGTTCTGTGAGAGGAACGGGCACTTTCACGCAAGTCTCCCAAACAAGCCACAGCTCCCAGAATCCTCTGGGGGGAAGCCAGAACTGTTTAAAGCTGTACCCCAGGGCTTTGAACGTATGGTGTGAAGGTGGCAAAAGTCTTCGCTCCAGCAGGGCTTTGGCGGGGCCTGCTACTTTACGGCACCAACCCCTAGCGTTCCCCGCATTGCATTATGGGTTGGCCGCATTGCCGCCTGTGAACTTACCCTTGGCGAAATGTATAGGGCCTCCCATCCACCCACTTCCAGCTCCCGCCGGTGTAAGTCAAGCCGATCCACATATACTGCGGGTGCACACGGACGGCCACAAATTGCTGGCATGGAAAAAAGCACGGAGGGGAGGAAAACAGAAGGATCTCTTAACTTGCTCTCAGTTTTCCCCATCTTAAATTCAGTTCTTTCCATTTCCACACCATTTTTTAATTTTTTGGAGAACCCCAATGAAAACTCATTAGCACACTAGCACTAATGACACATTCTCAATGCCATTTTGCAAGGGGACTATTAAAGTTCCTGTGACGTTAACATATGAGAGTGTTGGAGGTGAAATAGTTAAACAAGTTACCCAATCAGAACCCAGGGGGTGGAGTCAGAGGGGCTATAAAACCAGCTCTGAGAGGGATGAAGAGGGAGTTCATTGGAGTGGGAGTGAATTGGGATAGAGTCTGTGGGTAGGCTGAGTTAGTGTAGTGAAATAAGCTGAGTCAGGAACAGTTAGGAGCTAGGAAGACAAGTAAATATCTGAGAGGTGCTTTAGTGAGTGAGAGCAGGTAGCGGAAGTTATAGGTCTGGATAGGCACCCCATGAAAGTAATTGACCGATATACCGTTTATGAAACCACACGCTTGTTAAACTGCAATAAATAAACAGATGTTTATGTTCCAATTTAACCCTGACTGGCCTCAGTATTGTACCAGGTAGGGCCTGGCTGGTGGCAGCGAGAAATCAAGTGGTGGCACAGGGATCAATAGACGCTGAAACGTCCGGGGACCCTGTGTGATCGCCACAGTTCCCAAACGCGGGGCATTCTGGTATGTCATCATCACCAATATATGCATCTTTATGCTCACTTTACCCTGGTATGTGCATTTTTGCGGGTATTACTTGGCCAAAGAATTGCATTACAAAATTCAGAGAGCTGCGATTTCTGAGAGAGAGAGAGAGAGAGAGAGAGAGAGAGAGAGAGAGAGAGAGAGAGAGCTAGCTGAAAATTGCAAAATTCAGAGAGCTGCGATTTCCAATTGAGAGGGAGGGGGAGAGAGAGAGAGAGAGAGAGAGAGAGAGAGAGAGAGAGAGAGAGAGAGAGATGGAAATTGCAAAATTCGGAGAGCTGTGTTTTGGTTCCTATAAATGAAACGAAATCAGATTTCCTGAGAATGCACAGAGGGCCCCAAAGTATCCTCCAAGATACACTGCTGAACATGCAGTAAAGGTAAAGTTAAAGGGACCCCTGACCATTAGGTCCAGTCGGGGCCGACTTTGGGGTTGCGGCGCTCATCTCGCTTTATTGGCCGAGGGAGCCGACATACAGCTTCCGGGTCATGTGGCCAGCAGGACTAAGCCGCTTCTGGCGAACCAGAGCAGCGCATGGAAACGCCGTTTACCTTCCCGACGGAGCGGTACCTATTTATCTACTTGCACTTTGTGCTTTCGAACTGCTAGGTGGGCAGGAGCAGGGACCGAGCAATGGGAGCTCACCCCGTCGAGGGATTCAAACTGCCAACCTTCTGATCGGCAAGTCCTAGGCTCTGTGGTTTAACCCACAGCGCCACCCGCGTCCCACTCTGAACATACAGTAGGCAGGAGTACTTCCCATAATCATTTCTGCCCGATGATTATCTGTCCTTCCGCAGCAAGTCACAGGCCTCAAGAAGGCCCCCACCTGCTGATCTCACCACTAGGGAGGGTCTGTCAGAAAAGAGGCAGCCTCTCAGATTTTATTCTCTCCGTCATCAAACACACAGGGCAGAGGGCAGACCTGCAAAATCCCCAAGCCCCTACCTGTTCCTCATAGGAATTGATGATCACCAGGTGGGCGTCTCGGGTCAGCCTTGGCCTCCCGAGTCGGGACTCCCAGTAGCAGCTTTTCTGAAAGATGTTCCACCCTTTGGGGCAGCAGGATTAACCTGAGCCCTGAGTTCAAGTTGCCATTAGGTAGAGCTCAATAGGCTCCCAAAGGGACACTGTGGGTTAAACCATAGAGCCTAGGACTTGCCGATCAGAAGGTCGGTGGTTCGAATCCCCGTGACGGAGTGAGCTCCCGTTGCTCGGTCCCTGCTCCTGCCAACCTAGCAGTTCGAAGGCACGTCAAAGTGCAAGTAGATAAATAGGTACCGCTCCGGCGGGAAGGTAAACGGCGTTTCCGTGCGCTGCTCTGCTTCGCCAGAAGCGGCTGAGTCATGCTGGCCACATGACCCAGAAGCTGTACACCAGCTCCCTCGGCCAATAAAGCGAGATGAGCGCCGCAACCCCAGAGTCGGCCACAACTGGACCTAATGGTCAGGGGTCCCTTTACCTTTTAATAGGCTCCCATCAGCCTTTGCTTCCCCACCCACCCCTTTCTCTGCCTTTCTGGAACAAAGGAGCCACACAGAGTGGCTCCTAGCTGTATAAAAACCAAGTGAATGAAACATCTCTCTAAAATGAGATATTTGCTGCCTGCATCTTTGCTAATGCAAAGACGGTGTGATTCTTTTGTAAGGAAACCAATATGTTTTTTCTTTTTAAATCCTTTGGAATCTTTTTCTTCTTCGCCAACAGATTGTGACTTGTTTGCTGTTATGCCTGGAAATCTGTGAGTAAAATCTTCACCCATTTGCAAAGCCAAGCGCCTGTGATTTATTCTAGCCTAAGTATTTTTGTGGGGAACATCTGTTTAAAGGTGGAAGTGGGCAGATGTAAATCTAACCAAGTTTCAATGTGCTTGGAGCAATCTTCTTTGGCGATCCCTCGTAGCTGAGTAAAATTGTCTTCCATAAACACGGTTTTAACAATGAGTCCGTAAGTGACTGTGGAGGCCAATTCTGGACCCACACGTCCTTCCACAGTGGGGACATTGGTTTCCGGGCAGGAGTTGATCACAGTGTGGATTTGCCAAGCATGCCTTCCTCTTGGCACGTTTCTCCCTTGCATCCTGAGTTCGAGTGTTTTCAAAGTCCATGACATCTTTGGTAAAGGCTGTTGCGAGCTGGAGCGCTCGCAAGCCAGTGTTTCCCAGTTGTCAGTGTTTATACTACATTTTTTTAGTGCTAACTCTGCTACACATCTCTTCCAAACCGCTCTCTCCAACACAAAACCCACCGGGCACCTACCTGTTCCTCAATGGAGTCAATGATCACCAGGTGGGCATTTTGGACTTCACAGTTGACCTTGGCCTCCTCCCAGGATTTTCTCTTTCCAGACTCCCAGTAACAGCTTTTACGAAAGAAGTCCCACCCTTTCGGACAACATTCCTTTGGGTTAGCTGGAAGATCAGACAACACAAAGGGAGGAAGATAAAGGGAGCAGTAGTCAAACTCTGTATAGACCCAATGAAACAGCGGAAGTCCAGCGGAAGGGAGGAGCACAAAGAGAAGAAATGCCACGTTACATTTGCAGCAGCACAACCAGACACCTTCGGTCGCCCCAGCTGCAACAAAACACATCTCTACAGCCACAACAGGCACTGTAATTCTCCAACATCTTCAGCCCAGTATACCTGATGGAGCGTCTACACCCCCATCGTCCAGCCCAGACACTGAGGTCCAGCTCCGAGGGCCTTCTGGTGGTTCCCTCCCTGTGAGAAGTGAGATTGCAGGGAAACAGGCAGAGGGCCTTCTCGGTGGTGGCAATTGCCCTGTGGAACGCCCTCCCACCAGATGTCAAAGAGAAGAACAACTACCAGACTTTTAGAAGACATCTGAAGGCAGCTCAGTTTAGGGAAGTTTTTAATGTCTGACGTCGTGTTATTTATTTTTATTTTTATTATTATTATCCCATGCCCTTGTAAAATGTGGCTTGGGGGGGTTATTGGGTTGTTGTTTTAATTTTGATTATATATTTTGTTTTTTTATATTTTGTTTTTGTTCAGTGCACTGCCCTGAGACCTCCGGGTGCAGGGCGGTATATAAATTCTATTATTATTATTATTATTATTATTATTATTATTATTATTATTATACCGCCCTTCATCTTAAGATCTATGGGCAGTACAAAGGATAAAAACCATGAATACAGGATAAAAACATGAAGCTAAATGAAACAAAACAGCAAAACGATACCCCCCCCCAAAAAAGGCACATTTAAAAGGCTGTAGAATATTAATCAGTCGAAGGCCTGAGGAACTTTTTTGTCGAACGTCCCTGGGGAGAACATCCCACCTCTTTAGCCCCCCACCCCACCCGCTTTCCGGCTGCCCCCCTCCTGACCTGTTCGGTTGTTCTTGAAATCCTCCAGCTCGCAATACATGAGTCGGAAACTCTTTTGCATGTCTTTCAGCCGGGTCAGGAGTTGCGTCTTGGCTGGTGAGAGCGAAGAGAGAGAGGGAAAAAACATAAAAGAAGAAGAAGAGTTTGGATTTGGTATCCCGCTGGATCACTCCCCGAAGGAGTCTCAAAGCGGCTAACATTCTCCTTTTCCTTCCTCCCCCACAACAAACACTCTGTGAGGTGAGTGGGGCTGAGAGACTTCAGGGAAGTGTGACTGGCCCAAGGTCACCCAGCAGCTGCAGGTGGAGGAGCGGAGACGCAAACCCGGTTCACCAGATTACGAGTCCACCGCTCTTAACCACTACACCACACTGGGGGAGGTGGCTAGTTAGGCAGCCACATTTGACTTTCAGAGGGGGGAAATGCACACAGATCAGGAACATTTGCAAAAACGTCGAAGGCTCCACGGAGGAGCAGGAAAACCCATTTCATCTCGGAAGCAGGAAAAAGGTTTCTATCGGGACCTCCTGTTCGTTTGCCATGGCGAATGGCTGTACCCATTCCCTTTCGTGCTAATCGAGGATAATATGTGTCAGAGGCTCAGGAGCAGAAGAGCAGGGGAGAGAGCAGATAGAGAGCGGAGGAGAGGAATCAGAGGGGAGCGTAGGGGAATATGACAGTGGACCGAGAGATTCCATGAGCTTCTCCAGCGAATCAGAAGATTCCCAGGAGGGGGCGCCTATGGTAAGGGCGAGGCGAATCCCAGAGGGGACGATCCATAAACAAGGAACCAGAGGGGAGTCCCAAAGAAGCAGCGGAGGAGTAGGGCCAGTTTCCCCACCAGAGCACAGTGGGGGGGAAGAGTCACGTGAGTCAGGACCAGCTTCTCCCCCATCGGGGAGTGGGGAGACGGAGGGAAGGCCAGGTCCAGCTAGCCTCCCCGAAAGGGGGAGCAGTGACACAAGTGTAACGGTCAGAAGGAAAGTGGGAGGCTGCGCGCGCGCGCCAAGTTCAAATGTGGAGGAGCGCGGGACAGCAGAAAACCCGGATTGGGAGCCAGGTCCTAAAGCCCGAAAGAGGGGGGGGGAGGAGTCGGGAGAATCAGCGTCAGAAGAATCTCGGAGGGCAGAGACTCCGACTAGCAGGAGGACCCAGAGAAAGAAGGAACAGAGGAAGAGGTGGAGTAAAGCTAGAATCTTAAGCTGGTGTCAGGGGGGCGGAGATTCAGATGGGACTTCTACGGTCTGACGGATAGATGTAGCGTTGCGCGCTGCACGTCTGGAAATGAGACTGAACTTCAATAAAGACTTTTAAACTTGAGCAAGAAGCAGCGTTGGTCTTGTGTGAGCTGGGACCTTGGGCAGCGCTGACAGTAAGTCCCATCTCAAAAAAACTCTGCAAGCTCACGAAGATAGGCAAAGATGACTACAGAGGAAAAAATCAAGCAATTGCAGGAAGCGGTGTCAACGCTCTACTCAGAATTGGCTGCGTCTAAGAAAAAAGAAGAAGACACAGCTGCGCTCTGCCAGGATCTGCAAGCCAGGTGGGACAAATGGGGAAAGGAGGGGCAGCTGGGAGCCAAGCCGGAGGGAGTTGCCCTCGGGAAAAGGGGGGCGAGCCTTGTGACCCATTTTGACGGGAACCTGCAGCAGTACCCTAACTTCAGAGCAGAAGTAGTTTTCGCGCTCAATTTGCTTCGGAAAGATTTTAGAGATGAGGAGGAGAAAGTGGGTTTCATAATCACTCATCTGCATGGGGAAGCTAAGTCGTGGCTGCGGACCTTGTTACGCGAAAATGACCCCGCCCTCAAAGATTCAAGCGCCTTTATTGGAGCCATGGACGCTTGCTTTAAATCAATGGTGGATGTGGATGTCGCTAGAAGGGAAATGCATGGATTGCGGCAAGGAAAAGCGACAGTGCGCCAGTATCATTCCCGCTTTTTTGGGTTAGTAAATGTGCTGGGCTGGCAGAAGGACTCAGCTGCCGTCAGGGATCTGTTCTGGGAGGGGCTGAATGGAGCCGTGAAAGATGAGCTGGCGAGGGGAGAGAGACCCCAAAATACAACAGAAGTTGTCCAAAGGGCGCTCGCAATTGGGGTGCGCCTGGAAGAACGCCCGTGGAGCAGGGAGCAGGGGGGAAGAGCAAACACATCAGTTAGAACGACTCCCTTCCTACCCAGAGAGACAGAGCACGCTCAGTCCACGCCTCCTCTAATGAGGGGAGAGGAGCCAATGGAAATCGGAGGTGCAAGGGCTCAGACAGCAAGCAGAGCCCAAACACCAGGAGCAGTCAAGGCGAAGGCTCCTAGAGGGAGCAGGAAGTGTTACATCTGCGACAGTGCACTGCACATGGCCAAAGAGTGTCCCCAGAGGCTCCAGAAGCACACTGCAGCCTCAGCAACTGTTAAAGGAGCAATTCAGCAGGAGGAGCAGCCCCAGGGAAACGGAGGAGCCTGGTTGGAGACAGAAGCACTGGGGCTCAACCAGGCGAGTCAGTGAAGCAGTCCCCAGAGATTTTGCAGCCCACAGACCCCCTCCCACCCAAACCAGTGGTGCAACTCACTGCATCGCTCCAGCTGCCCGATGGGCTCACCCTGGAGGTCCCTATTACCATTGACTCTGGTAGCAACGCAGACTTTGTAGGGTTGGACTTCGTCAAGCAGCATCGCATAGCACTCCTGCCAGCCACGACGCCCCTAAATGTTGTCACGGTAGATGGCAGGAAGATACTGGGAGGAGAGGTGGTACAGCAGACACCGCCTCTGGTGATGCAAATTGGGAACCACCGTGAAGTCATCAGTTTCAACGTCACCCACCTGTCGGACACGCCCATAGTGTTGGGCATGAGTTGGCTGGATAGGCACAGCCCGGCATTAGCGTGGTACCAGCGGCAATTGACCTTCTGCTCTTCCTACTGCGCAGCGCATTGCATCCAGACCTGCCAGGAAGAGGAGGGGCAAGAGGATGCACCGCAGCTACACCTAGGCATGGTGCAAGCGGTGCCCAACAAGTACAAGGCCTTTTTGGAAGTCTTCTGCGAGAAGGAAGCAGACAAGCTGCCTCCCCACAGACCCTACGACTGCAAGATTGACCTCCTGCCAGGGGCGACGCTGCCGACTGGGAAACTGTACTCCATGTCTGAAGACGAAATGCAAGAACTCAGGGAGTTCATAGATCGCAATTTGAAGCGGGGATTCATCCGGGAATCCAAAGCAGTGGGGGGCAGTCCCGTGTTTTTCGTGAAGAAGAGAGACACGCCCGAACGGAGGCTCATAGTGGATTATAGAATCATCAATTCCAGGACAAAGCCCACAGCATTCCCCATGCCCAAAATTGACGACCTGCTCGCGACGGTGAGGAAGGGGCGGATCTTCACCAAGTTGGATCTACGAGGGGCCTACAACCTTATACGCATGCGGGAGGGCGACGAGTGGAAGACAGCCATGTTTACGCCTTTAGGAACCTATGAATACAGAGTCATGCCGTTTGGTCTCCAAAATGGCTCCCATTGTTTCCAAGCTTTCATGCACCACGTGCTAGCGGGACTCCTCTACAAGAAGTGCGTCTGCTTCTTAGATGATATCCTGATCTTTTCGGACTCGCAGGAGGCGCACGAGAAGGACGTCAAGGAGGTCCTGCAGAGACTACGGGAGCACAGACTTTACGCCAAACTGGAGAAGTGCCAGTTCGACACGACAGAGGTGGATTTCCTGGGCTACAAGCTGTCCGACAAGGGACTTGCCATGGACAGCGCCAAGGTCCGCTCAGTGTTGGACTGGAAGAGCCCGCGCAACCGGAAGGAGGTCCAGAAGTTCATCGGTTTCGCCAACTTTTATCGCAAGTTCATCAAGGGGTTCGCGAAGGAGACGGCGGCCATCACGGACACCCTCAGCTCCAAGAAGAAGAAGTTCACCTGGACGGACCAGGCGGAGCAGTCCTTTCGGAGGCTCAAGCGTCTCTTCGCGTCCGAAGAACAGCTGCTACACGTAAACCCCAGCAAACCGATGAGGGTTGAAACGGACGCCTCGGACAGAGCGGTGGGGGCGGTCCTGTTGCAGCAAGATCCGCAAGGGGACTGGAGACCGTGCGCATTCTACTCCAGGAAGCTCAGCACGTCGGAGCAGAACTACACCATCTGGGACAGGGAGTTGCTGGCCATTCATGCAGCTTTCAAGGCGTGGCGGCACTTCCTCGTCGGAGCCAGACACACAGTGCAGGTTCGCACGGACCACAAGAACCTGGAGTACTGGCGCACGGCGAAGTTCCTGAACCAGAGACACATCCGCTGGGCGGAGTTCTTTGCAGATTTCGATTTCCGGATAGAATACATCCCGGGAGACAACAACGTCATGGCGGATGCGCTATCCAGGAAGCCGCAGTATCTCGAGGAAGCGGCACCGGCAGCGGCCAAACACATTTTCGCACCAGAGGTGTGGGCGTGCGCTTCAGCCGCAGTGGACCTGGACGCAGTCCGTCGCGCGCTACAGGCGGATTCGTTTGCGCAATCCAAGATGGAGGAGGTGCGAAACGGCACAGCGAGGGACGACGAGTTCCAGATACGCGACGGACTACTCCTCCGCAAAGGGGCTCTCTACGTACCGGGAGACGACCTTCGCGCGAGAGTCTTGCAGCAGCTGCACGACGCACCCAGCGCTGGGCACTTCGGCAAGGACAAGACGGCGGAATTAGTCACCAGGGACTTTTGGTGGCCCAAGGTGCGGGGAGAAGTTGCGGATTACGTTTCCAGGTGTGACACCTGCCAAAGGGCCAAGCCAGTACACAGGAAGCCGGCGGGTCTGCTGGAACCGCTGCAGACGCCGCTCGAACCATGGGAGAAAGTGGCCCTGGACTTTGTTACAGATCTGCCCAGTTCGCGCGGCAAAACAGCGGTACTCGTGGTCGTAGACCTCTTTACCAAGATGGCGCATTTCATTCCGTGCGCGAAGGTGGCCACAGCGGAACAGACCGCCAAGCTGTTCATAGACCACGTTTTCAAAGCTCACGGCCTGCCGCGGTCCATCCTGTCCGACCGGGGTCGCCAATTCATCTCGAACTTTTGGCAGAAGCTGCTGGGCATCCTGAACGTCAAGATCAACTTAGCGTCGGCACGACACCCGCAGACCAACGGACAAGCGGAGAGGGTCAACGCCATCATGCAGCAGTACCTGCGATGCTACGCCAATCAACAGCCCTCGACCTGGGTGGACTACCTACCGCTAGCTGAGTTTGCCTACAACAACACGAAGCACGGGTCTACAGGGGTGACACCGTTCTTCGCCAACAATGGGCGCCACCCCAGAACCTTCCCGGGGTTGGAGACCGAGGCAGAGGGGGAGCCACGGGGGGCAGACCACTTAGCCGCAGAGTTACAGGAGGTCCATGAGCAACTCCGAAGGCACTTGGAACTCGCGAAACACGCCTACAAGGTGCAGGCAGACAGGCACAGGAGGGTTGGGGAAGACATACAGGTAGGGGACTGGGTCTGGTTAGCAGCTCAGGCAGTGCCGGCCAGAACGCTAGCTAAGAGGAAGCTAGGACACAAGCAGTTGGGACCTTACCAGGTTGCGGCACAAATCAATCCAGTGGCCTACCGGTTGACACTCCCGGAGGGCTCCAGAATGCACCCAGTCTTTCACAGGTCAGTGCTCACGCCTTACAAGGCGCCCCACAGGTTTCAGGCGCCAGGGACCGCACCAGCTCCACGTAGCCCATCGCCAACAGGGGAGGGACCACAGAGGGCGACGCCACTCAACGAGGTCACAGAGATTTTGGACTCCAGATGGGGAGAAGAGGAAGTTGAATATCTCCTCGCCAGGGAGGGTACTCCGGCCAGCGCCAACGAGTGGGTGCCGTGCTACGCCGTGGAGGAGCACTATCTCAAAGACGAGTTCCATTCGATCTTCCCACACAGACCCATGCCGGCGGAGTATTTCAACGACTGGCTTTTCACACCCACACTGTCAGCCAGCACGTTCCAAGGTTTCTCCTCAGATGAGGAGCCGACGCCGGGGATGAGCTCCCCGGAGGGGTCGCTCTCGGGGTTTGCCACGGACCGCTCCTATTGGTGGGACACTCAACCAGAAGTGGGGTGGAGCAGGGAACTGCTGAGGGGGCCCTTGCACACAGCCTCACCCGAGGGACCGGGTGGGGAGGAGGACATGGACGTGTGGGGGGAGGATCTTGGTTTTGAGCACGACAGCAGAGAAATGGAAGCAGGGGAAGTCGACGTCGACGAACCCATCGTGGGGGGGCCTGATCCCGCGGGCCGGTTGCACACCAGGGGGAGAGAACGGAAGCCAGCACTCACACCCCCAGCGCTGGAGCACCTGGAACCCACACCCGAAGAGGGGGAGGGGGGAAGGGGGGGCTTCGAGGGGGGGATGGATGTCAGAGGCTCAGGAGCAGAAGAGCAGGGGAGAGAGCAGATAGAGAGCGGAGGAGAGGAATCAGAGGGGAGCGTAGGGGAATATGACAGTGGACCGAGAGATTCCATGAGCTTCTCCAGCGAATCAGAAGATTCCCAGGAGGGGGCGCCTATGGTAAGGGCGAGGCGAATCCCAGAGGGGACGATCCATAAACAAGGAACCAGAGGGGAGTCCCAAAGAAGCAGCGGAGGAGTAGGGCCAGTTTCCCCACCAGAGCACAGTGGGGGGGAAGAGTCACGTGAGTCAGGACCAGCTTCTCCCCCATCGGGGAGTGGGGAGACGGAGGGAAGGCCAGGTCCAGCTAGCCTCCCCGAAAGGGGGAGCAGTGACACAAGTGTAACGGTCAGAAGGAAAGTGGGAGGCTGCGCGCGCGCGCCAAGTTCAAATGTGGAGGAGCGCGGGACAGCAGAAAACCCGGATTGGGAGCCAGGTCCTAAAGCCCGAAAGAGGGGGGGGGAGGAGTCGGGAGAATCAGCGTCAGAAGAATCTCGGAGGGCAGAGACTCCGACTAGCAGAAGGACCCAGAGAAAGAAGGAACAGAGGAAGAGGTGGAGTAAAGCTAGAATCTTAAGCTGGTGTCAGGGGGGCGGAGATTCAGATGGGACTTCTACGGTCTGACGGATAGATGTAGCGTTGCGCGCTGCACGTCTGGAAATGAGACTGAACTTCAATAAAGACTTTTAAACTTGAGCAAGAAGCAGCGTTGGTCTTGTGTGAGCTGGGACCTTGGGCAGCGCTGACAATATGGGAGTAATTATCCTCCTAACTCTTCACCCACAGATCATCCGATACCTGCCGCCCGCTCTGAAGACTATTTTGAGATAAATATGAATACGACTGTAGAAAAAAGAATAATTTGGGACGCAAGTAAAGCGGTCATGAGAGGATTCTTGATACAACAGAATGAGATCCAAAAGAGAGTCCAAAATGAGAAAAAAGACAAGATCTTGGAGAAAATAAAGGAAGGAGAGAAGAAACTGAGAGCGAAGCCAAAATCGCAGGAGATTTTGAAAGAGATAAAGTTACATCAAGTACAATATATGAAAATGATAAATCAGGAAATAGAATGGAAAATTAAACAGATGAGACAAAAGACATTTGAATCGGCAAACAAATGTGGGAAACTATTGGCTTGGCAAATGAAAAAAAGACAGAAACTTAACACTATTACAAATTTGGATGTAGAAGGGAAAAATATACAGAATCCAGCGGAGATTAGAAAGTTTTTTCAGAGGTATTTTAAACAACTATATACACAGGAAACTCAGAAACAAATGGATATAGACAGTTTTTTGAAAATAAATGGACTACAAAAAATCTCTCAAGAAAACAAGTTAATGTTGAACTATAAAATAATGGAGAAAGAGATAGAAGGGGCCATCCAGAATATGCAATTGGGTAAATCCCCAGGACTGGACGGTTTGACTTCAAGATATTACAGAACCTTGAAAGAATGGATAATACAGCCTTTAATGGAAGTGTGTAATGGAATACTGGAAGGGAAAAAGGCACCAGAGTCATGGAAGGAAGCTTATATTACACTTATACCGAAAACAGAGTCTGAGAAGACACAGCTTAAGAATTACCGCCCCATATCTTTGCTTAATGTGGACTATAAAATCTTTGCAGACATCTTGGCTAAGAGACTAAAAAAGGTATTAGTAGAAGAAATCCATAAAGACCAAGGTGGCTTTCTCCCGGGTAGACACTTGTCTGATAACACGAGGAACATAATTAACATTTTAGAAAAGTTACAAGTGAATATTAATACCAAAGCAGTTTTGATATTTGTGGACGCGGAGAAAGCTTTTGACAACATTTCTTGGAGTTTTATGAAGAAAAATTTACAGGGGATGGGGGTTGGTCAAGGTTTTGAAAATGGTATAGGTGCAATTTATTCAGAACAAAAGGCCAAATTAATTGTGAATAATGTGGTGACGGAAGAATTTAAGATAGAGAAAGGAACACGACAAGGTTGCCCAATCTCTCCATTGCTTTTTATATCGGTTCTGGAAGTTCTTCTAAACATGATCAGAAGGGACCAAATAGTTAAAGGTATACAAGTTGGAGCTAAACAGTACAAACTGAAAGCATTTGCTGACGATTTGGTATTGACACTACAGGAGCCAGAATCTAGTACTAAAAGAGTACTGGAATTGATTCAAGAATTTGGACAAGTGGCGGGATTTAAGTTGAATAAGATGAAAACTAAAGTCTTAGAGAAAAATCTAACAGTGATGGAGAGAGAAAAGTTTCAGAAGGAGACAGGGTTAACATTGGTTAACAAAGTGAAATACCTAGGCGTTAACATGACTGCCAAGAATGTGAATCTGTTTAAGGATAACTATGAAAAATGTTGGATGGAAGTGAAAAAGGATTTAGAAATATGGTCAAACCTGAAGTTATCATTGCTAGGCCAAATTGCTGCGATAAAGATGAATGTATTGCCAAGGATGTTGTTTTTGTTTCAAATATTGCAAATATTAGATAAAACGGAGTGTTTCAAGAAGTGGCAGAGGGATATCTCTAGATTTGTCTGGCAGGGCAAGAAACCTCGAATAAAATTTAAGATATTAACCGACGCTAAGGAAAGAGGTGGATTTGCCCTGCCAGACTTAAAACTTTATTATGAATCAGCCGCTTTTTGCTGGCTAAGAGAATGGATGCTTCTTGAGAACACTGATGTGTTGGATTTAGAAGGTTTTAATAACGTTTTTGGGTGGCATGCATATTTGTGGTATGATAAGGTCAAAGCACATAAAGCGTTTAAAAACCATATTGTCAGAAAAGCACTGTTTAATGTTTGGATAAGATACAAGGATTTGCTTGAAAATAAAACCCCAAGGTGGCTGTCACCAATGGAAGCGAAGGCTCAGAAAAAGCTCAATATGGAGGCCAAATGGCCGAAATATTGGGAAATTTTGGAACAAGAGGGAGACAGATTAAAACTGCAGAGTTTTGAAAAATTAAAAAATAGAGTGCGAGATTGGCTTCACTATTATCAGATAATGGAGGCATACAATTTGGATAAAAAAATTGGCTTCCAGGTGGAAAAATCAAAATTGGAAACAGAACTGTTAGATCTCAAAACTAAGAATTTGTCAAGAATGTATAACTTGCTGTTGAAATGGAATACTCAGGATGAAACGGAGAAATCTGTTATGATTAAATGGGCACAAGATGTTGGACATAATATCATGATGGCTGACTGGGAACAGTTATGGACCACAGGTATGAAGATTACGGCATGCAATGCCTTAAGAGAGAATATAATGAAAATGATATACAGGTGGTACATGACACCAGTCAAGCTTGCGAAAATTTATCATTTGCCCGATAATAAACGTTGGAAATGTAAAGAAACTGAAGGTACATTCTTTCACGTCTGGTGGACATGCCCAAGGATTAAGGCTTTCTGGGAGATGATCTATAATGAAATGAAAAAGGTATTTAAATATACCTTCCTGAAGAAACCAGAGGCCTTTCTCCTGGGCATGGTCGGCCAATTGGTGCCGAAGAAGGATAGAACTTTCTTTATGTATGCTACAACAGCAGCAAGAATACTTATTGCAAAGCATTGGAAGACACAAGATCTACCCACCCTGGAAGAATGGCAGATGAAAGTGATGGACTACATGGAACTGGCGGAAATGACTGGCAGAATCCGAGACCAGGAAGAAGAGTCGGTGGAGGAAGATTGGAAGAAATTCAAAGACTATTTACAGAAACATTGCAAGATTAATGAATGTTAGAATGATGTTGGAATGAATTTATGTGATTTTAGCAGAAATGTTACAAAGATTTAGGAAAAATAGACTGTTAATTGGTGAAAGGAGAGAAAGTAAAGTTATACTAATTTCAAGATAAATTTACAGGACAAAAATTTGAAAAGAGGGAAAGGATTTGCTGAAATGGATAATTGACTTAGAATACAAAAAAGGGAGGTGTGAGGAGGTCAGGGAAATAAGTTAATGAAAGATCAGTAATGGGAAGGTTTGTTGTATTTTTTAATTGATTTTTCTTTTTTACTTAATGGATTTCAATTCTCTGTTTTTTCTTTTTGATTTCTCTTTTTTTCTTTTTTGTATTTTATCTTTTCTTGTTTAAAATGAGGTTGTTTTTTTTTTACTTTTCTTGTTGTATTTCCAAAAACTTTAATAAATATCTTATAAAAAAATATAAGATGCTGGGGAGAGGACATAAGAAGAGCCTTTAGCTGGATCAGGCCAATGGCCCACCTAGTCCAGCATCCTGTTCTCACAGTGGCCGCCCAGTTGCCTCAATAGGGAAACCCACAAACACGATCCGAGCACAAGAGCGATTCAGAAGTATTGCTGCCTTCAGAAGTGATTGCCCAAGTTCTCCGTGGAGTTATTTTGCCCCAGGTTGTCCCTCCTCAACTCACCTGCTTCCGCTTTCTCTGCTAGCTCTTTGACCTTCCCCTCCAGGTCCTTCATTTTCGCTTCTGTGTCTGCCTCTGCAAATGCACAAATTGGGGTTGGTAGCTATTGTAAAAAGGTAGCTATTGTTGGAGGCTATTGTAAAAAGCTGAAGACACTAGCAGAACTGACATAAATTCTGCAACACAGTACCCTGGTACCTCTGGTTGCAAACAGGATCTATTCCAGAGGCCCGTTCGCAACATGAAAAGCCCGCAACCTGAAGCGCAGTATCTGCGCAGGTGCGCGGTGCGATTTGGCGCTTGTGCGCATGCGTGAGCGGTGAAACCCGGAAGTAACCCTTTCCGGTACTTCTGGGTCGCCGCGGGACGCAACCTGAAAAAACGTAACATGAAGCAAATGTAACATGAGGTATGACTGTATAGTAATAGTATCTGAGCATAGACAATAGAAGGATTGGATATGTATTAAAGGACAGAAACCGACAATAGAAAGGTGTGTACAATTTATGAGAAAGCAGGAAATCAGTTGAAGGGAGGGAGGGAAGTCATGAACTCAGCGGAGCAAATGCATTTGATTGATTATTGTAATGTTGTTATATTTTATGTTTTATTAATGAAAATAATAAAAATATATTGAAAAAGAAAAGAACAGGTTTCACTTTCCTTTGAACCCACAGTGCTGCCTTCACGTACCCTTGTGCTGGGAAGCGACCATCCCTTCACCAAGACTTTGATTCATGCTTGTGATTTCATCCTTCAACCCCAATAACTGGGAGATGTGGTCACTGCCTGGGGTGGGGGTAAGAACATAAGAACATATGACATGTCCTTCTGGATCTACACAGTCCTCTTTTAAAGCAATCCAGACTAGAGGCCACGACAGGCTTAAACGTTCTCCCTTCAAATGATGAAGAACTCACCTTTGGCGCCAAAGACAATGATTGCGATGGTGAGGATGGCGCCCACTCCCAGCAGGATCAGGACCAGGCGACGGCTGGGGCAGATTCGTTGCCTCCATGATAGCCCCGGGGGGCGTTTCTGGGAAGCTGAGGAGAAGGTATATCGGTAAGGAATCCACCCTCAACTCCAGCTTGCGTTTTAGGTCTTCTCCAGTAATTTATCTGTCAACGTTGCTTGACACTTCTGACACCACTTGGCTGCAACGCTGTGATGTTTATGAACATTCCAAGCAACCGGCAGTAAAAACCGTCGGGATGTTTGCAGGCCAGCTTCTCTGAGGGAAGGGGAAATTGTCACTCAGGGGGAAAGTCGTTTCACACAGGCCCTAAAGGAAAGGAGGAGTTTTGTAGGGGAGGCCGGCGAGTGAGCAGTGTTCATAGATGGAGGAGAAGCTCAGAAAGAGGGTGACTGAAGGAAGGGTGGAAAGCAGGCCACAGTTTGAGAGGAAGAGGAGGTGGAGAAGGGACAGGGATCAGAGGCAGAAGGATTATGAGACAGGGGGAAGTGTGGACTGAATTTGCCATACAGTGGTACCTCGGGTTAAGTACTTAATTCGTTCCAGAGGTCCGTTCTTAACCTGAAACTGTTCTTTTTTAAAAAAAAAAAAGATATTTATTAAAAATTTCCATTGTAATACATTAAAAAATCAAAAAAGAAGAAACAAAAAAGTTTAAAAACACATAGAATTCCCAATCCTTATTTTCAATAACATATTTCCCTGACTTCCCCACACCTCCCCCTCTTGTATTCCAATTCAAATTGTTGGTTCAACAAGTTCTTGTCCCTAATTTTTAACCTTTTTATATTTTATATTTACTTCATTTTGAAAAACCAATTTTGCCTTGTAAACATCAATGATTATACATCAGTGCTTATTCTTAAAACCTTTTTCTAAAGTCGGCCTAAATTCCCTTCCACAATTTCCTCAATTCTCATACAAATAACAAATAAACTGTTCTTAACCTGAAGCACCACTTTAGCTAATGGGGCCTCCTGCTGCTGCTGCGCCACTGGAGCACGATTTCTGTTCTCATCCTGAAGTAAAGTTCTTAACCCGAGGTACTATTTCTGGGTTAGCGGAGTCTGTAACCTGAAGCATCTGTAACCTGAAGCGTATGTAACCCGAGGTACCACTGTATAAGCTAAACAAGCTATAGCTTAGGGGCCCCCCCAAGAAATTTAAAGGGGGAAAAACTGGATGTACATTTCCAGCTCAGAAAGAGGGTGACTGAAGGAAGGGTGGAAAGCAGGCCAAAGTCTGAGAGGAAGAGGAGGTGGACAAGAGACAGGGATCAGAGGCAGAAAGATTATGAGACAGGGGAAACTGTGGGCTGAATTTGCCATACTGATTTGTTGATTTACTAATTCTTAGTTATAGTATGATCAGTAAAAGTTCATAATTATATGGCATAAGAATGGGACGCGGGTGGCGCTGTGGGTTAAACCACAGAGCCTAGGGCTTGCCGATCAGAAGGTCGGCGGTTCGAATCCCCACGATGAGGTGAGCTCCTGTTGCTCAGTCCCTGCTCCTGCCCACCTAGCAGTTCAAAATTACACCAGTGCAAGTAGATAAATAGGTACCGCTCCGGCGGGAAGGTAAACGGCGTTTCTGGGCGCTGCTCTGGTGCGCCAGAAGTAGCTTATGACCCGGAAGCTGTACGCCGGCTCCCTTGGCCAATAAAGCGAGATGAGCGCCGCAACCCCAGAGTCGGCCACGACTGGACCTAACGTCAGGGGTCCCTTTACCTTAATCACTATAATCCCTCAGCGACACTCAGCAGGAAATGCCAAAAGGCCCCGCAGCTGCTGTGGTGGGTGGTGGAGGGAAGGAAGGAACATTTTAACTGAAGGCACAGTAGCCCCAAGGAACCCCAATCCCAATTCCAGAGAAAAGGGCTAGTGGGGAGTCAACCTACATTTTATAGAGTTGCAGTGGATTTGTAGGTGTTGGATGTGACTCTATGGTGTGCTCATTTCTTGGAAGTAATCAATCTTGAACTAGTCCTTGCTCTTTCGAGAAGGTAGGCACTGATCAACAGAGCTAGCTTCACTCACTTCCTTGGTCCTCACCCATCGCACAAGGACCCCATGGCTATTCTTAGCAGACAGGCCAGAAGGAGACAGGCCAGACTGGTGACTGGGAGCGGCCGCCGAGACCATATAACACCGGTCTTGAAAGACCTACATTGGCTCCCAGGACGTTTCCGAGCACAATTCAAAGTGTTGGTGCTGACCTTGAAAGCCCTAAACGGCCTCAAAGGCCCAGGAGACCTGAAGGAGCGTCTCCACCCCCATCGTTCTGCCCAGACACTGAGGTCCAGCTCCGAGGGCCTTCTGGCGGTTCCCTCTCTGCGAGAAGTGAGGTTACAGGGAACCAGGCAGAGGGCCTTCTCGGTGGTGGCTCCCGCCCTGTGGAACTCCCTCCCACCAAATGTCAAAGAGAACAACAACTACCAGACTTTTAGAAGACATCTGAAGGCAGCCCTGTTTAGGGAAGCTTTTAATGTTTGATGTATTACAGTATTTTAATATTTTTTTGGAAGCTACCCAGAGTGCCTGAGGAAGCCCAGCCAGATGGGCGGGGTACAAATAATAAATTATTATTATTATTATTATTATTATTGGCCTTTCCCTATGTAGACCTGCTTCCCCATATCCCTCTTTGCCCACGTCAAAATCCCACCTAGACGACATACCGTTTCGGAGCTGAATTTCACAGTCACCATCCTCACTCATAGTCGCAAGGTCATTGTAGTCCCGGCTCATTGTGAATCGGGCTCCAGAACTGGGTCAGAGATGCCTGTGTGGAGGGCAGAAGGAGGTGAGAAGTAAACGAAGAGGCAGGGTGAAGTTAAAGGATTGGTGGAGCTAGCCTTCCCCATCCTGGTGCCCTCCAACTGTTTTGGACCATGAGTCCCATCCGACCCAGCCAGCTGCAAGAGGGCAAGCTTTTAATTGAAGGTACAGTAGCCCTGAAAAGCAGTCAACACCCAAAACATCTGGAGGTAGCCCTGGCACATGGACAGGCCAGACCAGGGGGCCACCAAAGAGATCTGGGTGCTGCGGATCGTCTCTGTGCTACCCCTGACTTCTACTCCATTTCCGTAAGCTCCTTCTCAATGTCAACAAGACTGACTTTGTGGAGCCCGCTGTCGTCTCATGGACTATTGACCCGTACACCACTAATCCGCTGCCACCAACCAGGTCCTCTCTGGTAAAATCACTTAGTCTCAGTCAGGTTCTCAAGGTAACAAAGAAGAGTAGACGCAAACAAAGTTTAACTGCATTCTAAAAGTTGTTACTCTTTACCTTCTTAAAGGTAAAGGGACCCCTGACCGTTAGGTCCAGTCATGGCCGACTCTGGGGTTGCAGCGCTCATCTCTTTATTGGCCGAGGGAGCCGGCGTACAGCTTCCGGGTCATGTGGCCAGCATGACTAAGCCACTTCTGGCAAACCAGAGCAGCGCATGGAAACGCCGTTTACCTTCCCGCTGGAGCGGTACCTATTTATCTACTTGCACTTTGACGTGCTTTCGAACTGCTAGGTTGGCAGGAGCAGGGACCGAGCAACGGGAGCTCACCCCGTCGCGGGGATTCAAACAGCCAACCTTCTGATCGGCAAGTCCTAGGCTCTGTGGTTTAACCCACAGTGCCACCCGCGTCCCATGTATAGTATAGGTAGGAATTATATAGAGTAATGTAGGTAAGTTTTACGTTATGAAGTAGTGTGTTGTGTATGTGTATTGTGTATATGTATGTGTTTTGTATGTTAAAAAAATAAAATAAAAAGCACTATGAGACCACTTTGAACAGCCCCGGCTTCCCCCAAAGGATTCTGGGAGCTGTCGTTTTCTTCAGGTGCCGATAGTTGTGAGGAGACCCCCGTCTTCCCCTCACAGAGCCCCCCCTTGCTCCTCGTCTTGAAGTCTGTTTCGAAGTCCTGCCCCAAATGGCACCGTCTGTCTAAAATGAGGGTGAGGACATCGCCCACCCAATCCCAGTTCCCTGGAGTGCCACCCAGCGGGTCCAAACTGGGATTAGGAGCCCCCCCCCCAGTCCTACCTTTGCTTCTTTATTTGTCTCTCAGGCAGGCGTGAATCAGGGTTTCTGTCCGTCCGCCTGACACTTGTGGGTTATCTTGGCCCATGTGCTTCTTTCTCCCGGGGGACGGTCATATTTAGAGCTTTCCAAAACCGCAAAGCAGTGACAGGAGGGGAAGCCCAACTTCTGGGGTTTGCCCCCCCCCCCATAGTTGAACTGGGGCTAAGTTCACCCTCAGGCAATCTTTGAAAAGTGGAAGTTGAGCCGAAAGAGGGGAACCAGAAAGCAAACAAAGCATAGAAGCCAAGATCATGTTTCCTCTTTCAAAGCCAAACAATTTGATGTCTCCAGTGGGAATGAGTTTCACAGTCTGCATGAAGAGGCACTTTCTTTTATATGCCCTAAATCTTCCAAGGCTCAGGTTCAATGGGTGTCTGCAAGTTCTGGAGTGATGAGAGGGAGAAAAACTTTTTACTGCAGAAGCTTATCCCCTCCAACATTTCTCGGTTCACATAGATGTCATATACACATCACCTTAAGCAGATAAATTTTGTTGTTGTTGTTTAGTCGTAGTGTCCGACTCTTCGTGGCCCCCTGGACCAGAGCACGCCAGGCACTCCTGTCTTCCACTGCCTCCCGCAGTTTGGTCAGACTCATGCTGGTAGCTTTGAGAACACTGTCCCGCCATCTCGTCCTCCGTCGTCCCCTTCTCCTTGCGCCCTCCATCTTTCCCAACATCAGGGTCTTTTCCAGGGAGTCTTCTCTTCTCATGAGGAGGCCAAAGTCTTGGAGCCTCAGCTTTAGGATCTGTCCTTCCAGTGAGCACTCAGGGCTGATTTCCTTCAGAATGGAGAGGTTTGATCTTCTTGCAGTCCATGGGACTCTCCAGAGTCTCCCCCAGCACCAGAATTCAAAAGCATCCATTCTTTGGCGATCAGCCTTCTTTATGGTCCAGCTCTCACTTCCATACATCACTACTGGGAAAACCACAGCTTTAACTATACGGACATTTGTTGGCAAGGTGATGCAGAAAAATGGAGTGAAATAAACCTGCCTTGAGTCCTTGTCAGGGAATAAGGCGGGTAATACTACCACTACTACTACTACTACTACTACTACTAATAATAATAGAATAATAGAAACTGTGAGAATGATCAGGAACATACCAGAGAGTAAATCCTATTGAACACAGTGGGATTTAGTTCCCAGTAAAAATGCTTAGGATCGCAGTGTAAGGCCGCCCAGTCTTTACCCAGTTACCTGGGAGTAAGCTCCATCGAATACAGTGGTACTTACTTCTGAGTAGACAGTGCAAGGCTCCATTTACAATAAAGGAATCAACACGTCAAGCGTTTCCTTAAAAAACTGCTAGCTGCTGAAGCGTTGCAGTGAAAGAACTGGTGAAATTTTCCTTCAAAATTATACGTGGGAAGCGCTTCACCATTTCCTTCCTTTGGCGCAGGGATTTTATTTTCAGTATGGACAGGACCCTGCGCTAAAAGAAAAAGTAAGATATTCTGGGCTCTGAATAAGAAAGCAGAAGCTGATCGAGGAAAATGAGGTTGAGGAGAGCATATTTTGATCACGATGCCATGCAGGGGTCTGTAAAAAGCGGGTGAACGAAGAAGGGAAGTCATCTAGGCAAAGGTGGGGCACAGTAGAGTTTTATAGAATTGTAGAGTTTTATAGAATTGCCAGCAAAGGTCCGTATAGTTAAAGCTCTGGTTTTCCCAGTAGTGATGTATGGAAGTGAGAGCTGGACCATAAAGAAGGCTGATCGCTGAAGAATGGATGCATTTGAATTCTGGTGCTGGAGGAGACTCTTGAGAGTCCCATGGACTGCAAGAAGATCCAACCTCTCCATTCTGAAGGAAATCAGCCCTGAGTGCTCCCTGGAAGGACAGATCCTGAAGCTGAGGCTCCAAGACTTTGGCCACCTCATGAGAAGAGGAGACTCCCTGGAAAAGACCCTGATGATGGGAAAGATGGAGGGCACAAGGAGAAGGGGACGACGGAGGACGAGATGGTGGGACAGTGTTCTCGAAGCTACCAGCATGAGTCTGACCAAACTGCAGGAGGCAGTGGAAGACAGGAGGGCCTGGCGTGCTCTGGTCCAGGGGGTCACGAAGAGTCGGACACGACTAAACGACTAAACAACAACAAATGGACCCTCCAACTTCAGGGGCAGTCTACCTCTGTATAGCAGTTGCCAGCAGGATGAAAAGCAAGTGGTTGGGACAGTTGTGTTCCTACTCTCCAGGGAGCTTCCTAGAAGTATCTCTCATTGCCTGGAGGGGATGGTGGGAGGAGGCTGCGGTCCTGATTCCTCTGGCCTCTTCCGATGCCCTTAGTTTGCAACTGCAGGATAAATCACAGCTCTTTTTCACAACAGGAAAGGCCTGCAAAATGCCACCAAATTTTACTGGAATGGCACGTGCCACAATGGCATTGAGTCCATGAATACCACAAAGGGGAGTGTTTTGCTCTAGCTTCCTCTTTCTCCCAAGCTGAAAGAGGAAAGTTGCTGATATAAAAACAATTTCTTGTGTGTGTGTTTCTGTGTGTAATCTTCTCAGAATTCAGGGTTCCACCTACTGTACAGAAGTCATTTTCGGTCACATAGAACAGCAGGATAAAGGTAAAGGGACCCCTGACCATTAGGTCCAGTTGTGGCTGACTCTGGGGTTGCGGCGCTCATCTCGCTTTATTGGCCGAGGGAGCTGGCGTACAGCTTCCGGGTCATGTGGCCACCAGGACTAAGTCACTTCTGGCGAACCAGAGCAGCGCACGGAAACGCCATTCACCTTCCCGCCGGAGCGGTGCCTATTTATCTACTTGCACTTTGACGTGCTTTTGAACTGCTAGGTTGGCAGGAGCAGGGACCGAGCAACAGGAGCTCACCCTGTTGCGGAGATTCTGATCGGCAAGTCCTAGACTCTGTGATTTAGACTACAGTGCCACCTGCGTCCCAGAACAGCAGGATAATGATGCACAAAAGAAGGGGGGTCCCATCTCCCCACAACACAGAATTCACTTTTGGGTTTCGTTCCTGCAAGACCTTCCAGTTTCCCCGTTTTAAGCAGGGTGGTTCCGCTTTCTTTGAAGGCAGCCCGGGTTCTGCCTTTGTTCCAGGGCTGTGACCATCATTTTTTGCCACGGGGCATAAGAAATCTGTCCCTGATAGACAACCACTGTGGGTATCTCTGTTTTCACCCGTGATACTTGGAGGCTGTAGGGTAACGCCACATTCAGAAGTACAGGTTCCCTTCACAGTAGTAGTAGTAGTAGTAGTAGTAGTAGTAGTAGTAGTAATAATAATAATAATAATAATAATAATAATAATAATTTATTATTTATACCCCACCCATCTGGCTGGGTTTCCCCAATCACTCTGAGTGGCTCCCAACAGAATATTAAAAACACAATCAAACATCAAACATTAAAAACTTCCTTAAAAAGGGTTGCCTTCAGATGTCTTCTAAAAGTCAGATAGTTGTTTATTTCCTTGACATCTGATGGGAGGGCATTCCACAGGGCGGGCACCACCACCGAGAAGGCCCTCTGCCTGGTTCCCTGTAGTTTCACTTCTCACAGGGAGGGAACTGCCAGAAGGCCCTCGGAGCTGGACCTCAGTGTCCAGGCTGGACGATGGGGGTGGAGATGCTCCTTCAGGGATACTGGGCCTTTGAGGCCACTTAGGGCTTTCAAGGTCAGCACCAACACTTTGAATGGTGCTCAGAAACGTAGGAGCCAATGGAGGTCTTTCAAGACCAGTGTTACATGGTTTCGGCAGCCGCTCCCAGTCCCCAGCCTAGCTGCCACATTCTGGATTAGTTGTAGTTTCCCGGTCACCTTCAAAGGTAGCCTCACGTAGAGCGCATGGCAGTAGTCCAAGCGGGAGATAACCAGAGCATGTGCCACTCTGGCAAGACAGTCTGCAGGCAGCGAGGGTCTCATCCTACATACCAAATGGAGCTGGTAAACAACTGCCCTGGACACAAAACAGACCTGCGCCTCCATGGACAGCGGTGAGTCCAAAATGACTCCCAGGACCAGGGAGTCCCACCCGCACACCCATATAAGATTATACACCCATCTAAGATTATACATATAGGGACACGGGAGGTGCTGTGGTCTAAACCACAGAGCCTAGGGCTTGCCGATCAGAAGGTCCGAGGTTCGAATCCCCGTGACGGGGTGAGCTCCCGTTGCTCGGTCCCTGCTCCTGCCAACCTAGCAGTTTGAAAGCACGTCAAAAGTGCAAGTAGATAAATAGGTACCGCTCCGGCAGGAAGGTAAACGGCGTTCCTGTGCGCTGCTCTGGTTCGCCAGCAGCGGCTTAGTCCTGCTGGCCACATGACCCGGAAGCTGTACGCCGGCTCCCTCGCCCAATAAAGCGAGATGAGCGCCACAACCCCAGAGTCGGCCACAACTGGACTTAATGGTCAGGGGTCCCTTTACCTTTACCTTAAAGATTATACATTGCAGAAACAATGCCAATTTTGAAAGAGGGCTGTGTGCTGGTTGGTGTATTGCTTTGGAAAGTGCAAATCTGTAAGATTTGTCTTTAAATGAGAAGGGAATCAAATTCCACTCCTCTCCACTGGGTGATCGGGAAACCCAGCTGTTTCTTCATGTAACTTGGCTTATGACACTCACTGCTGAGAGGTGTACTTAAAATCCAATAGCTTAAAAGGCTCTGTTGTTCCCCCCCTCCCCCCAAAAAAACCCTTCCTTGCTTACTTACATTATACTGTTTACACTCTCTCCAATTCTCCAAGGCAGTGAGATGTTTCTGGTGTGGAGCGCTCACCTGAGTGTGTTTTCCTTTAGAACACAGTCGCTGGAGGCTTGGGACGTCTTGCAATATTTGTGCTTCACCTACAAATATTCAGGCTCAGCGTGGGTGGAAATGGTTGTCCGCCGCTGAATGCCAAACTGCAGAACTGGCACTTCTACAAGTGGTTGCAGAACATTCGTTCCTCACTTGAGAGATAATCGATCTTTTAGCGTGGCGGCACCTAAACCTTGGAACTCCCTGCCTATTGATACGAGACAGCGGCTTTCTCTTTAGGCAACTAAAGAGTCGGAGGGGACCTCAAGTTTCATCTCGTCTAACCCCCTGGAATGCAAGAATTGCAGCTAGAAAATCCTTGACAGATGGCCTCTGCTTTTTTAAAAATGTTTTTATTTATTTTTCACAGTACAGAAGATGCATTTTGAGAAAATAGTAAGCAGCAAGATGGCCTCAGCTTAAAGACTTCTTCCAAGGAAGTCCATTTCACTGTCAAACAGCCCTTCCCATCAGAAAGTTCTTCCTCATGTTTAATAGGAATCTCGTTTCTTGTAATTTGAATGCACCGTAATCTTGTTTCTTAGAAGTGTCTACTATTTTTAAAGTCTGCTTTGATGGCTAATTTAAATGAACATTTTGCAAGCTGCATAGAGATTTTCCGATTCAGCAGCGTATAAATCTTGCTAAATGAACGAAGCGCTCAGCAGTAAACCAGAGTGCAGAGTCATGCTTCTGGGGGTCACTAACAAGGCCACCGGTCTGTGGGCATCTCACGGGGTCCAGGACTGCTTGGGCTCCTTCAAATCTAAGTCACCCACTGCAATGCCCTCTCAATTGAAATAAAAGAATAAGGTCTTATGTATATAATAAAGGTTCATAAATGTACCAAGCAAACACGTACAGTCATAACTCAGGTTAAATATGTTTCGGGATGAATATTTTCAGGTTGCGCTCCATGGCGTCCGCATCCAGAGGTACCACTGTACATAAATATATAAACCACATGTCTGAAGCCGCACAGGAGAACACCCATGAATCCATTTTGACTCCCAAACTGACCAGGTGTTTTCTCTGCAAAGTCAAATGGAAAAGCCTCCCCATTGTCTTTTCCTTCAAAAATCCTGTCTTAAGGGTATGTCTGTGTATGAATAGAGTGAGCCTGTGACCTGGCTCAGGAACTAAGTATTTATCATTACAAAACACTGGTCAGGCCCCCCAGGGTATCCAATCAAGTGACCATTAACAGGTAACCTGCCAGACAGGAGGTAAACAACACACTCAGATTTCTGTTGTAGACCACCCTTTCTGTGATGTAGGTATGATGTGTCTGGGGGTGGTCTTCGACTCCAGGGCGGGCAATTTAAAATGTCTATATGAGGGCGGGCATACCTTGGTTCGGGGTCTCACTCCTTCTCCTGCGTGTGAAGGGGGCACCCTGTTGCAACAGATCAATAAAGATCAGGCTTACTAGCTGCATTGCTTCTCAATATTCTCTGGTTGGCCTCTGTTATTTTCTCCGACCGATGGAGAACCTGCAAAGGACTCTATAGGGGCTCTTGTGTCCCCCAGAAGGGAATAAGGGCAGATTTTCGTTTATTACACATTGCACCTTTCTTTTTGTGCTACCTACACCTCAGCTCTGCCTTGGGCTGGGTCAGGGCTTCAGAGAAGCCATTGGCAGTGCAGGATGATCTTTGTCTCAGATGCTAGAGAGGTCCTGATCTGAGCTGTGGTCCCTGGGATATCCTGTTAGGGCGGTGGTGGCTGGTGCCCATTTGCGACTGGCAGGGTGGGAGGCTGGGAGGCCAACAGCAGGTGGCGCCAGAGGCAATGACAAGCAGAAACACGCAACTCTAGCCTGCTACCGAAGAATTCCACAAAGGCAACGTTGAGACAGAGGAGGAGGAAGGTTCCCCGTGAGGAAAGGGAGCTTTCAGTCTCGAGAAAAGGCGGGTAAGACATGACACGATGGAATTTTATAAAATTATGTGTGGGGTGGAGAAAGCAAAGAGAGAAAAGCATTTCCATCTCACCAGAGTGGTGCATGCTCTAGTTATCTCTCGTTTGGGCTACTGCAATGTGCTCTACGTGGGGCTACCTTGGAAGGCGACGTGGAAACTACAACCAATCCAGAATGCGGCAGCCAGACTGGGGACTGGGAGTGGTTACTGAGACCACTCAGTCCAGTATATCTGACTCGGTCCAGTATATCGGCCTCGGTCCAGTATATCTGAAGGCAGCCCTGTTTAGCAAAGCTTTTAATGTTTAATTGATTATTGTATTTTAATATTCTGTTGTAAGCCACCCAGAGTGGATGGAGAAACCCATCCAGGTGGGCGGGGTATAAATTATAATTATTATTATATTATCATCATCATCATCATCATCATCATCATCATCATCATTATTATTTTCTCCCTCTCGTAACAGTCGAATTTGTGGACATCCCATGTAGCTGAATGTTGGAAGATTCAGGGCAGATAGAAGAAAGTGCTTCTGCACAGAGTTAAACTATGGAACTCCCTGCCACAGGAGGCAGTGATGGCCACCAGCTTGGATGGCTTAAAAGAGGAATAGATGAATAGATACCCTGGAGGGGTATCTGGTACGCAGGTTGAGACCCTCCCTGCCTGCAGACTGTCTCTCCTGAGTGGTGCATGCTCTGGTTATCTCCCGCTTGGACTACTGCAACACGCTCTACGTGGGGCTACCTTTGAAGGTGACCTGGAAACTACAGCTAGTCCAGAATGCGGCAGCTAGACTGGGGACGGGGAGACCACATAACACCGGTTCTGAGAGATCTGCATTGGCTCCCAGTACATTTCCGAGCACAATTCAAAGTGTTGGTGCTGACCTTGAAAGCCCTAAACAGCCTCAAAGGCCCAGTAGACCTGAAGAAGCGTCTCCACCCCCATCGTTCAGCCCGGACACTGAGGTCCAGTGCCGAGGGCCTTCTGGCGGTTCCCTCCCTGCGAGAAGCGAGGTTACAGGGAACCAGGCAGAAGGCCTTCTCGGTGGTGGCACCCTCCCTGTGGAACGCCCTCCCATCAGATGTGAAGGAAATAAGCACCTATCTTCTCTTTAAAAGACATCTGAAGGCAGCCCTGTTTGGGGAAGTTTTTAATACTTAATGCTGTACTGTTTTTAACACTTGATTGGGAGCAGCTCAGAGTGGCTGGGGAAACTCAGCCAGATGGGCGGGGTATGTATAAATAAATAAATAAATACATACATACATACATACATACATACATACATACAGATAGGTAGCCGTGTTGGTCTGCCATAGTGAAAACAAAAAACAAAAATTTCTTTCCAGTAGCACCTTAAAGACCAACTAAGTTAGTTCTTGGTATGAGCTTTTGTGTGCATGCACACTTGGTATCTGAAGAAGTGTGCATGCACACGAAAGCTCATACCAAGAACTAACTTAGTTGGTCTTTAAGGTGCTACTGGAAAGAAAAAAAATTTTTTTGTTTTAAATTATTATTATTATTATTATTATTATTATTATTATTATTATTATTATATTGAATGACGGTGAGGGGTGCCACAGGCAACAATGGCCTCCGTCCCTCTTTCCTTCCCTCCTTCTTCTGATGCCCTCTCATGTCTCTATCGGGCCACTAATCCTGTGGGCATCCTCTTCCCGTGCCCCGGGGCAGGGGGCATGGGGAGGCACCTCTCTTTGGGGTGAGGTGCAGCTCAGAGACCATGGGCAGTGGCAGTGTGGCTGCCCGCAGGACTCCCATGAAGAGGAGGCTGAGGGAACACTCCACAAAGGAGGGCGTTTGAAAAGGGGCGAGAGGCTGCCAGCTCTGCAGGCAAAGGGTGACCTAACTGGGCTTTTGAAGCTTGGAACGTGTTTCCCCAGAGGGGAGTTGATCAAGGGAGCCGTGGACTGGGAAAGGTTGAAAACCTCTGACATAAGGTAATAGCTAGCTCCACCACCTGGACTGTTTTGTAAGTAGACAGGTGAGACGCTGCCTGAAAGCAACACGAGTGGATCAGACTGCCTAGCGGATCAGACTGCTCCCCAGCGACCGTGGGATCATTGCACCCTTCGTGTCCACAGCTACAAGCCAATCGCTTTAGAGAACTACTGCAAAAGAGCTGGCTTCTCCTGACAAGGTTTGGCAAGGATCCTTATCACGAGTTTCCAGAGACGTGGAAGCACATTGCTCCTATGGAGGTTTGTGGAGCAGACCCTACAAAGCGGGTCCTTCCGTTTCCTTTTTTCGGCTGTCCAGCGTCTCCCACAAGCGCTATGCACCGACTCCCTCGGCCCCCTTCCGCCAACCTTCTCCAGGCCCCCTCCACTGATCTTTGCACTGTCAACATACTTTTGCTCTCTCTCCAGGGAAGGACTGCATTTTCGGCTTTCAAAAAAGCCGATCAGGGTCAGGAGCGATTTCCCCCCCATTTTCTTCAAAATAAGTGAAATTAAGTGCACAAAAAAGTTTATTTGGATCCTACCGCCTTCTTTGTTTGGGATGCAAAAGGGCCCGGCTTTCATTTTTAAGTGAGAGAAGGCAAATACGGTTATTTATTGATCTTCATATACACCAACCATTCCAAACCTGGGGCCCCCAGATGTTTTGGACTACAAGTCCCAGCAGCAGCAGCAGCAGCAGCACATACACCCCTGACACCCGTCTCACACCTTCACATTCAAAAGCTGCATCCCTCTGAATACCTGGAACACCTGGGTGGCCACCATGAGAAGATGCATCACCTGTGGCCTGATCCAGCGGCAGGACTCTTCCTATGTTCTTGTTTTCCAGAGGTCCCACTGGGATGACAGTGGCCATTGGCACTGAGAACTTGAGTTCGCTATTATTGTACGCGTCACACTGCACGACTGTGTGAAGGGCCTTTTCCTGCCCCCTGTAAAATTTCATTGTAGGCACTGAGGTGGGGAGGAGTGCTCCACACAGCACCTTGCAAAACTATGGTGTAAATTAAACCCACCCTCAACATTGTTGCAAGCCCATTTAATGGAGGGAGCCACAGTTCCCCTGGACCAGCCTGCTATCCCGCATGCTGCAGTTGGTGTGGCCACCTAGTGGCAGCCATGCAAATTGCAGAGCGTGATGACACCTTACATTCTTATGTATATAGCAGGAATGTCCAATAGGTAGATTGTGATGTACCGGTTGATGTCTGTGGTAGATTACTGGCTACCCCAGTTTGGCTCCCCTAAATAAAGCTCAATGCTAATGCCATGCACCCCCAAAAAATGTGGTTTAAGGTAAAGGGTCACCTGACCATTAGGTCCAGTCGTGGCCAACTCTGGGGTTGCAGCGCTCATCTCGCTTTACTGGCCGAGGGAACCGGCGTACAGCTTCTGGGTCATGGGGCCAGCAGGACTAAGCCGCTTCTGGCGAACCAGAGCAGCGCACGGAAACGCCATTTACCTTCCTGCCAGAGCGGTACGTATTTATCTACTTGCACTTTGACATGCTTTCGAACTGCTAGGTTGGCAGGAGCAGGGACCGAGCAACGAGAGCTCACTCTGTCACGGGGATTCGAACCGCCGACCTTCTGATCGGCAAGTCCTAGGCTCTGTGGTTTAGACCACAGCGCCACCCACGTCCACCCTAAAAATTGCTCAACAACTTTGACCTGAACCTCCAAAAAGGGAGTAGATAACTGCCAGTCCTTAACTCTGTGAGTAGATCGCAGTCTCTTGGGAGTTGGCCACCCCTGGTATTTAGGAAGAAAACAGAAGTGATTCTGAAGTTAACACAACTATTCCTCCTCTTCCCCGCCCGAAGCAAACCACACAGCCACACAAGCACATGGGTTTTTCATTGGTTTTTAATTATTCGTTGCCGAAGGCGATAATATTTCTATGCAAAATACTCTTATATCTCCCCACCCACCCGCCCACCCCAAACAAACTTCACGTGGCCCCCAGCAAGAAACAACCTCCAATTACATCCTGTTTTGTTTTTTTAAATAATGCCCCAGGGGAGGGGGAAGAACCTTTTGCGTCTGACCAACCCCTTCCATGCCAACACACTGGTGTTTTTTTGGGGGGGGGAGGGGGTTGGCACCAGGAACCCCATTCCCTTGGGAGGAAAGCCCTTAACAAATCAGTGTGACGGGAGGCACCCATTGTGTTCAGCGAGCGTTACTGGGGGGGGGGGCAAGGAGAAGAGACGCAAAGTGTCCGATCCCTTCTGGGCCCTCTTGGAAAACCCAGGGAGTTCAGGAGCCTGGGCTGCCCTGCTTGAAACGGCACACTTTTTAGAAGGGCCTGAAGAGGGGGCGCAGAGGGCCAGATCAAACTGTTTAAACCAGGATCAGAGGCCACATCTGCCAGCCGCCATCTTGCCATGGATGGGCAGTTTCCCCAGAGTAAACGCCCCCCCCCCCCAGCTTTACCCCACTGGCCTGTGGGTGAATTGGCATATTTAGTCGTGTGAGCTGGGGCGACTTTGGGGGGGGGCAAACACAGCCCTGGGATGCCCCACCCCCCTCCAAGCACACTGGTATCCTTGTGCTCTGTCCCTCCATTCCAGCTGCATCTTTCCCTTTGTTTTCTGTAGATTATCCTTGTTTTTTGCCTCAATTCAGCGGTTGTTAAAAAAAGACATTTGCGCTCCTTGGGCGGGGTGGGGGTGGGGTGGTAGCCAGCCTTTGGAAATTTGGACCAGGTCCAACATATGCTTTTCAGGCATAATTAAAATGTCAGATTCAACCCCTGTCATTTTAAAAATTATTTCTATGAACGGTTAGGGTGAGGCTTGCTTTTGGAGGGTGGGGCAGGGGAGAACCCGGTTCGAGCGAAAGCTTAGTTCAAGTGTTTGGAGCAGAATCTGTGTTGCTTAACTTCCCGGCAGCTACAGAAATAAACTTCTCCACTGACACACCAGCAGCTCTTCCTTCCTAGAGTACAAGTTTGACCCGGCACCTTCCTCCTACCCCCGACAGGCTAACCTTTGGAGAGTTTTGTGTCTTGCCGGGGGCCAGCCGTGGCTGGAGCAGCGGGGTTGGGGGCTAAATATCTCCAACTCCCCCAACCCCCAAGTCCAATCTCTGTTTTTTTCTTTATATACAAAAAATAATAATTAATCCATTAGATTTGGAAATTAAAATCTTCAAAGTGAACTTAAAACAGCCCTCCGAAATATATCTCCCACCCACTAAAACTGTTCTCCTCTGTGTATTTTTTTTTCATACATCACGCACAGCCGCACCAAAATACTTGATATGACCCCAAAAAATAGTCACAGGACATCAAAAAAACTCTATTTCCCTTTTTTCCCCCAACCTTTCTCTTCTTTTTTTCTCTCTCCTCTCCCTCCCCCAGAAAGAAAAATATAGATTGCTGGATTAGCAAAAATGGTTCCATGATTATTGTTATTATTATTTTTTGTTATCCTTTTTCTGCTAAATTTTGAAGCCACAAAAGTAAACTTCATGCACTGAAGAGGAAAAAAACAGAACGAAATGAAAGAGAAAATCAAAAAGAGAGAAAAAGTCAACTGAAAATAATATATATCTATCTATATAGAGATATATAGATATAGATATATTATATCCCAAAGTCATCGTCGTCATCAGGCCATTCTTGCAAGCGAGGATTATCTTGGATTCATCAGTCCTGGGTCTGTGCTTGTTTCAATCGTAGAATATTATTCAGCCAAAACAAAAGAGGGAAGGAACGGAAAAAGGTATCTTGTTTCCTTCCAAGGGGAAAATAGTCAGGTTTTTTATTTTTTTAAACCGCAGAAAACTTAGCTTGGTAAATTTGTTTTGATTCTTTTAACGAGTGTGCAGTGTTGCTCCTCCTTCCAAAATTTAAAAAACCCTCCGGAATCCCCATCCCTCTTCTCTGCTCTAATGATCAAACCACAATCAGGGAACTTTAAAACTCCTCAGCAACAATGCCTTCTTTTCTTCTGAATCACTGGGAAAAAAGGGGTGGGAGTCCTGGAAAGTAAACTCATCAAAAGTGGCTTCCATTTGCAGAAAGTTTTTCTTAAAAAATATCTCTCTCTTCTCTCCCACAATAAGTTTGTTTCAGTCTTTCTCTCTCCGAGTTCAGAGTCTGCGTGTGCCTCCCCTCCGCCTTGCTGCTTGTAAAACGAAACAGACCAGAATCTAAGAACACCCCCATTCTTCCCCTGTGCCACCACCTGCCCCCCCAAATGACAGCATGCATGCGCTAGCGCTGTTGGGGATGGAAGAAAGCCCCACATTTGCTGCAGAAATTAAAACGGGAGCGGTTTTGAATCAGGATTCGGGGCGGGGGAGCCGGATCACGCAAGAAGAAGAAAAGAAAAAAGAAAGGAAAAAGGAAAACAAAAATTGAGAAGATTAAAGAGTCAACGGAAGAAACGAAAGAAGCCTGTCCCAAGACATCCCCACCCATCCCCAAAATATTAACCAAACAGCTAAGTTCAGTGGCAAGAGACAAGAGTCGGTCCCCCTCTCCAGAGAGGACAGCTCTGTCGCAGATTCGGTGGTGGTTGGTTTTGCCATCCCTTCCGGGAAATATCAGTTCACATTAAGCTCCTAAAGTCTCTCGCGAGCCGGGATCCAAATGTACGGGCCGGAGAGCTCCTCAATGATTCTTTTGATCTTGTGGTAGATCTCTTCGAAGCTGTCTCCTTCTACAATGGCTGCGGGGAAAGAAGAAGATGGCAGGGGGTGAGTGTGTCAAAGAGAGAGAGTCTGGGGTTGCTTTTAGAACCCGAGAGATCAGTTAGTAAGAACATTGAGAAGAGGCTGGCTGCTGAACCAGGCCAGGGGCTCATTCCGGGATCTTGAGGATATTTCCGGGATCTAAGAGCCCTGCTGGGTCAGGCCAATGGCACATCGAGTCCAGCATTCTGTTCTTACAGTGGCCAAGAAGATGCTTTGATGGGAAGACAGGAGGCAGGACCTGAGCAAAGCACCACTCTCTCCTCTCCTGTGGCTCTCAGCAGCTGATATTCAGCTCCTGGCAAGAGGGGATTCCCAGAATGCCTGTTGTAGCAGAGCAGGTTATAGGCCCACCACATGGGAAATGTAGGCCAAAGGGTCCCCCTTTGCCTCTACCAGGGGACTCGGATTAGGCCTCGTGCCAGTTGGCCCCAACATCTCTGCTCTGGCCTGGGTGCATCAAGAGTCTTGCGGCACCTTAAAGATTAACAAAACTGTTGTGGCATAAGCTTTCGTGGGCTATAGCCGACTTTGTCAGATGTTGGCTCCTGCCCATCCTTGAAGCCCACACAGTGGCCTTGGTTAAGGGACACACCTGGATTATGCAAGTCAAGCCCACCTGCATGAATTGTATGCCCCAAAATCCTGCGGCAGGAAGGAACTGGATAGCTGCTGAAGCTCCTTCCAATAGGAGGAAATCATAGGTACACTGGAGGATGAGGCTGCTAAAAGGTAAAGGTAAAGGACCCCTGACAGTTAAGTCCAGTCGTGAACGACTCTGGGGTTGTGGCGCTCATCTCGCTTTACTGGCCGAGGGAGCCGGTGTTTGTCCGCAGACAGTTTTTCTGGGTCATGTGGCCAGCATGACTAAGCCACTTCTGGCAAATCAGAGCAGCGCACGGAAACGCCGTATACCTTACCACTGGAGTGGTACCTATTTACCTACTTGCGCTTTGATGTGCTTTCGAACTGCTAGGTGGGCAGGAGCAGGGACCGAGCAACGGGAGCTCACCCCGTCGCTGCGGGGATTCGAACCGCTGACTTTCTGATCGGCAAGCCCTAGGCTCTGTGGTTTAGACCACAGTGGCCGCTACTGGTTACTAATCATAATGGCTATGCACGCTGGCAACCACAGGTAAGGAGGGTGCTGTTGTGCTCCGGTCCTGCTTGTGGTTTTCCCATGGTTGGCCACTTTTGAGAACCGAGTGCTGGACTAAATGGTTCCCCTTTGAGCTGTTCCAGCTGCAGGGTTCTCCCCATGTTCTGATGTGCACAGTGACTGGCAGCAGTGGCACTCCAGACTTCCAGGTAGTGGACATTCCCAACTCTTACCTGGAGATACTGTCAGGGATTAAATCTGGGACTTTCTGCACACAAGGCAGACGCTTTCACCAATGAGCTACTTCCCTTCTCTGAAAACTCCAAAAGCAGCCTGAGGCTACCCTTCCCCCACCTCCACCGACTTAAGCCTTCTGTGAATTGTGCCCAGGGCTGATGTACGGAAAGCAAGAGGGGGCAGGAGGTGACCTACCCGAGAAGCACTCTGTAAATTCCTGCTCCAGTTTTGTAGCTCTGTCGAAGGCTTTCCGCGCCTGCTCCTCCGTTATCCGCTTGTTAATTTCTCTGGAGAAGAAGGAAGGGGGGAAAAGGAGGACACAAAGTGATGATGAAGATTGTGCAACCCCAAAGCTGTCTCTTCCACATGCCTGTATTCTGCTGGGTTTCCCCCCTGTGCTTTGGGTGTGCACACACAGTGTGTGTGTGTGTGCATGTGTGTGTGTACACACACCTGCTTCTGTTATTTGGGGAACCAGCTTGGGACAGCCTCGTTCCCACCCTGTGGCTAACCAGATGCTTCTGTAAATATCACTAAATAGGACATGAAGGGGGAAAAACCCTCCGTAGTGGCTGCTCCCCTGGGGTTCACAGGATATATCTGGAGGTTCTCTTTAGACATCACAACGGCTATCCCTTGCCTGCTTCCATTAATGCATCCATTCCGGCCTTTCCCAAGGTGGTGCCCTCCAGCAGTTTGGGACTACAACTCCCATCAGCCCCAGCCAGCTGCTGCCAAGACTGGCTCTCCAGGGTTTACAGCAGGGAGTCTCTCCTGGCCCTACTTGGAAATGTTGTCGGGGATTCAACCTTTCGCATCCAAAGCAAATGCTCTATCACTGAGCCTTTCCTTTCGAATGAGCATTCATTCTGATTTGTTTGCAGGGAGGTTGTTTCAAAGCACCCACCACATCCCCTATAGAAAAACACCTATATATATTTTTGGAGGGAGGAAGGGTGGGGTAGAGGAGAGCAGGTTTGTTGCACAAGACCTTGCCAATAATTGTGCAACCTGAATTTGCTGGTCTGTGATTGAATCCCACCCAAAAATAGTGACAGCATGGGAGTACCCTTTGTTGTCTTCTCTTTTTAAAACAAAGACTTAAAAGCCCCTGAACAACTTTGTCATTCCTCAAAGGCTCAGAGGAGATCGTCTTGCTAGGTGCTGCTTAGAAATGCTAAGGATAAATTTCATTTATTTATTGCATTTACTTATCCCACTTTTCCTGCAAGGAGCTCAATGTGATGTACATGGTTTTCTCTGTCTTCCTCATTTAATCCCCACAACAACCTTGTGAGGCAGGGAAACACTAAGAGGCAGTGGCTGAGCCAGGGTCACCCAGCGAGCTTCATGGTTAAGCAGCATATACTGTATTTTCTGGCGTATAAGACTACTTTTTAACCCAGGAAAATCTTCTCAAAAGCCGGCTACAGCAGCAGCTCCTGCAGCAACTCCCCACCAAAGGATAAAATGACAGCAAATTAAATCAGAGGACACCAAGCTCTCTAGATGAAGCAGAAATACGCTTGAAAATTGGCCCCAGAAGCCCCCAGCCACTGGGAAGTGGAGTTGATTTCCAACCCAGACTGGGGACTGGTTTTTTAATTTTTATTTGGTGTGCATTGGAAGAGGGGTAGTCTTATACGGCAAGTATATCCCAAACTCTATATTTTAACTGGAAAAGTTGGGGGGTTGTCTTATACGCCCAGTCGTCTTATACGCGGGAAAATACGGTAAATGCCTTAAGTAAATAAATGGTGAATGATAAATGAAAGCTTTGGCTGATCTCAGGCCACATCCCATCCCCTTGCACACTCCAACCTTTGTGCAATATCTTACACCCTCCTGGCCCTCGCAGACCAAAAAACCAAGGCAAAGATGGCAACAGAGGGCTCAAACACCACTTCTGCTTGTCACACCACTTTTCCCTGGGAAAACCTGCTTCTTACCATTGAACTGGAACAAAACTCTATCGGGTTTTCCACAGATTAATGTCGCCTCTGATTCAGTGGTCAAGAGTGGGGTTTCCTTGGTGAAAGCAGCGGGGCAAATGGAAAACTGCTCAGAGTACCCGTACTCAGGAAGCAGGGGGCAAGCAGAAAACCTCTTAGCCCCCCCCCCACTTCCTAGGTGTGGGACAAGCGACGTGTGGACACCCTCCTGCCCCCGCCCCCCATTCCACAGCCCCTGTCCACCCCGGGGGGCCACTCACAGAACATTCTCGAGGGAGCGTGGCCGGATAAAAACGGCGATGGGGTGAAGTTGAGCTGCCTGCAGCCTCCGCACGGCATTGGCCGAAACGTCCAAAATGCAGTGCTTGCCCTGGGCGGGGAGAGAGAAATGTGGTCAAGAGGTTTCAACACCAATTTGTATTCCACTTCTGCCCCCGCTGGTCACGCAAAGCCACAGCTATCCCATGGCCTCCCCAATCGCTTCCGCCTGCCAAAAATGTCCACTCCACTGGCAGGACAATTGCTTATTCTGTCCCCTCCCCTGCCCATGCACAATTGAGGGGATATACGCAGCATATTGTGGATGTCAACCTTCAGGGATCCTCTGCTACCCCCTCCTATAACAACCAGCCCCCAGAGACCCAGTCAAACAGGGGAAGGGGGTAATTTGAGTCGGGTGCATTAGCAATGAGCAAGACCCTGGCTGCGTGCTGCTGGAGAGCATCTAAATATCAATGGACTCTTGAGTTTTGGTAACCTCTCCCTGCTTGCTTTGTCCAAACCTTTCTGTGAGGGGCAGGAAGACCCAGGAAGTTGCCTACTCAGTCAGTGGTCTATCTAGTTCAATATTGTCTAGATATTGTGGTCTATCTAGATTGTCTAGATATTGTCTAGATATTGTGGTCTATCTAGTTCAATATTGTCTAGACTATCTAGTTCAATATTGTCTAGATCTAGGGACGTGGGTGGTGCTGTGGGTTAAACCACAGAGCCTAGGACTTGCCGATCAGACGGTCGGCGGTTCGAATCCCCGCCATGGGGTGAGCTCCCGTTGCTCAGTCCCTGCTCCTGCCAACCTAGCAGTTCGAAAGCACGTCAAAGTGCAAGTAGATAAATAGGTACCGCTCCGGCGGGAAGGTAAACGGCGTTTCCGTGCGCTGCTCTGGTTCGCCAGAAGTGGCTTAATCATGCTGGCCACATGACCCAGAAGCTGGACGCTGGCTCCCTCGGTCAGTAAAGCGAGATGAGCGCCGCAACCCCAGAGTCGGCCACAACTGGACCTAATGGTCAGGGGTACCTTTACCTTTACCTTGAGTTTTGGTAACCTCTCCCTGCTTGCTTTGTCCAAACCTTTCTGTTAGGGGGAGGAAGACTCAGGAAGTTGCCTACTCAGTCAGTGGTCTATCTAGTTCAATACTGTCTATGCTGAGTTGCTTTCCCCAGCATCAGGTAGGAGTCTCTCACAGTCCCTGCTGGGGACTGAACTTTGGACATTCTGCATGCAAAGCAGGCGCTTTACCATGGAATGATTTCTCAAAAACTCTGGCATTTGTGTGATTCTTCGACTCTCCAATTCCGGCCTACCTGCTCAGCCACCTCGCGCACTGACTGGACGCTCGTCCCGTACAGGTGGCTGTTGTACTGGCCGGCCTCGATGAACTTGTGGCTCTGAATGTCCTTCTCCATCTTCTCCCGTGAGGCAACAAAATGGTAGTCCCGGCCATCCACTTCATACTCCCGTTTCGGCCGAGTGGTGTCTGCAGAAGCGGGAGTGGGGAGTCTCCGTCAAGCACAGCGGAGCAAGAGTAGCCCCAGCCAAGGCCTCCTCCTGAAGCAGAAATCCTTCCCCCCCCCCATATTTTTATCTTGGGGCAGGGATAGGGACCCCGTCAGACTCACGTGGGACACAGGAGCCAAATTTGTCAGGGAACTCCGAGAGGAGGTCATCGTTGACTCGGTCCTTAGTGGGGCCCAGGATAATGATGGGTCGAGCGTAGTGAACTAGGGGTGGAAAAACCCAAAGAAATGGGAAATGGTCTGTGCTGGTGGTGAACACAACTCAAAAAAGGGAAATTGAAACAATCAGTTGGTTACAACCAACCACAAAGCAATGGTGAGCTTCTGAGCCTTCCTCATTGTACAAACAACAACATCAATAATAACGTAATTCAGGGCTGAGGAAGGGTAGGGTTAGGGTTCTCACCTTCCATTTGTACAACGGTTTCATAGCTCAAGACAGCATCTTCTCGACCTGGAAGGGAAAGAAGGAGGCTGTTAAGTACAACCTGTTCAACCCAAGCCCCAGAACAACTGCTCCTTAACAGGGAAAACAGCAAACTACAAAGGGCCTTCCCCAAACTGGTGACCTCCAAATGTTTGGGGTTCAGTTCTCAGCAGACCCCAGCCAGCACAGCAAAATGACACGAGGGGCTGATAGGAATTGTAGTCCAAAACCCATCTGGAGGGTGTCAGGTTTGGGAAGGCTGCTCTAGAGCAACAGGGAAATAGTGGCAAGTTTAGAGCCAGAGTGTCAGTTTAGGAGAACCATGGTTGAAATCCCCCCTCGGCCATGAAGCTGACTGGGTGGCTTTGGGCCACTCACTGTCTCTCAGTCAAATCTACCTCACAGGGTTCTTGTGAGGATCATATGGGAAAGGGGGAAGAACTGCACATGCCACTTCAAGTTCCTTGGAGGAAAGGCCCTGATATATAAAAGTAGAAATAAATAAAATGGTGTGGAGAGAGAAGGGAGAAAGGAAAGGGGGGGAAATCTCCCACTCTTGTGGATTTCTCAAAGGACAGGTTTGGGGTGAGGGAAAGAGTGAAGAGGAAGGCCTGGAGCATCTTTCCTCAACCTGGTGCCCTACAGCTGTTTTGGACTACAATTCCCATCAGTCCCCAGTCAGTATGGGCAGATGATGGTGCTAGGGGCCAATGGAAGTAGTAGGGCAAAACATCCAAGTTGGGGATGGGCAGCCAAGAGACAGACACCCACCTTGAGAGCCCGATCCCGACACCCGATCCTGGAAGGAGAAAAAGAAAGAAAGAAAGAAGAGACAGAGGGGGAAACCAATTAGCCTTGGAATTTCTGTCAGTATAGGGGGCACCAGCAGAAGCACCCCCACCCCTGTGTTTAAGTGCAAGAGTTACCAAACAGGGAGATGGTGTGGGGCTCTTATCTCAGCCTCCAGAGGGAAGCCAGGAAATTTTAGGGTCAGAACAAACACTACAAAAGTAGCTCACGTTGACTGTGGGGACCACCCCCAGGATGAACAGGAGTGGAAAAGCAAGGCCCTTGTAACTTAGACAAAATAAACAAATGGCATTTGTAAGCTGCCCTGGGAGACTTTTGGGGGGCTGAGAAGCAGGGGGATAATGACATAACTATTTCATTTCCATAATTCATGCAAGTGCTGAATCTCCATTTTTGTTATGTAACACAAACACAGGAACTCCACAATGGAGCTCAAGGTTATCTGAAGAAACTGGCAGCGGATTCAGGACAAAGAAACACGTCCCTTACACTGTGCCTTAACTTGCTTATGGGATCTGCTCCTAAAAGAGGCATCCATGGCCCCCAAATTGGATAGCTTGAAAACTGGATTAAACCAATTGATGGAGGAAACGTACTTCCTGCAGGAGCACAAAGTTGGGAGGGGCCTCGAGGGTCATCTAGCCCAACCTCTCTACTCGAGCCTCTCTTTGAAAACTTCTTCACAAAGGAGAATCTGCCACCTTGTGAGGCAGTCTGTTTCACTGTCAAACCAGCCATATAACCAGGAAGTTCTGCCCAATGTTAAGCCAAAAATCCCCTTCCTAAGAGGCTGATTCAGGTCCTACAATCTGGAGCCACAGAAAAAGATGCGTGGAAAAAAAGATTTCTACTGAATCTGACCACTGGTCCATCTAGCTCAGTAGTGTCCACACGGACTGGGAGAGGCTCTTCAGCATTTCAGGCCAAGGGCATTCTCAGGCCCTACCTGGAGATGCTGTCCGGGACTGAACCTGGCACCTTTGGCAGGCGAAGCAGATTCTCTACTCCTGAGCTATGATCCTTCCAAGATGTGCCCCTCAAATGTGTGGTCATCATGACGCCCCTTAACTCTTCTCCAGGCAAAACACACACCACTCTTCAGAATGCCAGTCATTTGGGTACAACAGTGGGAGGGGAAGGGAATTTGGTTAGCCCAGTCTTCTCTAACCTGGTAACTTCCAGCTGCTTTGGATTACAACTCCCATCCTCCACAGTCTGCGCGGCCGTAGGATGGTGGGGCTAAAATGGGCTGTAGTCCAAAATATATGTGAAGCATGGGCATAGCCGGGGGGCAGGAGGGTAGCTGCCCCTCCTAGGTAAAGGTAAAGTGACCCCTGACCATTAGGTCCAGTCGTGACCGACTCTGGGGTTGCGGCACTCATCTCTCTTTATTGGCCGAGGGAGCCGGCGTACAGCTTCCGGGTCATGTGGCCAGCAGGACTAAGCCGCTTCTGGCGAACCAGAGCAGCGCACGGAAATGAAGCTGCCCCTTCTAAATCAATACAAATCAATACAAATCTGAGGTTCTACTCCCCCTCTAACAAAAATCCTGGCTATGCCCATGGTGGAGGGTGAGAAATTGTGGAAGGCTGGCCTAGAGTTTAGGGATGGAGACAAGAGAGTTGATTGGCAGGTCCAGTTCCCTGCATGTGGGGATCTGCCTTGTGTTGAAATGGCGCCCGCTGTGTGTGTGAGAAGGTGAAGCATACTTGCACATTGGGGTGCAAGTGGGAACCTTTTTCATCAGGATGAAGTTCTCCCTCTTTCACACACGCACACAAGAGTGCCTTTTTCAGCTTCCACAAACAAGAGAGGGATGGAGCGTGAGTTACCTTTGCTTTTAGCCGTGTCCATTCCCGTCGCTCGACCCTGCGAGAGAAAGACACAAACAGAGGGCGGAGGCTTAGGGCAGTGACACAAACAGCTTCCCTCTGATCCCGCCCCCAACTGCCAAGACCCCTTCACACATACCGCCTTTTGCTGGGGATGAAGCCAATCTCATCGCTGTCGCCATCCGGATGGACGCGCCGCGCCTGCCACCACTCCTCGTCGGAAGCGTCAATCACGTGCAGGACGTCGCCAAAATGGAAGCTCAGCGCTTGGCTCAGGAAACCGCAGTCCTTGGTCTTATCATAGTCAAAGAGCGCCCTGGGAGTTGGGAGGGAGAGGAGGTTGGCCGGGGGTCAACACAGGAGCAGTGGGAGCTGGTGCCCATTGGAAATGGTGGGGCAGAAGGCAGGGAGACCCAATAGGAGGTGCAGCCAGAGCCTTCTGGGCTGGGGTCACATTTACACCATGCGCTGAGGGCCTTCTGGCGGTTCCCTCATTGCGAGAAGTGAGGCTACAGGGAACCAGACAGAGGGCCTTCTCGGTAGTGGCACCCACCCTGTGGAACTCCCTCCCTTCAGATGTCAAGGAAATAAGCAGTTATCCTATTTTTAAAGACATCTGAAGGCAGCCCTGTTTAGGGAAGTTTTTAATATTTAATGCTGTATTGTTTTTAACTACTGCAACGCGCTCTACGTGGGGCTACCTTTGAAGGTGACCCGGAAACTACAGCTGGTCCAGAATGCGGCAGCTAGACTGGGGACTGGGAGACCACATAACACCGGTCTTGAAAGACCTACATTGGCTCCCAGTACGTTTCCGAGCACAATTCAAAGTGTTGGTGCTGACCTTGAAAGCCCTAAACAGCCTCAAAGGCCCAGTAGACCTGAAGGAGCGTCTCCACCCCCATCATTCTACCCGGACACTGAGGTCCAGCGCCGAGGGCCTTCTGGCGGTTCCCTCATTGCGAGAAGTGAGGTTACAAGGAACCAGGCAGAGGGCCTTCTCGGTAATGACGTCCACCCTGTGGAACTCCCTCCCATCAGATGTGAAGGAAATAAGCAGCTATCTTCTCTTTAAAAGACATCTGAAGGCAGCCCTGTTTAGGGAAGCTTATAATATTTAATGCTGTACTGTTTTTAACACTTGATTGGGAGCCGCCCAGAGTGGCTGGGGAGACTCAGCCAGATGGGCGGGGTATAAATAATAAATTATTATTATTATTATTATTATTATTATTATTATTATTATTATTAATGCAGTCTGAAGCTAATTTAAACAGTCATGGCAGACCCTGACAAATTATGAGCGCTTTGGTTCTTTGAGGTTGGTGAGAATTGTTAGGAGATTCCCCACCTATCCTCCTCTTCAGATCAGAGTGGTTTAACAGTCAATCTCTCTTCATGGGGAACTCTGTGAATTGCTGCTATTGGAGGAGAATGAGGGTCTCCTTACAACCCTCACCACCTTTAACAAACCGCACTTCCCAGGATGCTTTGGGGCAAACCATGAGGGTTTAAAGAGGTACTGTATTGTTTTAAGTGTCCACAATCAGGACATAGCTGATTCCTGCATAAGGTTGCCTGGGGTGGTTGTTGTCTCTCTAATTCTGCATTATGCCACGTTCTCAATGGCAGCCATTTTGTGTTATGTCATACCCCCTGGAAGCCACTTTGTGATTGGCACCCCCAGCACTCTCCCAAAATTTGAAATGTGCCCACTAGTCCAAAAGGGTGGGCAACAGCTGATCCACGGTATGTAAATTCTGAAAGGGAACATTTTCTGCATTGACAGAATTGCTTGGGTGGCCTGGGGATATTTGCAGTACAGTGGTACCTCGGGTTACATATGCTTCAGGTTACAAACACTTCAGGTTACAGACTCCGCTAACCCAGAAATAGTACCTCGGGTTAAGAACTTTGCTTCAGGATAAGAACAGAAACAGTGCTCCGGCAGCGCGGCGGCAGCGGGAGGTCCCATTAGCTAAAGTGGTGCTTCTGGTTAAGTACAGTTTCAGGTTAAGAACGGACCTCCGGAATGAATTAAGTACTTAACCCGAGGTACCACTGTACTTACTTTATGGAGGGCTAATCTGTGGTCAATCAGAAGTTGTTGGAACACTCCAACTCCCATCAGCACAGACCAGGGTCAGGAAAGATGGGAGTTGTAGTCCAGCAACATCAGCAGGGCTATACTATTTTCCAACCCTGGACATAAAGAGACACTAAGTCTGGCTATAGGTTTCAGACTCAGAAACAACATAAAAGGGATGGTTGTGGTTAAAATGCCTCTCTGTTTCAAAGGAAAGAGGTTATCATAATTCATAATTGCTTATATGGAACTCTAGCTGAACAGAGCCCTTTATCGTTCTTATCCAGCCGTAAGACAACCCTGACATGCTCCCATTTTACAGGTGGGAGAAAGTGAGCCCAAGGAAGAAAATGGCTTTTGAACCCAGCCCCCATAGATCAAACTCAAAGGGACCTGCAGTATTATGGACTGCGGTGGTGCTCAGATGCTAAAATCTACTAGTAATTCAGGAGCAGGGGGCAGGGGGTGGCCAAGCTATTGAGGAGAAGGCAGCTGTGATCTCACCGGATGTAGAAACCCCTCTTGGGGTTGCTCCGCAGCGATGCTGTCCCTGAGCCCAAACTGCTGTTCATCAGCTGCTCCCGGAGGTCGTGGATCTTGGCTTCAAAGCGGCTGTACTCTGCAGTGGGTGGTTACAGAAAGGGTGAGGGTCAGTGTGACTCAACTTCCCTCACAGAATCATCTAGTTCAATTCAGCTACTGCCCACATGCCCACCCAGCTCCACAACCCAGTCTTCCAAACCTTCCACCAGTCTCCACAGCTCAAACCACCAATTTAAAGCACTATGATACCTCTTTAAGCAATCATTGCTTCTCCCAAAGGATTCTGGCCGCTGTGATTTGTTATGGGTGCTAAAAATGGTTAGGAGACACCCCATCCATTCCCCTCAAAGAGCTACAGTTGCCAGAGGGGTTATACAATCTCTCTCTCTCTTCCCAAGGTAGCCTTGTGAGGGGGAAAGAGGTCTCCCAACACCTTTTAGCACCCATAACAAACTACAGCTCCCAGAATTCTTTGGGGGGTGAGGGAAGCCATGACAACTTAAAAGTGGCATGATACCGCTTTAAATGCACAGTGTGAATGTGGCCCCAACTCCCCACAAACCACTGAACAGACCCCATTGCACAGTTTCCCTCTCACCTCAACCATATTGGGCTCACCTGGGCCATGCAGCTTCCAGCACCTCTTTAGTCTTCTCAATCCCATTGAATCCTACCCACCTACCATATTTTTCGCTCTATAGGACGCACCCGACCATAGGACGCACCTTGTTTTAGAGGGGGAGAACAAGAACCCCCCCCCCTCTGCCCAGCACCCCTTCAGCAAAGTGGCAGGAGGCGCTGCGCAGAGAGGGGGAGAAAGTTTTTTCCCTTGTTCTCCCCCTCTAAAACAAGGCGCCGTTCAAGGTGCATTCAGTCATTTTCAGGCGGCTACCTTGGAAGCCTGGAGAGCGAGAGGGGTCGGTGCGCACCAACCCCTCTCGCTATCCAGGCTTCAGTGAAGGCAACCTTCAGTGAAGGTTCCTTTCGACCTGCTCTTTGGGGCTGACGGGGGGAAGCCCTCCCCCCCCCCAGCCTCAAAGAGCAGGTCGGGGAGCAGCGGAAAGGCGCGCAGCCTTCTGCTGCTCCCCGAGCTTGTGGGGCTGGGGGGGGAGCGCTGCCCCTCAGCCCCAAAGAGCAAAGAAGCCAAGACAGGGAGAGCGATGCATCCCGCTCCTGTCTTGGCTTCTGCCATAGCCGCACGCAACCTCTCCAGCTGGGGGAGGCTGAGCGGGGCTATGGCTTCTTTAGCCCCGTGCAACCTCTCCGGCAGGGAATACCCCCACCTCCCGCAAAACCCCACAGGAGCCGCGCACCCTTTAAGGGTGGGCTTTTCTATGAGGAGGGAGAAGGGACTGACTGGCCGCGGGAAAGCCCGCAAGAGCCGTGCAGAGCTTGTGTGCGGCTTTTGGGGGCTTTTCCTGCCTGCCTCCCCCCTGCATTCGCTCCATAGGATGCACACACATTTCCCCTTCATTTTGGAGGGGGGAAAGTGCATCCTATAGAGCGAAAAATACGGTACCTACAGACTGCCCCCTCCCTTTGTCACACATGGCCTTGCCCTACATGTGCCTGCAACCAACCCAACTTCCCACCCTTCTGTCTTTCCATTTTCCCATCAACAGGCACCAATTGTCTCTCATGTGGTTCCTTGGCTACCTTTCCTTGCAACCTTGCAATCTCTCCATTCATTCATCCCTGAAGGTGAAAATGCTGAGGATTCTCCCCTAGGACATCTTCATCACGCCTTACATTGCTCCTTGGATAACAGGCACCACTGCCCCACCCCACTTGGCAGCGACAGGACCATTTCCCAGGCAGTTCACACACACACAAATCTCTTCCCGCTCAGGAGGGGCTTCTGCAGAACAGAACTCACCATCCGGTTTGTACTGAGCAATGATGGTGACCGTCTGGCCGGCGTTTTTCAGAGCAATGGCTGCTTGTTCGTGTGTGGCGTTCCTGAGGTCCACACCGTTGACCTGGGAAGGAAAAAGCACCCAAAATGATCAAGAGGCTGGGCCAACATCTGAGGCTATTTGCCTTAGAAAAAGGGGAAAGGAGGGAACATAATAGAGGTATATAACATTATTCAGAGTGTGGGAAAGATGTCCCTTTAGGCTGGTGGTGGCTTTTTGCAGGGGGGGGGGTGGTCCTGCAACAAGTCATGGCTGTGATAATAGAGAATTAGCAGTGGATTTATAGCAGGCTACCAACACATCATTCCACTTTATTATTGCCATCTGGAGTGCTTTAACTCTAGAGTGCTTTAACAACCACAACTCTGGGAATTGTTTGGCAACTCATTACCAAACTTAAAACCATGGAGAGACCTGGTCTGAACAAAGACATTGGATTCTTATCTCATTATACATGACAAAGCCATTTTTCACCTTCTCACCCCTTGCTTTTTCCTGTAAGACCTATTGCAGTCGTTAAGAGTCGTCAACAGGCTCATCACAGCTATCTGCCAATCACCCATTCCCACCACCCTTCTGAGTAATACCCCTCCCCACCTTCTCACTATATAGAAGGATCTGGCAACTTCTGTTTCAGTGTATCTGAAGAAGTGTGCATGCACACGAAAGCTCATACCAAGAACTAACTTAGTTGGTCTTTAAGGTGCTACTGGAAGGGGGGGGGGGAATTTGTTTTGACTATGGCAGACCAACACGGCTACCTTTCTGTATCTGGGAATTGTAGTTCTGCAAGGGGTATAGGGGCCTCCTAACAGCTCTCAGCACCCTTAACAAACTACAGCTCCCATGATTCTTTGGGGGAAGCTATCACTGTGGTATCACGGTGCTTTCAATGTATGGCGTGAACATGACCAAACATGGGACAAAAAATAAACCAGAACATTTGTGGTATAAAAATTTACAGAATTTCATGAGGAAGTTATGGAACATGAACTAATTAGAAAGAAAGCAGCATGTCCACACCAAAACATTTGCAGGAACATACCATGCTGAAAGTGGGATCGAGTGTAAAAATCACCCCAATACTATCATGAGCACAAATAATCATGAATGCAGAATAAAAAGGAAGTCCAGAGGAGACCAAAGTGGACAGAGAGAAATTTTTTCCTTTTGTAATACAGGAACCCAGCAGGATCATAAAACAAAGTTAAATGTTGGAAGATTCAAGAGAGACAAAAGGAAAGATGTCTCCATACAGCACAGGGTTAAAACTCTGGCTTTTGCTACCACAAGATGTGGAGATTGCTTTAAAAGACAAATTCATGGAGGAAGAAAACCCTGGGATAGCTCAGTTGGCAGAGGATGAGACTCTTAACCTCAAGGTCGTGGGTTAGAGCCCCACAAAGGGCAAAATATTCCTGCATTACAGGAGGCTGGACTAAACGACCCTCGTGGTCCCTTCCAACTCTACAGATCTCTGATTCTATCAACAGCTACTAACCAGGGTGGCAATGTGCTGCATTCAGGATAAGAGGGAGCTGGTCTCTGAATAACCGTTTGCTTGGGGTTGTGAGCAGAAGATGGGTACTGCACTCATGGCCTGGTTATGGACTTCCATTTGGAACACCTGGTTGTCCATTATGGAAAACTGGACTAGATGGGCCTTTGATCTGATCCAGCAGGGCTAATCTTAATTCTTATGAAGGGAGGTGAGCATCATTTAGGTTTAATCGTAGGGTACCAGCCGATTGCCTCTTCCAACCAGGCACCTGCCAATGCAGGGATAAGGAACGGTTCTTACCGAGAGGATCTGGTCCCCTTTCCGGAGCTCCCCACTGAGGTCGGCCGGCCCCCCAGCCAGGATGAAAGAGATGAAGATTCCCTCGCCATCTTCACCCCCAACAATGTTGAAGCCCAGCCCTGTTGAGCCACGGTGAATGACAATGCGACGCGGTTCCCTGCAGAAGGAAGGAGAGTAATTGGGGGAAACTGGAAGCAGCTTGCTGACTGCGGATGCAGCGGCAGGCAGCAACGAGCCACCAACTCCAAATGCCTGACAGGACTGTGGCCTACACAACCCCCACAGGAAAGAGGAAGTTGGGGGCTGGCTGCATTACTAGGTAAGGTAAAGGTAAAGGGACCCCTGACCATTAGGTCCAGTCGTGGCCGACTCTGGGGTTGCGGCGCTCATCTCGATTTACTGGCCGAGGGAGCCGGCATACAGCTTCCGGGTCATGTGGCCAGCAGGACTAAGCAACTTCTGGCAAACCAGAGCAGCGCATGGAAACGCCGTTTACCTTCCCGCCGGAGCGATACCTATTTATCTACTTGCACTTGACGTGCTTTCGAACTGCTAGGCTGGCAGGAGCAGGGACCGAGCAACGGGAGCTCACCCCGTCGCAGGGATTCGAACCGCCGACCTTCTGATCAGCAAGTCCTAGGCTCTGTGGTTTAACCCACAGCGCCACCCGCATCTGGCTGCATTACTACCCTGTGCCAAAATATTCACAACTCTGGCAGCCTTGAGTAGCTGGATATAGGATGGATGAGATGCACACAAGGTGATGGGGGAAGAAGGGTGCAGCTTTAAACTGGGCAACAGAGAGAAGCTCTTCAGGACCACAAACAGCAACTGCTGCTTGGTGGTGCTATGGGAAACTGGAACAGCCACGCCCAGAGGGAGGAGCCAGAAAGGGCACAGCTTACCTGGGTATATCCTCCTCACCCATCAGCTCCTTAGGGATGGGGGAGTACCTCCGAGGGGAGGTGGGGGTCATGGCTTGTGGATAGTCTGTGCCCAGGTAGCTCTGGTGACCAATTTCATTGTCGAGATGCTGGGAATAGGCTGTCAGAAGGCATGAAAAAAGAAAAAGATTAAAGCTTTAACAGCACAGTGGAAGGCAGTGAAACCAAAGTTATGAACGCAACATTGAGAAATGCTCTTAAATCAGGCTGGACAACAACAGATTGTGTCCCACATGGTACGTTAAACAATTTGCTAACTTTCTAAATCACCCAAAATCCAGCAGTATTTATAACTGCAAATGTGGCAATAAAAATGTGAAATGTGTGGAACACAAAAATCTACAGTTTTTCAAGCATCTTCGGTTTAGGATAATCTTCCACCATCAAATCCAGTTGTGTCCCAGACAATGTCTGAACTGACACTCCCTTTTAACCGGTTCTCCACAAGACAGCCAAACACAGACACAGTAGGGAGAACAGGAAACCACTCACAGGAAGTGATGTCAGGCGGGGCGTAAGAATCATTCAGGTAAACATTTGTGGGTTTGGCCACCTTCAAGTACACGACATCGTATGTGTTCTTCAGGGCTGCAACGGCATCTTCGTGCATAACATCTTCAAGGCTCACATTGTTTACCTGGCAAGGTGTGGGCATGGGAAAGCATATATAACAATAATCCCTGCTTATAGAAAAGTAGCATTTCAAGGAGAAGGGTGGGCTTTCAGTCCTCTGGTTCCTATTTGCAGGCTGGAGTAGTGCTCAGTGATCTGGGGAACTTCTCTGCTTCCAAACCTGCACAAGGTCTGGCTGATCACATGCCTTGCATCTGCCTTTGCCAAACTGGTGTCCTCCAGATGTTTTGGACTGCAACTCCCATCACCCCAGACTTGGAGCTGTAGTCCAGAACATCTGGAAGGGACCAGATTAGCAAAGGCTGCTTTATTCACTGCACGTCTCCTCTCCCCAAAATCAACCTACCCACCCAACACCCAGTCTCCAGTTACTAGTGTGGGGTATTGTACAGAGGTTTAGGCCGCAGAAAAATAACACCTTCATGACTCCAATGGGATAAGGCAGAGCAGCCCTCTTTACTTAGGTTGCTAAAAATAAATAAAAATAGACACTACAAGAAGATAATTAAGTATTTCTGTGAGATGCGGAATTGGGGCAGTCAAACATTCACAGGGCCAAAGAAACTCAAGACACAGGACAGCTAGGAATGAGTCACAAAATGGCCATCCAGCTTACCAAGGTTTTGGTCTTCAATGAATTCTGTGGGTTTCCAGAGCTAACAAATCAAATTACCCAGATTTGTGCAGAGAGGTAGTTTGTTTTGCATTGTATACCATTTTCAACAGTCTAATATTTTAGGCCCCTTTTGACAAGCCCCAAGGCTGCACCCCACTTAAATACTTAAAACCACTGGCCATCTCTGTTGTGTTTTTCACTTTTGGGGGTTGGAGTTCTTCCGAGACCCCCCTCCCTCCCCTCATTTTCTGTTTACCCTCAGAAAAAACCCAGGCAACCACTCAGTCCATTTAAATTATTTTTGCTATTTATTCCATTTATTCCGTTTAAATCCCACCTTCCTCCAAGTAGCTCAACATGGTGTACATGGTTCTCCTTACGACAACCCTGTGCAGTAGATTAGGCTGAGAGGAGACTGTGACTGGCCCAAGGTCACCCTGAGTATGACTGAGCGGGGATTTGAATGCTGGTCTCCCAGATTTCCCTCCCCTTCTTCCCTTTCCTGAAGTCTGGGTATGGACCAGACCAACAGGCCCAGCTGCTCTCTGGCATCAGGCCTTCTCCACCTATCCTTACCGCCAGGATCTTGTCCCCAATCTGCAGGCGCCCATCCTTGTGGGCTGCACCCCCCTCTATGATTTTGGTGACGTAGATACTATTGTCGCCGGGGATGTGCTGGTTGCCAACGCCACCTGCAATGCTGAAGCCAAGACCTGTGGGGAAGGAAGGAAGGTGGGAAGAGAAAGAATAAAAGAATAAGAAAATCAACAGTACGTTTCCGAGCACAATTCAAAGTGTTGGTGCTGACCTTGAAAGCCCTAAACGGCCTCAAAGGCCCAGTAGACCTGAAGGAGCATCTCCACCCCCATCGTTCTGCCCGGACACTGAGGTCCAGCTCCGAGGGCCTTCTGGCAGTTCCCTCATTGCAAGAAGTAAGGTTACAGGGAACCAGGCAGAGGGCCTTCTCAGTAGTGGCGCCTGCCCTGTGGAACGCCCTCCCAGCAGATGTCAAGGCAATAAACAACTATTTTACTTTTAAAAGACAACTGAAGGCAGCCCTCCTTAGGGAAGTTTTTAATGTCTAATGCTGTATTGTTTTTAATATTCAGTTGGAAGCCAGTTGGAATTCAGTTGGGGTATAAATAATAAATTATTATTATTATTATTATTATTATTATTATTATTATTATTATTATTATTATTAAACAGGTAAGGAAGAAAGTGGCACCAGCAGAGGCGGAGACTTTTGAAGAGGGCGGGGTTTACTCCCCCATGGGATGAGCCTTTTTAGAAAGATGATAATTCTCCATAGTGCGAGGGGACAGAGTCATTGAGACAAGATGGAATTCCCCATAGTAGATTGTATCCAGTTTTCCTAGAGTAGCCTCCTCCAGGCCCCATAGCTGGCTGGGGCTAATGGGAGTTGTAGTACAAAATATCTGGAGGGCAGCAGGCTGCATGGAATGGGGGAAGCTAGATCAGTATATGTCCATTCACTTGCGGCAATTCATCCCCAAGAGGGGGATGAAGTGAGAGAATTTATTCCCCCGCCAGGCTTGTGTTCCTTGCAGATATGCAAACAATGTCCATGCATTTTGCAACCGCATACATCCAATTTTGGATGCAATTCCATTTTGAAGTTGGAGGCTTTGAATACTTGAAAAGCAGAGCTTGCAGTTCAGCTGAGCATGGATTTTATTTGCATTATGCTCCTGTGGTTTACTAAGCTCTTTTTGCCTTTTGCAGAGTCAGGAAAAATAAGGAGTGTTTGTTTTTAAACAAACTTTTAAAAGTCCATGGAGAAAATGGGAAGTGAAACTGGAATTAAGTTATTTAGGGTTGCAGCCAATGCTAGCCCTACACAGAGCAGACCCACTGAAATTAATGAGCATGACTATACTAGTTTCATTAATCTCAATGGGTCTACTATAAGTAGGACTTGAATTGGATACAACTGAATATTGGTCTCTGTTTTCACAGGAAATAGCGGTGTGTGTGTGTGTGTGTGTGTGTGTGTGTGTGTGTGTGTGTGTGTGTAGGCCCCACCTACTACTGCTTTCAACCAGGATAAAGTGCTGCTTAGCCCACAAAGGTGGTATAGAAATTTGATAAATAAATAAATGAACTAACCTGGACCCTGTAATCACCCTCTGAGGCCGTTCTTAGTGTGTTTCCTCCACGAGAGGTCTGGAGGGCGGCAACACAAGAACGGACCTTTTCTGTAGTGGCTCCCCGTTTGTGGGATGATCTCCCCAGGGAGGCTCGCCTGGCACCTTCGATACATATCTTTATGCAATGTTCCTCTTCTCCCAGACCTTTGGCTAATTAAACAATCTATGGCCTTTAAAACTGCAGCGGGTGGCTTATTGTTTTTGTCTGTTACTAAAAACAAACAAAAAAATTCCTTCCAGTAGCACCTTAAAGACCAACTAAGTTAGTTCTTGGTATGAGCTTTCGTGTGCATGCACACTTCTTCAGATACACACGAAAGCTCATACCAAGAACTAACTTAGTTGGTCTTTAAGGTGCTACTGGAAGGGAAAAATTTTTTTTGTTTTGACTATGGCAGACCAACACGGCTACCTATCTGTGTCTGTTACTAAGTTATGCATTTTTGTGTTTTTATATTTTAAACTGCCCTGTGATCTTCAGATGAAAGACGGTATAGAAATTTAAATTTAAATTAATAATAATAATAATAATAATAATAGGTTGCCCGTCGTTGATTCATGATTATGGCTCTTCCCCTGAAATAAGGAGGATGCTTCTAAGGGGAAAAGCCTCTACAAAACAGCTTTCCGCAGTCCCTTCTCATGCACCTGAAGGGTTGGGTGCTCTTTAAGGAGTTGTCGGGGGGGGGGGAGGCAGAGCTAGGTTCCCTCACCTTTGGGGCCTTTGATCAGCTTGATCTCCATGACCTTCTCGGCCAGCGGCTTCCTGCGCATGACATACAGGCGCACAATGGAGCCGGCCTCCTTCAGGGCCTCAACAGCCGTGCTGTGCGTTACCTCCCGCACGTCCACATCATTGACGAAGAGGATGCTGTCGTTCACCCTGTGTCACAGCCAGATCAGAAAGACACGTTTAGCGCCAGGATACTGGGAGCTACTGAAACATGTGGGGGCACTGCCCTAGGGTAAAAGGTTCTGGACAAAAGTCTTATGAGATCTCATTGATAACCAGACAAACAATTCACCCACCCCCTTCTCCGGCTCTCTTGGAACTGGATCATTGATCCTCATCCCCTTTTCTTTTTTAAAAAGTGAGATGGCCAGGATTGAACCTCAGAACCTTCTACACGGCAAAGAAACTGTTCCTATAGAAGCCCCTGCAGGCACATAAGGGGCTGAAGACACCTTTATATTGACTGGGCCAATGAAGGAACATAGGATGCTACCCTGTAGTGAGTCAGATCAGTGGCCTACTTAGATCAATATTCCCCACGCAGACAGGCAACAGTGGCTCTCCAAAATTTCAGGCAGAAGTCTTTCCCAGCCCTACCAGGAGATGCCATTGGTGACTGAACCTGGGACCTTCTGCATGCAAAGCAGGTGCTCGATCCCTGAGCTGTGTCCCTTTCTTCAAAACGTAGGAATACAGAAAGCTGCCTTATATTGAATCAGACAACTGGTCCATCTAATTCAGTATTGTTCACAATGACAGAGCTGCTCGCCAGGATTTCAGGCTGGGTTCTCTTCCAGCTCCACTGGAGATGCTGTTTATGCTGTGAACCACCCTGAGATCTACAGATAAAGGGTGGTATACAAATTTAGTTACTTATTTATAATACCAGGGGATTGAAACGGGGACCTTTTGCAGGTGTTCTATGACCTCTGAGCCCTTTCCCAAACTCCCATAGGAGCAGCTTATGGAGCATTCATCCTGATTTGCTTTTGCAGGGAGTTTATAGACAATGTGGGCTATTTAATGAGCATTCATTTGCATTTGCATCAGAGCAAGTGTTATCCCACAATTTCCAATGCATCTCTCCTTCACTTTCCTTATCGCAATAAGTCTGCTCTTTGGGGGAAAGCAAGTTTGTTGCACAAGAGGACTAGCCCACTTTCACCATGCAGCCTGAAATTGCTGAGATGAATCCCACGTGGGACTAACGGCCATCTGGAAGTGCCTTAGAAAAAGACTCACTGTCGATCTCCAGGCTGATAGTAGATCAAGACTGATGGACATTTGTTGGGGATTGAAACCGGGAAAGGGGGAGGTGGAGTTTGGGGATCCAAAGGGTGCATAATTACAATCTGTTTTTGCTTTTATTTTGTTTTGCTATTTGTATGAAAATTGGGGAAGTCGTGGAGGGAATATGGGTCGACTTTAGAAATAAGTTTTAAGAAGGAGAATTGATGTATAAATATTGATATTTATAAGGTAAAATTGGCTTTTTTAAAATGAACTAAACAGAAAAAGGTTAAAAATTGGGGATAAGAACTTGTTGAACTAACAAATTTGAATTGGAATATAAGAAGGGGAGGTGTGGGGAAGTCAGGGAAGTTATAGAAAAATAAGGATTGTAAACTTTATGTGTTTTTAACTTTTTTTGTTTTTTCTTTTTTGATTTTTTTTGGATGCTGTCTCCAGCCCAGTCAGCATCCTCCCTACAAAAAAAGCTTTCCCCAAAGCCATTGGTACCTTAGCCGGCCATCTTGTGCTGCTGCCCCACCAGGGATGATCTTAGTGATGAAGATGCTGGGGTCATCGCCAACATGGGGGTTGTCAGTACCACCGGCGATGCTGAATCCCAAACCGGAGTTACCCTGGAGGAAAAAGTCATGCCCCACCCAAAGGAAGAGGCCAGAATTTAATTAGAGCATGAACAAAGGCTTGGGACCCCCATTTAAAAAAAATACATACTCTTCCAAATAACCTGTTTATTGTTCATTCATCCTGATTAAGGCTGCAATCACATGGGCTATTCAATTTCCCTGATGTTTCTCTATGTGTTAATTCCTGCATTATATTTGAGGTTCCACATAACGTAAGAGCCATTTCTAGAAAACCGATAGAATATAATTCCACATTTAATGCTCATTTCCATGTTATCTGATTCCAGAAAAGAACCCACAGTTTGCAGCCCACTTAACCCAGAAAGTGGCGGGAGTAAAGTAGTGAAATTTGGGGTGGCATATGGTAGGTACACTGGCATATGGTCCTTTCCTGCTGTTTTCATGGGGTAATCATGGAGAGGAGAGAAGCAGACATGTGGGGAAAGAGTGGGGGAGCAGCGATGTTGCCTAATGACGTTCCTTGGTGTGAATGAAATTTAGCGCGGCATGTCGGTACATTGGTCAAAAAGCCACAGTCCCATAACACAACAGGTACTGCAGCATAAAACGGAACATTAGAAAACAGGACGTTAGCACTAGCATTATAATCAGGAAAACTAACACAATATTCCCCACATCTGAATGCACCTTAGATGATGCTGGTTATTTAACAAACATTCACTCCAATTTCTTTGAGGGGAGGTTAGATGACGCTGCATCAAAGCAAGCATCACCCACACTTTCCGGTGCTTTTCCCCATCGCTTCCATTAATTGCAAAAAAGTCTGATCTTTTGTGGTGGAGTGGGGGAGAAGGTTTGTTGCACGAGACCTCCCAATCAACTGTAACTGTGGATTTGTCGTTAAGTGATCAAATCCTTCCTGGAAAAAGTGACTGTCTAGGTTCCCTGGGCTAAGTAAAAAAATCCCCACCCACCCAGAATCAACGATGTCTATAAGAATTACCCGCTCTAGAGTTATTTCTTCGTATTCCATTTCTCCTTCCGTCCCATTTACCTGAAAGAGAGGGGACAGAGAGGAATTGTGTTAATACAGCATTGCAAAAAAAAGAAGACGAAGCGAACAAAATGGGGAGGGGGGTGTTTTGGAATATGTTAAAAGTGTGAAAGGTTGTGGGGAGGGGGGAAGAAAAGGAAGAATTCATCCAGTAACTCACATAAGCTGGTGCTTCTAAGGTATCTGTGTTGACAATTACCGGTGGGGAGTTGGCCTAGGAAGAGAAACAGATAGAAAAGAATGATATGGACAACTGTCCCCAAAGCAATATGGTCCCTAATTGTGGTTGTGGGGCTGTTTCACACAGGTAGGAGAGGCCGTAGGTAGCAAATTGGGGGTCGAGGCCGAAGCTCCCAAAACCCTCAAACTGCCTTTTGCTTGGCTTGCAGACAGCAGAAGCCCTTGGTGAGACTTTGAAACCACACCCCAAAGATGGCTGTTATCTCCGAAGGTGTTAAGCTGAAAGATGAACCTTCTTCCCCTGCCCCTAAATTTGTGCTCTTTCTTCCACACCACTGTGGTTTGGCAAAACTCCTGGGTCATTTCAGTGCGGCTTAGGGAAGGAGAATGGGTTTTGCTGGCAGACATGAAGAACTTGCATGACTGTTCTCAGCTAGAATAGCTTGCTGTGAATTTTTAAAAATCTCTTTAAACTCCTTCCACCCTGCTAGCATACGAAAACCCCAAATAAGCCAAGCAGCACCCGAACATTTTCTGTATGGATAACCAAATCCACTTTGAATTAGACTGAAAAATTGAGTTCCACCAACACCCCACACACAGACACACTTTCCACCCTCACTGTCTCATGTCCGTATATTTTAACGCATAGATAACAGCAGAAAATGTAGGGGCTACAATTGTGCATTTAAGGACAGCTATCTGGATGAGCTGGGGTGAAACCGAGGTCACCAGATATCTGGTGAAAAGAGATCCAAAATCCACAAATCACCATTTCAAATTGTGGCATTAGAGGGCAGTGTGCTTCTAGGAGGAGACTGGCTTACCTCCTGGCTGTGTAAAGGGTATTTTTGACCCCCCAAACCAGGAGTGTTAAAATGCCCAAGAAGCACCCAACCTCTCTCTCCCACCCCCATCCTCTTTCATTCTCTTTTCCTCTCTCCCCACCACCCAAAGAATGATTCCTCCACCTCCACTGTCCGCTGCTGACTACGGTAACCACGGCAATGCCATGGAAACAGCATCTGCCTCAGGGGGAGAAGGTTACTGTGGCAACGCGGGTTTCGCCATAGTTCAGGATGTTCTGGGGTGGGACTAGCACCCACCCCAATCAACCCCACACCCCATTCCTAGTGGTGGGAAGGTGGGGTGGGTGTTTATGCATAGGGGATATTTGAAGTAATGTGTTTCCTTGGCCTTTACGCATCAGAACAACTCCACTTGAGGCTGCATAGCACAACCCTTTGCATTAAAAAAATCAAGAAATATATTTAAGATTGGCAGGGGGTGGAGAAACCAATTTTGGGGGTGAGCATGGGGTTTATTGTTATTATGATCTACATTTACAGAGAGAGGAAATAGCGAAGGCTTTTAATAACAGCATCCAATTTTTATATATAGATTTCATCGCCAGCTCTAGGCCAGGGGTTGTAGATGGGCTGTCCTCCAATTTGATTGCCAGGGGTGTGTTTGTGTGTGGAGGGAGAAAATCCCAGAGCAAAAGTTTCATTGCACAGCTGATCAGGGGCATGCCTGAAATTCAAGAAAGGTGCAACAAGAGTCTTCACGGTTTCGTTTCTGCAATTTGTGGAGATCAGGATGGGTGTGGTAGTGTCTGTGCTGAGGACCAGCTGAAGATTTAGGAAGAGCAGAGAAGCCCTCGTGATCCCCTTGCAGTCACCAAAGGGCACCCAGCATCTGATCCTAGGAACACTATACATTGCCACCATGACCGGCAGCCACTGTGAAACCCTTAGCAAGACCTTATGAAGCTGCAGTATGCACAAGGCAAACACGTGACTAAGATTGATTGATTTACTCACCGTGAGAGCTAGAAACTTATTTGAATGTAAAAACCACACCCACAGAACTCTGAGACCCTGAACTTGTAAAAGAGGCTGTTTGTGTATCTGGGTATTGCATCTGGACAGATATCTACATTTTTTAACATGGTTGATGTTGGTTTGCTTTTTAGGGTGCCCTAAAAGCTGACCCCCCAAAAAAACCACAAATGGGGCCAGGACTGCAGTACCGCAAGGACCACCTCTCCTTGCGATGATCACCTGAGGCCCTTCTTTGGGTGCCTCCCCCACAAGAGGAATCCCAAGGGTGGAAGCAAAGGAACTGGCCTTTTATGCGGTGGCTTCCCGTTTGTGGAATGCTCTCCCCAAGAAGGCTCGCCTGGCGCCTTCATTACATATCTTTAGGCACCAAGCGAAAACATTTCTCTCCAACCAGATAGATGTTTGGCTGATTAACATTCTATGGCCTTCCAAATGTGCCGGGGGGGGGGTATTGGTTTGTTTTGCTTTTGTTTTATTATGTATTTTGTATTTTGCATTTTTATGTTGTGAACCACCCTTTGATCTTCAGATGAAAGGAGGTAAGCTAATAATAATAATAATAATAATAATAATAATAATAATAATAATAATAATATGCCCTGTGACTAGTTGCAAATGGGAGAAAGGATCAAGGCTGTTCCACTGCAGCAATTGTTTATTTTTATTCCATTCCTCCTTATGTGTCCCAGCTGCTCCAAAAAGCCTGAAATATTCAACTAAGTGGGGGGGGGGGCAAGATGAGCAGTTGAGGGAAAGAGGGTGGGCGAAGTCCCGGGGGCTAGGGATGGCAAAGCCACTCACCTGTCCTAGGTTGAAGCCCTCTTCTAATGTCTGGCTCCCTAAACTGAAGTTTCTCAATCTAAAAAGATGACAGGCTCTCTGCTCTCTCCATCAGTCAAACAACGCTTGCCCTTTTGCTGGCTCAGGTCCTCCCCCCCCCCCACCGCTGACTGCCAGTTCTCTTCCTCCACGCTTGACTGCAATCGGGTTTCCCTGGCACATTTTAATCTCAGGCTCTTCAAATTTTCATGACCCCCAATGCTCAGCCAGCAAGGCATCCTGGGAAACGGGCACGCTTAACTCAGAGGCGCATGCTCGCACGTGTACACACACACCACTCACTCACACACATTGCTCTCTCACCCTAAACCCCCACTTTCTCCCAAATTTCCTGGGGCGACCCTCCATTCATCCTCCAGGCAAGCAATAAGGGCATCTGCAGGAATTTTTCTGGTGGGTGAGAGGGACAGGAAGTATATACCAGTTATATATAACTAGCGCCAGAGAACAGGTCTATAGTTTCTTGTATACATACTGATCAAGGGGGTAGCCAAAGCCTGAGCCCCAGAAGGATACACCAAGTTGGTTTACACCTTGGTCCTTTCCACCAGCAGCTGAGGAAAAACAACACCGCTCCTTTTTTTTTCTCTGGATCCCTTCACTCCCTCCAGCCCTTAATTAATTGCATTGCTGCTACAAATCAACAATTAATCACACTGCTGGTACAATCAACTTCACAGCATGCCCTCCCTGGGGGAATTTTTTTTTTTTAAAACCCAGTCTGTCAGGATACGGATGCCAGACTACACTGCAAGGTTATTGTACATTACTCCAAGTCTGTCCTTGTTGTTGTTGTCCCCACCCAGCAAAATGGGTGCAACATACCGGCTGACTGTGCCAGACTCACATACCATTCAGCCCTGCCCTCTGCAATAATGGTGTAATAACGATGGGTAGTTTTTACATGCTTTCAAACCTGGGGGTGGGGTTGCCATATGGGTGGGGGGTGTTATGAAGTGAGACCTGGAGCCAACTCCTGTCCTTGAGGCTATCTTTCTATCTGTTGTGTTTGTGGAGACTGCAGCTGCATTAATTCTTGGATTTCTGAATGGTTTTAAATGAAACAGAAATCTCCTCTCCACCAGAGGGAAGAAGGTAGGGGGAAAGCTTGTGAAATGAACCATGAAGTTGATGGGGTCCATCACTTCTAACCTTCTTTTTGACTAATGGGCTAGCTCTGGCTTTCCTAAATGTCAGTCACTGCTATGACTTGCATTGCTGGTTAAGCACTATAAGCTGGGGGTTGGCCAGTTTCTCACAATGCAGTTGGGCAGAATGGCACTTTCACCTAGAGGTTGAAAGGGCCTGGGGGAAAGACATTTAACAGGGTGGGGGAATAATTAGGAACTATGAACCACAGAAATAATGGTCCTGGGCATGTACAGAGTGCAGTTCCCTTACCAATGAGGAATCTCTTCACTGAATAAGAGGATTCCACAGCACAACAGCATTCTGTGGCAAGGCTTCTTTTTATTGCTTATTGCTAAAATATTCACTTGATTTACTTCCTTGTTATGATTCCTAGTAACGGTGACTGATTTCTAAATACTGATTATTTCTTTACTTTATGTCATTTACATTCCTGCAAATTTGGGTTGGGGTCAGTGGCAATTTTGTAAGATTATCAACAAACGCAGATGTTTGTGAAACCCCGACCTAAACCAAGAGAGTCCTGGCTGCTGGTTCACTTGCATCCTGAACTACTTACACCCCACCCCTTGCCCAGGGAATCCAGGATCCAGGCCCCATCACCCTTTCCCCATTTGACTGCTTTTCGCAGAACAGAGACTTCTGTCAAAGAAGAGAAAATATAGATTAAAAAAAAAAAAATAAAGGAAGAGGCAATTCTTTTTAAAATTATTTGCTCCAAGTGGAAAGTGAAGCTTAGTGAGTTGATGAGGAAAGAATAGGTGGTCGCTGAAAACAGATCCCCTGGGTTTTCTCCCGACCTTGAGGAGAGGTGGAATCAGGTAGGGGAATCTGAAGCCAATTGAAATAATTAGGGTGTTGCAGGCTAGATGTAAGGAATTCCAGGGCCCTGGGCTCCTGGGTCCCTCTGGGAAGGAAAGGGGCTGCGTCTAGCAGGTGAGGGCAGAGAGGAGGCCAGGATGTCTGGGTCCCCTTGGGGCCTGTGGCATTACAGGAGGAGTGGGAGGAAGGAGGGGGGAACTTCCTGTACTGTGGGCTCTGCCAGGTTGGCAGCTGCATGTGGGTGGCTGGGTAGAGGGAACTGTGTGGGAGAAGGCTTGTGGAAGAGCTGGAAATGTTCACACACGTGTGTGTGTGTGTGTGGTGTTGGATGATCTTTGCATGTGTTTGTCTCAGAACATTAATGGCGTGCATGTGCATGAATCTGTGAGTGTGAGGAGAGGAGGAGAGGAGGAGGAGGAGGAGGAGAGAGAGAGAGAGAGAGAGAGAGAGAGAGAGAGAGAGACTATCGCGTGGGGTTGAGCACAGTGATGCATGTTTGCAACGAGAGTCTGTGCAACGTGTGTGCATTTAGCTGCAGCTTGCTCGATTTGTATATAAGAGAGAGAGAGAGAGAGAGAGAGAGAGAGAGAGAGAGAGAGAGGCTGTGTTCAGCAGTGCAGTTAGGTAATTTTAGACTTAATGGTACATAGGAAGCTGCCTTGTGTGGAGTCAGACCATTGGAGTCCATCTAGCCTACACTGAGTGGCAAAGTCTCTCCAGAATTTCACGAAGAGCTTCTCTAACCCATACCCAAAGATGATGATAATAATAAAAATACTTTTATTATTTGTACCCCACCCATCTTACTGGGCTGCCCCAGCCACTCTGGGCAGCTTCCAACATATATAAAAACATAATGAAACATTAAACATTTTTTAAAAACTTCCTGAATATGCCATCAAGATTGAACTTGGGACCCCTTGCGTGCCGAGCAGATGCTCTGCCACTGAGCTAAGGAGCTTCCCCTTCAGAAGCGTGCAGTTTGGCTTGCTTTAATGACTACAGAACATGACTAGTGAAGCTTGAGTCAGACCACCTGGTCAATCAAACTCTGCACTGTCTGCACTGACTGGCTGCAACTCTCCAGGATCTCAGATGGGGAACATTCCCAGCCTAACCTGGGATGCTAGCAATCCAACCTTGGATCCACTGCATGCAAAAGTGAGGCGCCACCTCCATGAGATGATGCTATGTAGTAACTTCAGCATGTGCTATGGAAACCCTCACTGCTCATTCTGCCCCATTGGGGCCCTGGACTTCTGACCCCAAAGCCCCACCTTAATAGCACCACCATATGCATTTACATGACAAGACGTCTGCATTTTCGCTATGTTTAATTTCCTCCAAAAAGCCCAAGGTGGCAAACACGGTTCTCATTTTATCCTCACAACTGTCCTGTGAGGTAGGCTGAACTGAGAGGCAGTGACTGGCCCAAGGTCACCCAGTGAGCTTCATGGGGCTGAATGGGGGATTTGAACCCTGGTCTCCTAGATCCTAGTCTGATAACGCACTAAGCACTACACCACACTGGCCCACATTGAAATGTATGTCATGCAGCAAGCTAGTCTGATCACCTATGTCATGAAAGGGGGGTTATCTACAAAATGCAGCAAGCTCCCCAATCAAGCTGCACAGATGGAGAATCTGGCACTGGGAACAGAGCTCTTTAACTCTGAAATTACAGGTTTCTTTTCTTTTTTTAAAAAAAGCAAGTTCCTAGCCCCTAAGAATAGGTTTCTTTGCTACATCTGAAAACTTGGGGGCTGAGGAGGATCAAGGGGGGGGGGTCTGAGAACACTTCAGCACCTTGGATAGCACTTTGCTCCTTCCCATGATCTGCAGTAATAGAATAAATTATGCACAAACACGCAAACACAGACTTAATCGGCATACATTATACAGGACATTTAGCTGTGAATGGCGCAGAATAACGCAGAGATGGAAGATAAGCAATCTTGGATACCAGGGTACTGCTGATGTTGAACTGTCTACAGTGTGTGTGTGTGTGTAGTGTGTGTATGTGGGTTCAGGAAAGTAGACATCTAAACAGACACAAACAATCCACATGCAAAACCAGGAGACATGTAAGCCACAAACAGGAAGCCCACAGATGTTTGGCTCATACAAGGAGCATGCAAACGGCACAGATCCTCAAGCAAAGCACGGCCCCCAGGGCATTGAACATGAAATACACATCGCCTGTAAATTACTGCAACCAGGCAACAACACAGCACACACTTACTCCAAAGAAGAGTTGCGGTGCTGCACAAGAAGAGGCCACGTCTCCCTGCTCCACACCAGCACACAATCAGTGACGCACACTGCACCAGCACAGCACACTGGGCCACAAGGTGCACTACAAACGCATGGCCCTGAGAACGAGAGGCATTGTGTGGCTCCCCGACCGACAGCTGCAAAGAGGCTGAGCGCACAAGAGGCTAAGAACGCCCACACACACAGTCCCAAGGAACACCGGCCATGCCACAGGAAGCCGCGGGCACAGAGCTGAACAAACATGGTGCCGATATCAGAAGAAGATGGCGTCAACACAAGGACACCTAGGTCTCCAAAGCTCTGTCTGTGTACAGGAATCTTGTGCATCCCTAAGTCACACACACCTGCGAGGCCTATGCTGCAAATCTTATATCAACCTTCACTGCCGCCCAGCTATTTTTGGGCCAGCACAGTTTGAAGATGTGTTTTCATGAATCTCAGGGTAAGGAGAGAGATGAGCTATGCTAGATATTATGTGCAAGTGGAGGCTGTGCTGGATGTCACATGTAGGCTAAGACTAGGAAGTGCAAAGCATATTAGTATTGCTTTCCAGAGGTTGCTAGACTACAACTCCCATCATCCCTGATTATCCCTGCTGTAGAAGGGCTAAAGGGCATTTAAGGCAACCTGCTGGCTTAAGCTGATGGGAGTTGTGGTCCAAAGCAACAGGAGAATGCTGTCTCAAGCAAAAAATAAAATCAGTTTGGTCTAGATCCTCTGGAAGAGATAAACCTGTATCTAATTAATACCACTTTCAACCTGCAAATGGGGAGTTTCACAACTGAATATTCTGAATATTTCACAACAGAAAGTTCCTGCTGTGTAAAGGTAACTTGCATCTTAGGGGAAGGCTATGCTGGAATACTTTTCCCTGACATGCTAAGCTTCTGCATGCAGGGATTTGCTGGTAGATTTTTTTTTTTACACAGAGGTGTTCAGCTGCATGTGAGATGCCGCAGGCCGCACACAGTTTAACCATCTCCCTGAGAACTGGAAGCTTAGATGCAGCACTCTCTGCAGCTCACAGATGCGCATGCATGCGCACACACAGATATATATAATTGGAGGATGCACCAGCACAAGATAACCAGCCTCTTAGGGAAGGGCTACGCTGGAACACTTCTCCCTGACACACTAAGTTTCTGCATGCCAGGATTTGCTGTTATTTGTTTACACAGCGAAGTTTTTTACTGTGTTTGAGATGCCACTGGTGACACACAGGTTAACCACACACACACAAAGATATACCAGGAGGGTGCACCAGCACAACACACAGACGGTACACGCATATATTATAGTTCAATTACACCAACAGCTTAAAAGTACCAGAAGAGATTTAATGCCTCTTAATGCAGACCACAGGAGCTAATCACGATGAAGTCAGTATTGAGGTCAGAGGTGGGTGAAGGAAACCCCTTTATGTAAAAAAAAAAACCTGCCCAAGGAACTGATAAAAAGCCATATAGATACCCCTGGCAGTTACCTTCAGCTGACCAGAACCATTACCCATTCTACGGTCAATACCCACAGCCTTTAATCCTCACATTCAATTTATCTTTTTTAAAAAATGAAAGTAGGTAAAAGCCAGCCAGAAATCCCTTCTCACCTCACCTGTACATTCCTGAAGATGGACGGGGAGCTCTGCAGCTTCACAAGAGAAAAAGCATTCTGAACATGCTCAGAAGTATCCTACTGTGCAATCCCATTTTCTAGGGCTTTCATTTTAAAACCAGGGCAGGCAGGAAGAGAGCAAACAGGGGGAATGAGGGCTGCAGGGTCTGCCATGCGGAAGGAAAGCTGACCATGTGGAGATCAGGGGCAGGGCGGCCGACACCCTTCCCCCCATGTGGCTGTGCTTTTTGGGCCACGGGGAGGCCCAGATTTGAAGGAGTTACATCACTCTCGCAGCATCCAAGGTCGGAGAAGAAAACTCAAGAGGGACCTTTCGTTCCCAGCCTCCTCTCCCCCTCTCCCCGGCTGCACCGCCCTCTAGAAACACCGCCCCCTGGATCTCCTGGGGGTGTATTTTTAAAAAGTCTTTCTGCCCGCAACCCACTTTTCCCTTCTTCGGAGAGGAGAACAGCAGGGAGGGGTGGGGAGGCAGTAAATCCGCTTCGCTCCAAACGGAGCCTTGGCATGAATTATTTACAGCTGCTAATGAGGGCTGCCTTGTTCTGTTCTGAAGACATGACAAGTTTCATTTCATTTCATTAACTTTCTTTTTTTTTATGGTAGCCTCCTCACCCCCCTCTCTGGTTACCCCTCCACCCACCCGTCTATGCCAGCAGCAGCAGCTGCATCAAAACCTTTGTATAAAACGGCTACCTCCACCCCAGAGGAGACCTGTGTGGCAGCTGCAGATTCTCTTACGAGGATCCAACGTAAAGTGGATTGGGAAAGAGCTTTTTTCTCATTTTCTCCCGGCACTAGAACTTGTGGACATCCAACGAGGCTGAACGCTGGAAGGTTTGGGACAGATAAAAGGAAGTCTTTCTTCGTGCAACGCATGGTAAAAACTGTGGAACTCACTCACACAGGAGGCAGTGGCGGCCCCCAACCTGAATGCCTTTAAAAGAGGACTGGACACAAAAGCTCTGCTCTGCTGTCACAGCTGGAGGAAGCAACACTTTTGAATACCAGTTGCTGGAAACCACAGGAGGGGAGAGGTCTCTTGGGCTCAAATCCTGGTTTCCCATGTGTGAGAACAAGATGCTGGACTTGATGGCCACTGGCCTGATCCAGCAGGCTTATCTTACTGAACAAATCAATCCAAAGCCTTCTGCTCTCACCCCTGAAAGGGGTTGCATATCAGAATTCCAAATAAGCCAACACTCCAGCACTGACTGTCACTAAGGTTCTAGTTCTCATTAAGGCAGCTGGTCAACTTCAGTCTCAGCACCTGGTTCTCATGATGATAAGTCCTTACATGATGGTTCCTTTGTCCCCCAAAAAACCAGAAAAATAGGCAGGAATTCTCCCCCTCCCTGCCCAACATAATTTTTCTGCAAAGGGACTTTGAGGAGACAGAGGTATAGCCCACACACAAGTTGACTGTCTCCAAGCAAACTATCATTCATTCATTTGGTCACTTATGCTGCTGTTACTTATCCCACCTTTCCTCCAAGGCACTTAGGATGGAATACAGCTCTGCTCCATTTTTATCCTCAAATACAACCCTGTAAGGTAGGCTAGGAGGGTAAAAGAGAGAGAGAGCACCTGCCCCAAGGTCGCTTCATGGCTGGGTGAGGAATGGAACCTACATCTCCCCTGTTCTAGCTTGGTACTATTCAGCGTTCCACAACATGGACACCCTTAAGATGTTCACAGACTACAGGCCCCACCAGCCCTAGCCTCAGGATGGCCAAGGATGATGGGAGTTGAGTCCCTTACAGAGAGAGTGAGTTTGTGTCGGAAACACATACAAAATCTTCAGCCTCAACTTCCTGCACTAGGCCCTCATGGCAGCTTTCTTGTTCACAAATGTAACTGATGCAATCTCAGGAAAGGTATAAAGTAGGAATAACTGTGATTCATCTCTGAATGGAAGCCCTTCTGAGTCCTGAAGGGTCTCTGGCAGAGAGAGCGGGGAGAGCTTTTCCCCATCACCTCCTACTTTATGCTTTTATTATTCAAACAACAACAGCAACCCTGGAGATGCAGGGGATTTTTTAAGAAAAGCATCTCTTTATTAAGAAAATGGATAAACCGTTTGAACTAAAAAGCTCTCCAAACTACGTGCAGATAAAATTATAGGTAAAAATATAGCTGAAACCCACAAACCAGTTAAAAATATATAAAGAACTACCGCTGTTAAAACAAACAAACAAAGTCAATTTATATTTATAAAAATATAAGTAACAGAATCATGTGTCCAGATTAAACCTTGGAATCAGTGTTCAAAACTCCCGTTGTTCTAGGCACATTTTGTGACAGGGAATTTCATTAGAGTGAGCAGTTTCTGAGCTCTGGGCGCAGTACCGCCTAAGATTTCAGATTAAAACTGCAGAGTGGAAGGAAAGGAGGACCTTTTTCTGCCTCCCCACTTCCAGCTACTCTCTGAAGAATGGAGAAGAGACCTTCTTAAGAATATTAGGGGAGTGGGCAGGGAAGAACTAGACCAAATGAAAAACGAACATAATATTTTAGCTGCCGTTCATTCGTTTTCAGCTTTGTATTCTTATTATTAAAAAAGTGCGCCTAGACATTCCGTTGTTGTGCCCATAACCAAGGTTCAAGGTGCCATTTAGCTCCTAGCTTTCATATCCCAGTTTCTAACTGCTTGGAATGTCAGAAGGTGCCTTATACAAAGTCAGAAGCTCTCATCTGCCCAGCTCAGTATTGCAAACTCTCATTGGCAGTAGCTCTTCAGGGTTTCAGACAGGGGACATTCCCAGCCCATACTTGGAGACACTGCCGGGAGCTGAACCTGGGACCTTCTGCATGCTCTACCACTGAGCTACAGCCCCACCAGCACTGTAAGTGCAAAGCTCTAGGATACCAGTTTAAAAAGTCATGGCTTCCTGTGAATATTTCCGGGAGCTGTGGTTTGTTAAGGGTGCTGAGAATTGGTAAAGATAAAGGGACCGCTGACCGTTAGGTCCAGTTGTGGCCAACTCTGGGGTTGCGGCGCTCCTCTCGCTTTATTGGCCGAGGAAGCTGGCGTACAGCTTCCGGGTCATGTGACCAGCAGGACTAAGCCGCTTCTGGTGAACCAGAGCAGCGCACGGAAACGCCGTTTACCTTCCCGCCGGAGCGGTACCTATTTATCTACTTGCACTTTGAGGTGCTTTCGAACTGCTAGGTTGGCAGAAGCAGGGACCGAGCAACGGGAGCTCACCCCGTCGTGGGGATTCGAACCGCCGACCTTATGATCAGCAAGTCCTAGGCTCTGTGGTATAACCCATAGCGCCACCCGCGTCTCCTGAGAATTGGTATGAGACCTCTATTCCCCTCCCAAAGCTACAATCCTCAGCGTTCCCAGGGAAGTGGGATGGACGGTGAAGCCACTCTGGGATTTGTAGCTCTGTGAGCGGAACAGGGGTCTCCTAACAACTCACGGCACCCTTCACAAAGTTTCCAGGATTTTGCGGGGGAAACCATGACTGTTTAAAGAAGAATGACACTGCTTTAAAGGTATAGTGCAGAAGGGGCCTAAAGTAATAGGAATCTAAGAAGCTGCCTTATACCGAGTCAGACCCTTGTGGTCCATCTAAGGCTGTATAGTCTATGCTGACAAGCTGTGGCTCTTCAGAGTCTTGGGCAGGGGACATTCATTCACAGCCCACACAGGAAATGCCAAGAACTGAACCTGCAAGCAAGGCAGCTTATCTGCCAGAGTTCTGACCCCTCCTTCCTTCCACATTCCCCCAGTCCTCTGATTACTCTGCAATTGCCATAGGAGAGGGGAGCATTATCCACATGTCACAACATCAGCACCAGCTCTAAGACTCAGAAAGAGAACGTAGGGTTAGCTATACAAAACTGGGTGGGATGGGGTGAGAGGTTGCATCCTGAACAAGGGTCTCCTATGTCAAGATGGCTGCATTATAAAGTGGCATTCAGAGGGCACCAATACCCCCCAAAAAAACCCTCACAGCTCTCCCTGCACCCCATAAACAAGCAGGTAGACCCCTGAATTCTGCTCAAGTCATGGGCAACAGTTGTGCCAAGGACCAAATTCCTAGCTCCAGCAGGCAAAAGGCCTCCTTTAAGGACGGCTGCCCTTCTCCCCCCACAGCACACACACATCTCCACAGAGCAGGCCTTCCGCAGCTGCGTCCATCCCCCTGCCAGGCGATGCAGCAATCCCAGGGAAGGTCTGCCAAGGCAAATTTGGGGCCTTTAATCTTCTAAATGCACCCTCCTTCGGGATCCAGAGCCGGCCCTGCCAGCTGGGCATGGAGGGATCTAGAAAAGGCCACGACAACAGGAGGCAATGCAGTTTCCAGAAGGAACATGGTGGTGCTGGCCGCTGCAGTCTTGCTAGGAGCCTTGTGGGGAGGGGGGAGCCTGGATAGGGAGGACCTAAATTAAGTTGGGATGGGGACAACACAACTGGCTGTAGTCCTGACAGGCAGGGTCAAGCTGGGGCAGCAGAGCCTAGTTTGGGGGGTGGCAGCCCAAGGATGAGTGTAGCACACAGGGATCAGACGCTAGGATTCATTCACCTTTTTTTTTTAACTGCAATGCTCCTACAAAAAGGGAATAGAGGGGAAGGGTGGCTCCCCCCCCTTATTAAAAAGCAAAGCACACAAAAAACAAACTGAACTGATCAGGAACCCAAGTCATGAAAGTCCTTCTTCACTCTCCCATTCATAACTCAGGAAAATTTACAGTATAAACACTGACGCCATCTGTCTATAAAGCTGACGCACAACCTCCCCCCTCCCCTGCTCCCCCAACACACTCATATATACACACACACTGCTTACTTCACATAGATCCCAAAGGGAACTGAAAGGGCTGGCAGGCCTCTAATCCTGACCCTCCAACATTCCTGCCCAAAGGACTACTCCCCACCCCCACCCCAAACCATCCAACCCTAGATAATTATCTAGGAGATGACCTGTGCTTTTCCTGGGGGTATCCCTTGCAACCCATCCACATCCAGTCAGACGCACATATAAATACCCTGCACCCCAATATTCTGTTGTCCAGGTCACAAATTTTCATCTTCTATCCTTACCAGAAAAATCCCAGTCATGGTTAGTTTATTCACAGACCCTCCCACCCCACTTTGAGTTCCAGATGAGATGGGCCTTCTGAAGAACATCTACAGCCCCTCCTGACCCACACCCCCAATGCCCTGACTATGAAGCCCCCTAACCCCACTATTTCAGCCCCTCTTAATCTCCTTGCATTCCAATTCAGGGACACCCCTCCAATACAGACTTTCCAGAACCCCAAGGCTCTGCTAAGACCCTCAAATGCTGCCCCACTCCTGACTTTTATCTCTTTCCTAGCCATCTTATCCTGCACCCCTGGGAATCCTTGTATCATTTGTTGGGGGGGGGCGGATTTTAAGGACAAGGCCATCTATGGGTCTGGGCCCAGAGCGGAGAGCCAGATGGGCTGAGAGGAAAAGGACGTTCTGCCTTGTGTCTGTTCCCACCCACCCACGCAGACAGAAAACCATTTGTTTACCACCACTACCCCAAAGCCACCCCCATCCCGCCCCATGGAGCTCAGACCTCCCAGAGAACCCAGGAGTCCGGGTTACCTCCCACTCACTCTCTGTCTTGCAACCCAATCAACCCCAGCAGAAAATAAAAAATTCACCTCCCCTCATTAGCCTTGGAGTCCTGGCTCCCTTCCCATAGGCATACCTCCCCCTCAGCCCCCCCCCAACCCAGGAGTCCTAGATCCCACTATTGCCCCTTTTCACTCTCCTCTGAAGTCCCTATCATGTCACACCCTGTCTCTCCCCCTTCTGCCTGGAACTCCGTTTCTCCCCCCCCCAAAAAAGTACCCTGTTCCTTCCTCCAACCCATTTCTTACTTTCCCCCACCCCAAACTATCTGGCTTGTACACACCCCCAAAATACAAGCTGCAGCCCTAGTGGCTTTGAACCATGCCCCACTTTTTAACCCCAAACTCCACAGAGACTCCACCCTTTCCCCTCCTCCAGCCCCCTCACTATTCCTCCCTGCTGCTGATACACCCCTCCCAGGCAAAACTGAGATTTCACTCCCTCCCCATGTTCACCCTGACACGACAGGGGTGCCCCCCCTCCAGCCCGCTTCCCCCCCCAAACCCCGTACCGTGAGCAGGTGCCTTTGCCTCTTCGCCTTCCGGACGTTGCTAATAAACCTTCGCCCCATTTTCTTGGCATACCACACGGACACAAACATGATGCCCCCTGGGGCGACGCTCCAGAGGGTGGCAGGAGGGTGGAGAAACAGGGAGAATGCCCCCTTCAAGTTCTTTGTATACCTCCCCCAATATTTTCCTTTTAAGACCACCTAAACTGGCAGAGCAAGACCAAAATATATTTTAGGGGAGGGGGAAGGGGTTTTAAATTCACCAGGCAAATATTAGGGGAAAGGGGGCATTGTTCCCCCCTGCGCCCCCTTTCTCGGCTCCCCTCTGCCGGGATGCGGACCCGCCTCTCTCTCTGGATGGGGTGGGGGGCACCAGGTCCCCCTCTGGCAGAAGGAGGTGGAAGGAGCAAGCAGGCTGCTTAGGACCCTCCCGTCCTCACCACCATCATCACGCCAGCCTCACGCTCTCTGCCTCCTTCGCTTGCTCCCCGTCAGGTGGACGGAAAAGATGCAGGGAGGGAAGCCAAACAATCTCCCTCTCTCTGTGTGCTCAATGGGCCAGAAAGAATTCAATGAGAGGGGGGGGGTGGAGAAGAAGAAAAAAGAGGGAGGGGAAGGAGGAGGGGGAGGGAAGGAAAAGAAAAACAGGTGGAATAGGAAATTTCCACCGAGGGAGGAATAGATCTGGAGGCCAGCGGATGGATGGATGCTGGCAATCCCTCTCCGCTCACCTCTGGGGGGGACCACCCCGGCGAGAAAGCACTGTTTGCACCCCCTCCCTTCGGGGCTAAAGGCTGTTTGTGACTCCCAGCATCCCTGAGCTTCTCTCTGCCCCCCCCCCCGCTCCACACACACACACACACACACTCACGCAGACTGCCTCCCCCCTCTCTCCTTCGCTCGCAGCGGATGGCGAGGCAGACGGCTGCCCAGATGGAGCCGGGTTCGGGTTCTACGTGCCTGATGGGGCCAAGGAGGCACAGCGGCGAAGAAAGGAGGTTTTTCCCTCTGGAAAGGATGGAGTCTTGCTATTCCTGCCTTGCTAGAAGGCAATGATCCCCCGCTCTCTGGTCCCGGGTGGTTGGGCTCAGGTTTGGCTTTTGGAGCGGGGGGAGGGAGGGAAAGCTAGCGGGGTTGAGGGGCTCCATCCCTCTTGAGCATCGTTCATCAGGCAGGCAGAAAACGGGAAAGGGGGAGGCACCTGGACTTCCGGTGTGTGTGTGTGTGTGTGTGTGGAGGTGGGGGGGCGCTGGGGAAGGACGCCAGGACGCCTGGGTTCTCAAGAGAGCAGAGGAGGTTAGGGCAGAGGGGAGCAGGGAGGAGTTGGGGGAGAGCTGGGAGCTTGGGCTCTTAGGGAAGTGGGGGAGGCATATTATTATTATTCTGGGAGCAAGGTCTGCTGGATTCTTTGGGAAGGGAGAGCAAAGAGGCGAAAGGGCGAGGAGCAGGGAAAATCCGGTAACCTAGAGGAAGAACGGGGCACAATGGGTTAACAAAAGAGATGTTCCAGAACCCCGGGCTCCTTGTTTCTCTGGGGCAGTAGGGGGTTGGAGAGAGCCCAACCCCAGGTTTTCCGGATACAAAGTGGAGTTCTGCTTAGATTAGGACAAATGGGGAGGTGTGGGGGAGGGGAAGGGGCAGAACTCCTGAGTTCTGGAACAGAAAGAGACCATGTCCTTGTGGAGCTGCAGGTGTCGAGAGCAGCCACCAGGTGGCGCCCTTATCACGCTGAAAGGAGGCACTTTGGGGTGCTAAGCGACAATGGGGCTTTTCCTGGGGGCAGGGAGAAAGGAAGAAGAATAAGGGGCAGAAGGTGAAGGAAGCGGGGAAAAGAAGAGGCCTCCTAGTTATCAGCGAAAGGGTTTTTGCAGGGGCCAGACACCTGCTTAAAAAGTGCAGGGATGGCGGAAACCTCGCCGCAGTGAGCTTTGCACAACCACGGCAGGCTCTCACTGAGCCCCACCGATGCAGCTCTGCCGAAAAGGCGCTGCTAAATATCCCTTGCTCAGGCCTGCAGCACAGCACCCCCTAGTGGCTCTTTCTCCCTCCTCCTCCTCACGCCCTCTATCAGCCCTTGGTCTGGCGCTCAGGTTAATTGGATTGGGAGGAGGAGGCTTCTGTCAGGACAGGCCTCTTAGGTCACCTCTCTGATGGGATTAAAGCACCACAGCAGTCCCCTGCGGAAAGGTGAGGGCGTGTGATCCGATGAGCCCCATGAGATCTGCGCCCACCACACCACATGCCAGGCCCCGCTCTGTCCCGGGAGGAACTCTCCCCACTCCAAAGAGAAGATGCGTTAGCAACTTTAAAAAGTCACAGTCCTACAGTTTAGGATAGGGCATGTGTTGAAATAAGTACAGTGGTACCTTGGGTTACATACGCTTCAGGTTACATACGCTTCAGGTTACACACTCAGCTAACCCAGAAATAGTGCTTCAGGTTAAGAACTTTGCTTCAGGTTGAGAACAGAAATCGTGCTCCGGCGGCGCGGCAGCAGTGGGAGGCCCCATTAGCTAAAGTGGTGCTTCAGGTTAAGAACAGTTTCAGGTTAAGAACGGACCTCCGGAACGAATTAAGTACTTAACCCGAGGTACCACTGTAGTGCAGTCAGCTCCAGCCAACAGCTGTGGACACTGTGACTCTGGTGGGGAACCCAGACATCCAGGACCCCATGTTCCTATATTCTCTATAGGCCTCTTGAAGGGTCAAACAATCCAAGGGGTTTTCTAAGGCTTAAAGCCAGCTGCAAGGACTAAATCGGGCCCGGGTTACAGTCCTGTGGGGTGGGGGAGAGAATTAACACACACACACACACACACACACAGCCTTTATGTTGTTTCCATGGTTTAAAATGAAAGAAGCTGATGTTGAGTCAGACCACTGGAGTCCATCTAGCTCAGAATTTCCCACTCTGACTGCCAGCAGCGGCTCTCCAGGGTTTCAGATAGGGAGTCTCTCCTACCCCAACCTGGAGATGCTGTCGGGGACTGAACCTGGGACCTGCATGCAAAGCAGATGCTCTGTCACTGAGCTGCAGCCAAATCCCCTAAGAATAAAGCAAGATTCTAGCCCTCATCGTTCAGAATGAAGGGCTGGAATAGAGAAGAACATGGGAAGCTAGGTCTGTCTAGCTCAGTCTTGTCTACACAGACGGGCAGCAGTGGCTCTCCAGAGATTCAGGCAGGGAGTCTCTCCCAGCCCTGCTTGGAGGTGCCATTGGGGATTGAACCCGGGACCTTCTGCACACAAGGCAGGTGCTCTGTCACAGATCTTACAGCCCCACCACCACCACCGCAAGGCTACCATGAGGCCCGCTTATTGGGGTGGTGTGTGGCGGGGGCAGGGAGCCCCACTGCGACAAGATGAAGTGTGGATGAACCCCCCCATCTCTTCTGCCAAGTCATCCATGCTTGGCTCTCTCACACACGGCTGTTAGGGGGTGGCTGAGCCCCATGGATTCTGCACCAGACCCAGATCTCCTTCACCTTCTCTCCTTTATAAACTTTTTTTTATAAAAAAAAAAAGAACCTTTGCTTACAGGAGGGACGCGGGTGGCGCCGTGGGTTAAACCACAGAGCATAGGATTTGCCGATCAGACCGTCAGCGGTTCGAATCCCCGTGACGGAGTGAGCTCCCGTTGCTCAGTCCCTGCTCCTGCCAACCTAGCAGTTCGAAAGCACCTCAAAGTGCAAGTAGATAAATAGGTACCACTCCGGCGGGAAGGTAAACGGTGTTTCCGTGCGCTGCTGTGGTTCGCCAGAAGCAGCTTAGTCATGCTGGCCACATGACCCGAAAGCTGTACGCCGGCTCCCTCGGCCAATAAAGCGAGAGGAGCGCCACAACCCCAGAGTCGTCCGCGACTGGACCTAATGGTCAGGGATCCCTTTACCTTTGCCTTGCTTACAGGGGAGCTGTGCCCCCAACAAAAGGTGAGACTCCAGCTCCTTAATTTGCAGAGAGGGGGCAATACACAGAGTCCTGGGACCAGAGAATCTTATTTCCTCTTATTTCCTTCAAATGTGTGTGATTGCATACATACATATGAATTAGCAAATGCAAGTAATTTGTGCCATGGACCTGGGCTTAGAGTCTTTGAAATACATAGCAGCACTTCCTACCCTCACCCCGCCCCAAACCTCTTGGATTCTGGTATATCCTCTTCCAACCTCCTGCAAGAAATTCTGCCCCACACCCAAGTGCCTCGGCTCCCCTTGGCCTCTGCTATGAGGCTTCCTCTCTCACCGCCCCTTGCACCCAGAAGAGTTTGACTAACAAAAGGATCTTGAATTCTCCATTGAAGGTTTATTGGTTGTTGTTATCATTACTAGAATTAATTTATTAATTGTCTTCTAACCCACCGTCTCAAAGTGATTTACACATAAGATAATTAAAATCATTTATAGTAAAGATTTATCCAGCTGTGAGAGACCATTTTAGGGTTTTAAACCACAACTAAAGGCATTGTCGTGTCTGTAGGAAGTACAAAATTGGTATATTTTAGAGCAAGGGGCAGGTTCTCAAAAAGTTCTACTCTACCCCACTGCTCCCTGGGTCTGCTTGTGACCAGTCACAAAATGGTGGTGCAAGGGGCAGAGTCAACCACAAAATGGCGACATCTGGAGAATAGGTACAATATAGGCTGGTCAACACTGATAGCATTTTCTGTGGCTGTCTAATCCCTCTGCGGAAATGGCTTAACTCTTTGGTGCAGCAGTTTCCTTGTGGCAGGGAGTTCCACAGTCCAGCTAAGTAGAGACTTTAGCTCTGGAGGCATCGGGAAACAGCTTCCACATTTTAGGCACAATTTCCTGATCCTGAGTCTTTCAGACTGGGCATGCCCTACCATTTAATCTGCATCCCATTTCATCGCACCAAAGGTTGGGGAAGCTGTGGGCACATTACATTAGACACAATCCATATCTCTCCCGTACCTATCCTGTCATTTCTTAGGAAATACTACATTTTGACACATTTCCCTTCAAACCATTTTCAATCTGAATTGAGAACAGGACCTAGCTGAATTTTAAGAGAGTAACCCGTGCACAGTTGTAGACTGGAGGAATGAGACCCTGTGGCCTTCTAGACATTGCTGGTCTCCCAGCAACCCCAGAAGTCAGCATGGCCAATGGCCAGGGATGATGGGAGCTAACAGTCCAACAACACGTGGGGAATCACAGGTTTGGCTTGAAAGGATCAACATCTAATGGATCCTTTTTGGTTTTACACTTTCCCTCCCTGCCAGCTAACACCAGTGCTTATCAGCCATCGCTGCAGTTAACTTGCACCTTACTCCCATCCCGAAGTGCCTGCTTCTTTCCTGCTCATTTTACTGTCATAAGAACATAACAGCATTAGAAGAGTCCTGCTTGATCAGGCCAATGGCCCGCCTAGTGCAGCATCCTTTTCTCACAGTGGCCAGCCTGTGAGAAACTTGCAAGCGGGATCCAAGCACAAGAGCCCTCTCCAGCTCCTGCAGTTTCCAGCGACTGGCATTCAGAAGCACTGTTACCTCCAACTGCGGAGGCAAAGCAGAACCGCCATGGCTAGTAGCCATCAACAGCGCTCTCTTCCACGAATTTGGGGATACGGTATAGGGGATTCACTCCATTCCTTTGATCATTGTGGTTGCCCTTTTCTGGCCTTTTCTTACTCTTATAGCAGCTTCCTTTTCTTATACCCTTCTTCTCTATTCCCAGTTTGGTATTACAGTAAGCCCACAACTTATGAGGTTGTTATTATGTTCCAGGGATCACACCTAAAGCCAAAATTGTGTATAGCCAAAACCCATTGAGTTCAATGGAGGGGGGATCGCCAAAGTCATTTTTCCCGGAACCCCAACCCCTTTCCGCCTCTTTTTATTTTTAAATTTGCCACATGCATAAAGTCAAAGGTGCACAAGTTGAATGCACATAAATTGTGGACTGGCTCACTTAAAAAAAATATATATTTACAATGTTATCTCTCTTCATCATCCATCTTTGCCTGCTTCAGATCCACTCTCACCTCATGCTCTAACTGTCCTCTCCCACGCATCTATGCGCTGTGCATGTGAGGAGCTGCTGCTGCTGCTGCTAGCGTCCTTCCTGTCAAAAGACTAGTGCATGACCATGGGGTAGACTGCAGTGCAGAGGCTCAATGGTGGTGGCCTGTGACCCACAGTCTGAGAAACGTTGATTTTTGTGGATCTGCAAGGAGCAAGTTCTGCATATATGCTACATCAAGCAAAAATAAATAAATCTGGGTGTTATATAACCGGGGGGGGGCTTTAAAATTTGCATACTTACTCCTACACCAACCTAAATTGGTCACAAGAACACCAGAATATGTATATAATACCTCTCTGTTCAGACATCTGTACTGGTTGCGCCCATTTGCTATGGGACCAAATTCAAGGTGTAACTACTAGTATATAAAGCCTTTAACAGCTTGGGACCAGTATACTTGCAGGATCGCCACACCCCATATATGCCCACTTGACTGATTTGATCGGTGGAACTGGCACTGCTACACATAACACCTGCTAAGCACTTGTAGAAAATCTATTTTTTAGCATGGCAGCACCCACACTTTGGAACTACCTGTCTATTGAGATGAGGCAGGTGCATTCGCTGTACTCTCTTCAGCACCGGCTTAAAACATTTTAGTTTAGGCAAGCCTATCCAGGGCCAGGCACCGAGAAGTTACACCTGTTTTATCTCCTGTTGATTTTAACTCATCTTTCCAATGCTTTGATGTGCTTGCTTTTAACTGCTTTTTTGCTGAGATTTTTAATGTTTTATTTCACATTTTTGCAAACTGCTTAGAGGGTTGGTTGTTTTTCCTACAATCAAAAGGTATATAAATTTGGTTAAGTAAGTAAAATAATAATTGAGCCCTGCTGGATCAGATCTACTGAAGTATGAAGGTAACCCGAAAGGTACAATGCTTCTGAACACAGAGGATCCACCTAGCTACCATGATTACTGACCTACCCATCCACCATGTCCAAAAGAAGGTAACATTTCCTGTGCTATTAAAAAATATATGCACACACACATTTTAGAATAAAAGGAGGGGAATACAAACTGACAAAGACCAGAAATTCATCCCTAGAAAGATGGGGGAGAGGGGATTCTGCAAGGCCTAGAGCAGCCATTTGATTAGATCTGTCAAGCGGTCCTTATTCACCCTTTGTCAAAAATTATTATTCCAATAATTCACAGGAAGGGGCCAGTTGTTAGAAAAATGGCCCTCTCCCAGCCTGTCTTCCCTCATTCCTCGTAATTCATTGAATTGCACGCCAGTCCAGGCCCTAAATCAGCCAATGCACCAAAGCCCATACACAAACACCCGTTAAGAAGGAGGTTTCGATTAACCAGAATGCTCTCCTACACAAGTTTCACTGAACAGAAAATGCACACCAATTCACTTCTTCGAGAGTCTAATTCCTCCACCCATCTTTCCCTTAAGCGTACATTTCCCATAACATTCCCCAGTACCACATTTCTCTCCTCAGATGTGTTTCCTGGCCTTGCACAGTTATTCCCCCACCTCCAATCTGACCTCTCTCCCTCACAGAAATAGTGCTGTCCATAAGCATTCTCTGACCTCCACCATTTCCTCTCCTGTACTAGCAGTGGCCAGGGACGCGGGTGGCGCTGTGGGTAAAAGCCTCAGCGCCTAGGGCTTGCCGATCGAAAGGTCGGCGGTTCGAATCCCCGCGGTGGGGTGCGCTCCCGTTGCTCGGTCCCAGCGCCTGCCAACCTAGCAGTTCGAAAGCACCCCCAGGTGCAAGTAGATAAATAGGGACCGCTTACTGGCGGGAAGGTAAACGGCGTTTCCGTGTGCTGCGCTGGCTCGCCAGATGCAGCTTTGTCACGCTGGCCACGTGACCCGGAAGTGTCTCCGGACAGCGCTGGCCCCTGGCCTCTTAAGTGAGATGGGCGCACAACCCCAGAGTCTGTCAAGACTGGCCCGTACGGGCAGGGGTACCTTTACCTTTACCTTTTACTAGCAGTGGCCAGTGCTCCAAGCAGCAGTCCCAGCTGTATACGGAGATGCCATGGGGCAACTGAGCCTGGAAGCTTCTGCATGGCAAGCAGATGCTTAGCCACTGAGCGACAGCTTCCTCCCCTTCCTCCTAGAGCAGTTATGGGAGCATTCTAGGGAGCACAAGACTATGGTGAATGGGGAAGGGGTCAAGTGGCAGGCTAAGTCTTTTATATCCTTACAGCATTTGATGTTGGGGGGAGCAAGCTCACTTACAACAGAGACAGGACCGCTTGTAAATTTTTGACAGTGTCAACCACACAGATGACACTATATAAATAATACACAGCAAGAGGGATGACAACAGTTTTTAAAACTGGTTAACTCGCCAGTATTTCAGCAGCAAATTAAATTTAAATATATTTGCATACCGCCCATCCTCAGTGGAAAAATCCTTGCCGAGGTTTTCAAGTGATGCCCATTATGTAACTGTAGATGCAACTTACAATTTCTGCCAACTCTGCACAAGCCATCTCAGCATCTTCTAATCCTGACTATGCCAACTTGGCACCTTCCAGATGTTGTTGGGCTACAACTACTATCAGCCCCTGGGGCTGATGGGGAATTTCAGTCCATAACATGTTGGGTGGGGGTGGGCACCAGGCTGGCAAAAGCTGTTGTACTGCAACACAGTGAAGACTGAGTGAAATATCAGCATGGCCCAGTGACACAACCTTCAACAACCCAAATCCTGGAGTTTTTGCTCTTTGCTAAACCCTTTGCTCTTTGCTAAACCCATGAGTTTGACGAAACTGCGGGAGGCAGTGGAAGACAGGAGTGCCTGGTGTGCTGTGGTCCAGGGGGCCACGAAGAGTCGGACACGACTAAACAACTAAACAACAACAACAAACCCATTGATGGGGTGGGGAATGTCGCCCAGTTAATCAGCTGGTGATTAGTCACACCAGACTGAAGTCTGCAGTCCTCAGAAAGAAGGACAATTTGCTGTATGGTTGAAACTTGCTGGCACATTTCCCCTAACTTAGCCTGTGCTGTTCCACATCAGAAACAGGAGTTTGGGTAGGAGAGGCGAAAATTATCCAATCCCAACATGCCTTCTCCTTTCAAGCATGGCAACGCTCACCAACCTTCTGCCCCTCTCCCATTCCATCCCCACCCACCCCCTTTGTAAAACGGCACACTGTGCCATATCCCCCACCCACCCCATGCTATCTTGAAAAGGTTCCACAGGGGATGGGGTTAACACATGTCTTCTTTTAGGTTCTTCAATGACATGGGCAATGTGGATATTTTAATACTGTCCTACCATACAGGGCTGTTGTGAAGAACAACCAGAGAACACTACAAAGAGTAAAAGCGGCAGCAAGTAAGCAACAACCCAAGAAAACCCACACCACCCATCAGCAGCTTTAAAAGTGTTTCTAAAATGTTTTTCAAAACTTTGGAGAGAAAGAAATCCCGGTGCCAAAGGATGATAACAAACCGGCAATTTTCCCTGAGGAAAGCATTCTGCAACTAGGGCCCCACCCTCCTCTGAAAATCCTAACAAACAGGGAGGTACATCTAGAGACTGGCAGTCCTTCAAGTATGCATAATACTCCTATTTATTACAACAATTGATCAAAAACCACACTTCACTCTGCACAGCGCTGACTAATTAATTTCAGGATAATTGGCCTTTCTGGATTTGAACCCACCAACACTTAGGATGAATCAGGTTCTGCAGGCCACACACCATCAGGCTTTGAAACAGGGTGGATCTGAGGTGTGTGGGGGGGTGAGGCCTTCCTCCAATTCTTCACCCCCTCCTGTTCACCAAAATCACATGTGCTGCTGATTCACAGACTGTTTTGCCGGTCACCCTCCACTGTGAGGGGTTACTCCCTCACAACCATGTCCCACAAAAAAAACTTTTTGTCCAAGAGACAACTCCATATCCGTAACCCACATCCCACCCCGCCACCCATCACAGCCCACAATGATAAATACCTCTCAGTAGGGTAGAGCGGAGGCTACGTGTGATGTGAGGTTCTGGTTTCTCTGTGTGAGGGTCAGCATCCAATATGGTGGATACAGAACGGAAGAAGCCATGCACCACAGCAGACAAAGACACAGCAGGCACACAGACTAGTGCTTAGCCTGAGCCCACGTAACATGCCACAAACCACAGAATTCAAATGTTGGTGTTATATCCTGGAGACAGGGTGGTGCACATTCAGCCGTGTGAAGCTCACTGGGTGACATCTCAGGCCAGTCACTTATTTTGTTATAGGGATCTGAAATTTAGACGGGGTCCACAATTTGGCTATTGCTGAATTTGAAATAGCAATCTTCTTTTCTGGGAAGGGTTGGTTGGTGCAGGTGTGAGTGTGTTTGTATTCTAGGGAGCAGGTGACACTGTCAAATGCCAATGGTGCTGAATGACAGGATCCTCGTGCAAATGCTTCAACACAGTGGAAGGAATGCCCAAGAGCCTGGCTGCTGGATCAGGCCAAAGGGGGCCCATCCCGGTCTCACAGTGGCCAACCAGATGCCTATTATGGGAATCCCACAAGCAGCTCCTGAGCACTCTCCTCACCTGAGATTCCCAGCAAGACCTGCTTAAATGAGTCTCGCACCAGTGCTCGTTTGAAGGAAGCAAAAAATAAATAAACAAGCTCTTCCATTTCAGGGGAAGAGCTCCAGTCGAGGGAGCATGATCCTTTCAGGTCTAGCAAAGACACAAACCATAAGCTAATACGCTACGAACTCTCACAGTGATAAACAGACACACTAAAAAAAGCACCCTTGAATGTAGCACACATGTGTAACTGTAGCATGCCCAAAAATATACAAAGATGCCCAAGTTACACCCTGTACGCTAAGATGTCACGCCCACCAGCGCTTGTGAAAGACCACAAGTGCTTCAATGAACGTAGGCAGATGTCTCCAGTGCCACTGATGTTATGATAACAATATTCCTCCTGCCCAGGGAGCAAAGCACGCTTTCAAAAGCATTTTATATGCTCAGGCACATCCTGCTGTTCCAGAGACGCTTTATATTGTTAAGGAAGACCCGTAAAAAATGTGTCTATGTTTTAAAAAGTGATGTGTGCTGATGAACAGGGAAGGAAGCAGTCTTTCCCAACCTAGTGCCCTCCAGATGCTTGAACTACAACTCCCATGTGCTGTCTGGGGCTGATGGGAGTTGTAGTCCAAAACAGCTGAAGGGTGCCAGGTTGGCACAGGTGATTCTATTTGCTAAGGCACTGGCACTCCCCCCTCCAGAAGCATACAGTTGGTGGCAAACACTCATTAGCTACCACATATTATAGGAAGACACACACTCCTTCGAAGAGCCCCCTCCATACAGAGCAGCACACAGACACATTCGCAGTCATGACAACCCTGCGCTGAGTCACTGGGCTTTGAAAAAACAAAAGGGTTGTACAGTTGCACTTGCCGTGAAACACACACACACATGTGCATGGAGAGGTATACGTGGACGAATAACAACCCCACACAGAGAAGCGAAAACAGCGCCACACACTCCCTCACTCGCACACCTATCACAAAGGCCAAAGTCTAAACCTTACCACCGCCAAAAAAATCACACATACGGCCTACTACAGAGACAGCAACAGCCAAACGCCACCTGACACACGAAACACACACATGCTGCCATGTGGACGGTGGTGTCCACGAGCTCCAGCGCAGGCCACAGGTGGGTGCGGGTGTGGCGGAGTGCGGGTGCGGCAGGGGTGGGCAGGGCCGGGTGTGGCAGGATGGTGTCCCCTCTCCTGGCCGGGGCACCCGCGCCCCCCCTTCCTACCTTCATGGGGGAGATGTGCGAGTGAGACACATAGCCGTGGACGCTCTCGATCTGGGACAGGTTCTTCTCCGCCACGTGGACCAGCTCGGGGGCCTTTACCTGGTTGGGGAGGTGGGCGGGGCTGTGCTCCAACGGGGGGCTGTCTTCATCTTGGTAACGATATTTCTGAAAGGGAAGAGGCAGAGCGTCAGTGCCACGGCACGCCATGGAAGCAGAACACTGCTGGGTCGGCATAACAGTGCCATGTCAGGATGCGCACCCAAGCCTCGTCACCTGAAACCGGGGTGGGGAGCAGCAGAGACCACTCTGCTTGCTTGGCCCTGCGCCTCCCCTCCCAGAAGCCTTTGCAAAAGGAAGCAGCTGCTGGCAGGCTTTCACCCCCTTTCTTTTGCCCTGTGCCCCTAAAGAGCTGTATGGCAGGCTGAGATACAACAGGTACTGAACCCCTTGAGATGTGGGGATAGGAAAACTTTTACCTGTGCCCCTAACAGCTTCATGGCAGGGTAAAATCCATGGCAGACTACAGCATCCCTTGGGGAGACTTTTACCTGTACCCCCAAACAGCTGCACACGGGCCTTGAGAATAACAGAATTGTTGGGACCACAAGGGTCATCTAGTCCAGCCCCCTGCAATGCAGGACTGTTTTTACCCAACATGAGGCTTGGACACACAACCCTGAGATTAGGAGTCTCATAATCTACAAACAAGGGATGCGGGTGGCGCTGTGGGTTAAACCACAGAGCCTAAGGCTTGCTGATCAGAAGGTCGGCGGTTCGAATCCCGCGACGGAGTGAGCTCTCGTTGCTCAGTCCCTGCTCATGCCCACCTAGCAGTTTGGAAGCACGTCAAAGTGCAAGTAGATAAATAGGTACCACTCTGGCGGGAAGGGAAATGGTGTTTCCGTGCGCTGCTCTGGTACGCCAGAAGCGGCTTAGTCCTGCTGGCCGCATGACCTGGAAGCTGTACGCCGGCTCCCTCGGCTAGTAAAGCGAGATGAGCGCTGCAACCCCAGAGTCGGTCACGACTGGACCTTATGGTCAGGGGTCCCTTTACTTTTACCTTTAATCTACAAACTGAGCTATGGTAGTGGAGCTTTTACCTGTTGAATCTCCATCTGCCATGCAGTTCAAGGCTTGGCAGAAGAGGCAAAAGACCTGCCCATCTGTTCTCCCTGTATTGTATTCCACCTTTACGGTCACCATTTCCTCTCCTGTACTAGCAGTGGCCAGTGCTCCAAGCAGCAGTCCCAGCTGTATACGGAGATGCCATGGGGCAACTGAGCCTGGAACCTTCTGCATGACAAGCAGATGCTTAGCCACTGAGTGACAGCCCTTCCCCCACGTTCTCATGGGTTGTTTGCCATGCATCCCATCCCCAATAAAGGCTGGCTATGGTGCAATAAAGGGACACGGGTGGCGCTGTGGGTTAAACCACAGAGCCTAGGACTTGCCAATCAGAAGGTCGGCGGTTCGAATCCCCGCAACGGGGTGAGCTCCCGTTGCTCGGTCCCTGCTCCTGCCAACCTAGCAGTTCAAAAGCACGTCCAAGTGCAAGTAGATAAATAGGTACCACTCCGGCGGGAAGGTAAACGGCGTTTCCGTGCGCTGCTCTGGTTCGCCAGAAGTGGCTTAGTCATGCTGGCCATATGACCCGGAAGCTGTACGCCGGCTCCCTCGGCCAGTAAAGCGAGATGAGCGCCGCAACCCCAGAGTCGGCCATGACTGGACCTAATGGTCAGGGGACCCTTTACCTTTTTATGGTGCAATAAATCCAACTGCACAGAGCAAAAACTGTGCAGACCCAGTGCAGTTCATGTTTCATTGATTTATCTATTGAGCAAGGAACTGAAGCCTGAGCATGGGCCAGTCACTAACTCTCAGCCTAACCCACCTCACAAGGTGGTTGTGAGAATATGCGGAGGGGGACGGATGGACCATGTTCACCACCTTCAGCTCCTTGGAGGAATATTGGGATTTGCGCAGAATAAATAAGTACCGTACAATAAAATGTTTGGGATTCCCAAGTTCCACCCGACCCCTTATTCTCCCCCTCAATCTGAGATCCTCTGAAGGGGCATCTGGTGATTTCCTATACCTCTGAAGTTTAATTGAGCTTTCAGTGTGGCAGACCTTGCTTGCCCTTTCCAACTCCCTGCCTGTAGAGGTTTGGCAGGAACAATACCTGCCTTCTTTCATAAGTCTTCTGAAAACTGTGCTTTTTAAGGCAGGCCTTAACAGTATGGTTTTTTCCCTTTTTACCAAATGTATCCATTGGTGTTATATTAGCTGTTTTTTCAGTTTTTACTGATGTTTTTAGTTCTGTTTTATATGTATACAAAGATTTTTTATTGTGCCCTATGTTGTAAGCTGCTTTGATGTATTTTATGCAAGTGCAGATAATAAACATTTAAATAAATAAATCGTCCCTGAATATAGGCTAAAGCTGGCTGGAGCTTCTGCGAGCTGGGATTCCACCCACAGGTGGGGAGGGGGCTCCTATGGTGGCTCCCCACCTCCCCTATTGACTAAGGGTTGCATTTATTATTTTAAAAAACCACTTTCACACACAAAAAGCATCTCAATTTAAAATTCACCTCTCCCACCCCCCATAACCACCACTTCACTACACAAGAGCTCAGCACCTGAAACTGCAGGATCCAAGAGTACCTGTGCAAGTGTAAAGTTCCTTCCTCTCACTAGAAAGCAGCCGTTTACATCAGGCCTGAGATTAGTCCATGTCTCAGCAGCCTTGCATGAGAGGTGTTAACACAAGGGCAGAGACACCATGCGGAGCGGGAGAGGCAAACCACCTGCCTCCACCTTTTCCTTCCTTTCTGTGCTTTTCTACAGATAAACCACATTCAGGGGAGAGGATGGGGAGGGACTTCATCCAAATCGCTCCTCTCTCGTGCTCAGCTGATATTTCTCCAGCTCTGTAGTTTCTTTTCTGGACAGACATTGTGGTGTTTTGGTTCTACCGCTAAGCACTTTCAACAGCTAAACTGTCATGTTTTAATTTGTCTGGGTACCCGCTCAGGATGTGGCACCTGTGGGATAGATGCTAAAATCAACCAAGAGTATACATAAACACATAGCAGCACATTATGCGTATATAAACTATGCAACTCCCTCCCTCAGGAGGCAGTGATGGCCACCAACTCAGATGTCTTTAAAAGAGGATTGGATGGAGTCACGGAGGATATGGCTACAAGCCTCCATGGCAATGCACTAGCTCAAGTGCTGGAGGCAGTATGCCTCTGAATATCAGTTGCCAGGAATTGCAAGTGGGGAATCTGGGACCTTCTGCATGCGAAGCATCTATCCCCTGAGCTATGATCAGTGGGTAGAGCAATGATCTAGGTAATTATCTATCCTTGCCTTTATCGAGAATGCTTTAACAATCAACCCCTCTTCCCAGGTAACTTCGTGAGGGGAACAGGGATCCCCTAACAACTCTAAACACACTTAACAAACTACAGCTCCCATGATTATTTGCAGCAAAGACGGGGTGAGCTCCCATTGCTCGGTCCCTGCTCCTGCCAACCTAGCAGTTCGAAAGCACATTGAAGTGCAAGTAGATAAATAGGTACCACTCCGGCGGGAAGGTAAACGGCGTTTCCGTGCGCTGCTCTGGTTTGCCAGAAGCGGCTTAGTCATGCTGGCCACATGAACCGGAAGCTGTACGCCGGCTCCCTCGGTCAGTAAAGCGAGATGAGCGCCACAACCCCAGAGTTGGCCACAACTGGACCTAACGGTCAGGGGTCCCTTTACCCTTTACCTTAGCTTTTAAGTGGGGCATGCCTGTCATCCACCAAAAGTGAATTATGAGTAGCGGACGTAACTTTTCCTCCCACCCACATAAATAATAATAAAATTGGTATCTTGCTGTAATTAAAAAACTAACAATTTTGTTGAGATCAAAAATCTTGGATGGCTTTAAAATAAGGTAAAGGTAAAGCTACCCCTGCCCGTACGGGCCAGTCTTGCCAGACTCTAGGGTTGTGCGCCCATCTCACTCAAGAGGCCGGGAGCCAGTGCTGTCCGCAGACACTTTCGGGTCACGTGGCCAGCGTGACAAGCTGCATCTGGCAAGCCAGCGCAGCACACGGAACGCCGTTTACCTTCCCGCTAGAAAGCGGTCCCTATTTATCTACTTGCACCCGAGGGTGCTTTCGAACTGCTAGGTTGGCAGGCGCTGGGACCGAGCAACGGGAGCGCACCCCGCCGCGGGGATTCGAACCGCCGACCTGACGATCGGCAAGTCCTAGGCGCTGAGGTTTTACCCACAGCGCCACCCGTGTCCCGGCTTTAAAATAGAATGAGTTAAATTCCTATCTGCTACCACAGTTGGAGGCAGCAGTGGTTCTGAATATTGGTTGCTGAAAGTCACAGGATGGGAGAGGGCTCTTGTGCTCGAATCCCACTTGCTGGTTTCCCACAGGCATCTGGTTGGTCACTGCGAGAAGAGTATGCTGGACTAGATAGACCACTGGCCTGATCCAGCAGGCTCTTATGTTATTATGCTGCAGCTGGCAGGCATGAACATTGGAGCCTGAATTGCAGCGCCCAAGAGAGAAGCAACATTGTGCACAAATATAAACAGGCAATCTAAGCTTCAGGTCACCATTCTAGCACACACACACACATACACACCTAGATGCAATGAACATTCATAGCAAGCCTCTCTCGATACGCACATGCACACATTTGCCTCTGCACTGCCTCCGCACCAGGCTTTCAGATTCCTTCAGATCCTAGGCAGTGAAGGAGAAATCAGTGTGGGCTGGGAGTGGGTGTTTAGGAACAGGCCCCTCCCCTTCTCATCCCAACAAGATGCCCCAAAGCAGAAGAAAATAATTAAGGCGGATGCCTCACCACTGCTCAATCCTCTGGAGCCACCAAAGCCTTTAAGAACACAGGACGGCTGGGAGTTTTAAAAATGCACATTTGCCAGGAATCACGGATGAATGGGGAAGCAGAGAGCTGTGGAGGAAGGATTTAATTGGAGGGGGGCAAGTTCCTGTGCCCTGGGGAGATGAATCTCCAGCAAGAGAGTGAGTGTCACCTACTGGGGATGATTCACACATACATGCAACACCAACGTGACATTGAATTAACTGGGAATTGTCAGCTGTCCTTGCAAGAAAAGTACGGTATTTGGATTGGGATAACACAAGAGAATGGAATTGTGGGATCTGACTGGAAATGGATGCTTCACATGTGCAAAATATCAAGCAATGATATAGGAATGTGGTCAAGCGATATTAGATCTTACAACTTTCAGCTAATGATGATTATGATGATACAGTGGTGCCTCAGGTTAAGTACTTAATTTGTTCCGGAGGTCCGTACTTAACCTGAAACTGTTCTTAACCTGAAGCACCACTTTAGCTAATGGGGCCTCCTGCTGCCGCCATGCCGCTGCTGCATGATTTCTGTTCTCATCCTGAAGCAAAGTTCTTAACCCAAGGTACTATTTCTGGGTTAGCAGAGTCTGTAACCTGAAGCGTATGTAACCCGAGGTACCACTGTAATTCTTTTTAACAACTTATGTGGGAACATAGGATACTGCCTCATATCAAATCAGATAATGGGGTTCTTCTACCTCAGTATTGTTGAGACTGACTGGCAGCAATGGCTATCCAAGATTTCAGGATCTCTTCCAGTCCTATCTAGAGAGTCAGTCACAGATCGGATGCGAGACTTTCTCCATACAAGGCAGGTGCTCTACCACTGAGCAAGCACCCTTCCCCAGCAAAGAAGAAAAGTTATGCTTCTCTTTACCAGTGACATCATGGACACTGGCCAATGCGTAGCTGTACTGGTTTGGTGTTCTGTACATACCACACTTCAGTACAAGGTAGCGTGGGAGAAGGAGCAGAATTCCATTCCCCCAACAGCAAGCATTGTAGCTTAAGTAGTTGAGGGACACCATTACTCTGCATCAGAAATTATTCTTGAAAAACCTGTGGTCCTCTGGATATTGCTGGACTCCAGCTCCCATCAGCCCCCAACAGCATGGTCAATGCTCAGGAAATGTTGGGAGTTGCAGTCCAGCAACATCTGGAGGGCCACAAGTCCCCTGTCCTTGCTGTAGAGCAGGGGTGGGTAAGGTTTCTCAGCCCATGGGGTGACAGGGTTGGTGGAGCCAGGAGCCAAAATGGGTGAAGCAACTTTTTTTAATTTTTACCTTTTTACAGTAGGTTGGCTTCTACACACACTCACGCGTGCATCTCTAGCCCCTATCCAGGCAAGAATGATCAGAGTTCAAGGATTTGTTGTTGTTGTTGAGTCGTTTAGTCATGTCCGACTCTTTGTGACCCCATGGACCAGAGCACACCAGGCCCTCCTGTCTTCCACTGCCTCCCGCAGTTTGGTCAAACTCATGCTGGTAGCTTCGAGAACACTATCCAACCATCTCATCCTCCGCCGTCCCCTTCTCCTTGTGCCCTCCATCTTTCAGAACATCAGGGTCTTTTCCAGGGAGTCTTCTCTTCTCATGAGGTGGCCAAAGTCTTGGAGCCTCAGCTTCAGGATCTGTCCTTCCAGTGAGCACTCAGGGCTGATGTCCTTCAGAATGGAGAGGTTTGATCTTCTTGCAGTCCATGGGACTCTCAAGAGTCTCCTCCAGCACCATAATTCAAAAGCATCCATTCTTCGGCAATCAGCCTTCTTTATGGTCCAGCTTTCACTTCCATACATCACTACTGGGAGTTCAAGGATATATTCTAGGCAAATACATTCAAGAAGTGTCCCAAGCAATGCTGCTGAAATGTGTAGTCTGCGGAGCAATCGAAGGGCCAGATAGGGAAGCGAGGAGGGCCACATTCACCTCCTGGAACAGAGGTTCTCCCACTCCCGATTTAGAGGAAGCTGCCTTGATTCACTGTGACAACCGACTAAGGACTGAGATTAATTACATAAAAACACCACACAGGAAACGGTGGAAGAGCTGTGTGAAACTCAGACGCACCATTCTTAAGCTTCTGGAGGAATCTTTCTGTGGACTGGCCAGACAGAATTGGTCCAGGGTTATGTCCTGTACAGTACTTAGCATGCACACACCGCTGGCCCCAGATAATTGTCAAACAGTGGCAGTAACGCATTGTATAAATGGAAGGGTTAAAAGAAAAAGAGATTATAGGGTTCTTCCTGCTCAACACTCTTCAAAGCCTCTTTTTTTCTCTTTCAAGTACTAGGAGTTTCACAGGAAGCAAAAATTCTTGCCTGTTAACAGGAATAGAACATCCTCACTGGAGTTGGGTCGTTATCGTGTTGATTAACAAAAAAAAAAAAATCAACTGAGCAGAGGGGACTAATTAGCTCTGTTCCTGACATGCGGTGGGCATGTAGAGTACAGGAACAAAGCCTCTGTGAAACGAATCCCAAATGGAAAGGAAGATGAAGATGGGGAGAGAGTTGATTTCAGCAGCTTTTCAGATTCCAGCAGCATAAACACAAATACGTATATACAGTACTGGATATGTTTTCCAGGATGTCAAAATGGTCTAGAGAAGCAGTGTGCAGAGGCTGGACAAGAACTACAGGCCTTATTTTTAATGGTTAGTTGGCAAACCAACTCCACCCATTTTCTCTGCCATCTTGCAATTTTCCAGGGCCTGATTGGTTCCCTCCCAGTCTGCTTTGCTGGTGCTGTCATAAAAACCCTACTGGTTCAAGAGGCAACTGTTCACTCTCAACTTGACGCTTAACATTTCACCTGAGTACAGGTGACATGGCTGTGAGGGCTGGGGCTCAAGGGAGTTGTAGTATGAAACACTTGAAGGGTACCAGGTTGGGTGGGGAAAGGTGTGATTTACTTTTGCCGTAACTCTAAACCAGGCTTCCTCAACCTCGGCCCTCCAGATGTTTTTTGGCCTACAACTCCCATGATCCCTAGCTAGCAAGACCAGTGGTCAGGGATGATGGGAATTGTAGTCTCCAAACATCTGGAGGGCCGAGGTTGAGGAGGAAGAAGAAGAGTTTGGATTTGATATCCCGCCTTTCACTCCCTTTAAGGAGTCTCAAAGCGGCTAACATTCTCCTTTCCCTTCCTCCCCCACAACAAACAATCTGTGAGGTGAGTGGGGCTGAGAGACTTCAAAGAAGTGTGACTGGCCCAAGGTCACCCAGCAGCTGCAGGTGGAGGAGCGGAGAATCGAACCTGGTTCACCAGATTACGAGTCTATCGCTCTTAACCACTACACCACACTGGCTCTCCTGTTGAGAGTGAACAGTTGCCTCTTGAACCTGTAGGGTTTTTATGACAGCACCCAGCCAGTCAGCAAAGCAGACTGGGAGGAAGCCTGTTCTAAACAGAACCCTGCTGTTCTGTTGGGTGGGTCCAGCTGGTCCAATCAGAAGCCTCCAGGAAGCAGGTGTCTGAAGGCAACATTCCTCCCCAGGTTTGGATCCGCTGCAAATGGTACTCATGGGTAGAATGCCACTGAACATGGATATTCCATTTAGTCATATCACAGCTATAAGGATGAATATAGACTTCTCCTCCTCCTCAAATTTTGTCTAATCCCCCTTTGAAGCCATCTAAGCCAGCGGCTGCCTCCACACTTTGGAGGAAGCAAATTCCTTAAACAAATTATGCATCATGCAAAAAACACTTTCCTGTTGTCAGTCTTGAATCGTCTCCTATTCGATTTCACTGGACGGTGTCAGTGTTCTATTCTTGTAGGAGAGAAACAGGAAAAAAGGTTTTTTCTGTTTTTCTTTACCCAACACCTAAGTTTTACAGACCTATGGGAGGGAGGGATTGAATCCTAGCTCAGTGGTGGAGCATCTTCTTGGCACGCAAAACCCCAAGGTCCAATCCTTGGCATTTAAGGTAGCAGGCACTAGGAAAGGCGTCTGTCTGGGTGAGACAATATAAGCTAGGTCAGATTTTGATGGTGCCCCACCCTGGGCTCCTTGGGAGGAAGGGCAGAGTATAAATTCAATAAATAAAATGAGTGATAAATAAATGTCAGGAATTCCACATTTCTCTTTCTTTCTTTTAAAATCGTCTCCCCATAGGTGTGTCAGATATGTTGGATGGTCAAAGAGCTGGCATCCAGCACCAGGTGGTTAGTTTCTTGATGAACAGAGTAGGCGGTCCACTCCCCGCTCCTGCCCTCCCATCACAAAAAAGCCTCTCATCATTTTGCTTGGAAACTGGTCAAAACCGACATACTCCTTGCAGGGGTTGGTGATGGGTTAAATTCAGTTAGGATTTTTCAACAAGACACTCCTGTTGTACACACACAACTTGACAGCCTGCTTGTGTGTTGATTTTGCATTAACAGAGCAACTTTGGAAAGGAACAGCTAACTTTTCCAGGTATTTGGGGTTGGTATCTCCATGAATTTTACAGGCTAATTTGAAACGGATATATTAGAAGGACAGCATATTTATTTGTTTATTTGTCTGTTTGTTTTAAAGGGAGGGATGAATTGCAAGATAAACGCACTTCTCCAACATGGCTATTTTTCTCCCACAATGAACATAAACACAAGTAGTCCACTCTCACTCCACCATCTCTGAAAAAGAACTTGGGGGAGCATCACAAAGTTTAACATGTATCAGAAAAAACCTCTTGAAGGTCATAGGAAGCTGATTGGTACTGAGTCAGACAAGCCTCACAGAGCTCACATTTCCCAGCACCCTATTATTATTATTATTATTATTATTATTATTATTATTATTATTATTATTAAGTTCTTAACAATACTACAATGATGTGTTCAAAAATAAATAAACCATCCTTTAGCAATTTAACATTGCATTCAACATACATATATCCAAATATTATTATTTATTTTCACCTTCTTTTTCCCCAGTGGCTTCCCTCCACCCATGCTTGGAATTATTAGCTCTATTACGGTATCTTTTAGGTTGTATTAAGCGGTATATTATTGCTATTGACCATGAAACCGTGTACCTTTTACCTCTTAACTTTGTGGGTTTATGTCTAAACATATCAATAGATCACTTTTGGAACATCGTTTTACCATACTTTCATCTACGCTTACCCATTCTTTCTTTAAATTTTGATTAGATTGTAATCTGATTGCCGCCGTCATTTTAGCCAATTCAATAAATTCGCAAAATTTAATTTGCCATTCTGATACTGTTTTCCCCAGCACCCTTAACTAACAGCAGCTTCCAAGATTCTTTGAGGGGGAGTCCTGTGCTTTAAATGTGTGTTAAATGTCCTTTAAATGTAGGGTGTTACTGTTCCCACTGACTGAAGTGCTCTAGGGTTTCAGACAGATCATCCCCAGTCCTACCCTGAGATGCTAGGCGCAGGGGTAGGCAACCTAAGGCCCGGGGGCCGGATCCGGCCCAATTGCCTTCTCAATCTGGCCTGCAGACGGTCCGGGAATCAGCATGTTTTTACATGAACAGAATGTGTCCTTTTATTTAAAATGTATCTCTGGGTTATTTGTGGGGCCTGCCTGGTGTTTTTACATGAGCAGAATGTGTGCTTTTATTTAAAATGCATCTCTGGGTTATTTGTGGGGCATAGGAATTTGTTCATTTTTTTCTCTCCAAAATATAGTCCGGCCCCCCACAAGGTCTGAGGGACGGTGGACCGGCCCACGGCTGAAAAAGTTTGCTGATCCCTGTGCTAGGGATTGAACCTGGGACCTTCTGCCTACCCCCTGAGCTACAGCACCACTTCGATTCAGCTCTTGAAACCTGAAGTCCATCCATTCAGAATCATTTCTATGGCAATTTACCACAGTCTGCATCTAACAGAGCCCTGAACCTACTAGACGAACTTATGTGACGTCATCAGAACTTCAGCCACACAACAGCAACAAGTGCTGCTTCCAGAGAGGGAAGTAAAGGTTAGCTTGACTGGGCGGGGAGGGGGGAAATCTCACAAAGGGAAGGCATGGAAAGCTTTGGAGTGCAGGGGACAGAAGAGTCAAGGAGGCATCCAATGGAAGGAAAAGGCACATGTCTGAAAATCACATCGTGATTGAACCATCATCTAGTTTGACCCTAACTCTTTGTCTTGTTAACGGCAGCCAACAAAAATTGGCTACAGGTAGCAAGGAAAGTAAGCATTCATAAAATGGAAGATTCTGTATTTCGGGATGTCAATGTATCTCTGTGACTAAACACAGGATGTCAGGGCCAGTAACTTTTGTAGACTCCTCTGGAAGGATGAACTAACCGTACCACTAATTAAAATCAGACTCAATTACTGCAACAAGCAGCATAGAACTAAAATCTAGCAACGATTTCCAGGGGTTTATAGTCGTGTTAGTATGTCATGGATTGTACAAAGCTGATGCCACAATACTGCTTTTTTTAAAAAAATGTATTTAAGATGCCACAACAGTCTCCCTTGTTTAAAATACACACAAAATAAGTTGAATAGCACATGGAGCAGATGGCAATTAAACCTCTGTTTTAAACCAATATTTTGCTTTATTAGACCATGAAAAATCACCAGCTCTGCAAGACACGGGGAGAAAAAGGAGTCACTCGCCGTCTCACCACTGTAAAAGTCTCTACCAAAATAATTTCGTTCAAACTGTAGGAAATTGTATTCAAACATAACTATGCATGAGTACTAGTTAATGCACAAAGGGGTTAAGACCACAGAGCTGTGTTCCTAGACTCAGTTTAAATCAATCCCCCACACCTCTGGTGAGGGAGGAAGTGAAGCTTCTTCTCTTCCTTTCCTCACTTTCTCTTTGCACCATGTAACCAACCAGGACATGTTTGAAACTATATGCTGTATTTTGCACCCAATAGTAATCTACCTGTGTTCTCCTTGCTGCTGCATGGAATAACACATGAACTAGACCTTTGGATTTACTAAGTAAATCCTTTTAAACTTACTTGACAGTGAGTGGTCTTTTCATTGCTAGAGGGGTAGAGAGAGGTAGCAAGTGTTTTCAGGCAGACAAAAAGAGATATGTAAAAGGGTTTAACAACCTATATTCCACACTATGTTGCTGGTTAACTCTGAGAGTGTTTTTAACTCTGCTGGGGGTTCTCTCCTGCTGGAGAATGTGCAAAGCCAATTCTTTTTCTTGTTTACCCACACATTGGTCAGATCTATATTTCCACCTCCACATACAATATGCTGTTTGTTCAAAAGATGATTCAAAAAGTAAAAGCAGCATGTACATACTGCTTGATTATAATAAATCCTTTAAGTGGTTTTCAATAAATATTAAAATGAAAAACAATTACAGATGTTTAAAATCAAAAGATTAAATTAAAAGATTAAAACACATCAACAAATCTGGAAAGGTTTGCCTAAACAACGTTTTAAGTAGATACCGAAAGGCGTATACATCATGAGGCCATGGACCAGATTATTCAATAAAATGAAATGTGGCTCTCGCTCAGAGGTTCCAGAATATTTTTTATGGAATACAGGTGTATCAAAGAGAGGAGGGGAAGCGGCATGGGAGTTTGCAGGTGGAATTGATCAGCAGATCCCACACAGCACATGAAACCCTGTGAAACTGCTTAGCACAGAGGTTCTTCTCTTCCCCACGCCCTGAGCACCAGAGCTGTAGGAAGCTAATGCAAGCAGAAATGTTCATGATCACGCCAGCACACAGAAATACACCTCTCTCTGATACAAAATACATGCTGAGACCCACAGAAAACCAACCATCCCCACAACCCAATAATCAGTGTTTACTGGACATGGAGGACATTTTCATGCTAACAAAGACAACAGGGACGATTACATACTCCTGAAGAGGGTTATTTAGGGGACTGAGGCTCACCTTACTCCGTCACCATTTGCACAAACTTAAAGAATGGGAGTACATTACACTGGTTTGTATTTCTCACTCCCCCAAATAGTCCCATGTTTTGGGGAGCAACCGACGAAGCAAGAGCCCTAGAGATTGTTATAGGGGGGAAACTGCTCGTTTGAAGTATTTCTAATGTATTTTTATTTATTGATGTAGAAGCTGAGTAGGGGGAGGTAAGCAAAAAATGCGGAGAATCAGCAGGCTACCCCAAAAGCAAACATCAAATTCTATACGGAGCTCAAAGGCTGCTTCTAACTCCCACCTACAAAAATTCAGATAGTTACAAAGCCTTCTTCCAGTCCTTTGCTGGGCAGTGGCTAATCAGAAGCTTCTCCTGGGAAGACCAGAAGCAGGACATGAGCACAATAGCCCTCTCCCACATGTGATCCCCAGAAAATAGTAATCAGGGGCATTTACTACTTCTGATCCTCAAGGTACCATACAATCAATATATGACTAGCAGCCATTCTGAGCCTTATCCTCCATGAATCCATCCAGCTCCCATAGCTGACGGCCTCCACACTTTGTGGCAGGGATTTCCGTAAGAGCATAAGAAGAGCCCTGCTGGATCAGGTCAACAGCCCATCTAGTCCAGCATCCTGTTCTCACAGTGGCCGAGCAGATGCCTGTAGGAAATCTGCAAGCAGGACCCAAGCACAAGAGCACTGTCCTGCGGTTTCCACAAACTGGTATTCAGAAGCATCACTGCCTCCAACCATGGTGGCAGAGCACAGCCATTGTGGCTAGTACCCTTTGATCACTTTCTCCTCTATGAATTTGTCTGATCCTCTTTTAAAGCCACCCAAGTTGGTGGCCGACACTGCTTCTCGTGGAAGGGAGTTCCACAGTTTAACTATGCACTGTGTGAATAATTCCTTCTTTCTGCTGGTCCTAAATCTACTGCCCATCCATTTCCGTGGATTACCTCAGTTAACTTATCACTTATCCACTTTTGCCATCCATGCCTTGCATTGTTTTTACAAGTTTCTATGACAGTTTCCTCCCCTCGCCCCCCACCCCACTGGTGACCTTGAGATGTTCTGAATTACAGTGGCAGTGCTGACTAGGGCTGATGGGAGTTGTAGTCTGAAACACTTGGAGGGAACCAGATTAGCTCTATCATCCCCTGCTCCCCTCCAGTTAGCCTCCCCACCCCTCTCAAGCTAATGAGTGAGGATTTAAAACAATGTACCGTATTTTTTGCTCTATAAGACTCACTTTTTCCCTCCTAAAAAGTAAGGTGAAATGTGTGTGCGTCTTACGGAGCGAATGCAGGCTGCGCAGCTATCACTGAAGCCAGAACAGCAAGAGGGATTGCTGCTTTCACTGCACAGCAATCCCTCTTGCTGTTCTGGCTCCTGAGATTCAGAATAATTTTTTTCTTGTTTTCCTCCTCCAAAAACTAGGTGCGTCTTGTAGTCTGGTGCGACTTATAGAGCGAAAAATACGGTATTTGTAGATCATTCCTCCAAAGTGACTGTGAAAACATCTATGGGGTGGAGTCCACTTTATCTTCATAACAGCTCTTTAAGGCAGGGCAAAGGCCAATGAATAGGTCTGCTAGGTGAGCAGCTACCTGAGTATTTCATGCTCTACACTGGAAACCCCACTCTGCTTTTTAGCCAGGAAATGGTTGCTGCCTCTAGAACACTGGCTCCCAAACTCTGCCCTCCCCCCCTTCCCAGGCAATGGACCACTTGAAAATTGCTGAGAGTCTTGGCAAACCACTTAATGCTTTTTCTGCCCCACTGTAGCAATGGTAATGAGCTAAGCTAGATGCTCTATGGCTTTTAATTGTGTTTTGCATTCCTTCTTTTACTCCTTAAATTGTATTTGATTGAATTACAATTTGCATTTCATAGAGTTCAAATTGCAATACAGTAAAATAGAATTTAAGAAATAAAATAAGCAATAAAAATGCAATTATAAATCAATGTGAACACTTAATGCAGGCATGCTGCGGACCACTTGAATGAAGCTCGCAGACTGTTAGGGGGTCCATGGACCACAGTTTTGGAGCCTGTGTTCTAGGATGGTCCTCCCACCAAGGAATGGCAAAGCATCATAAAGAAATCAGTCCAGCAAGAATGACACTCAGAGAAGAACCAAATTTTCAACGCCAAGTTACCAGTCATGTACACTGGGCCACACTAGATTCATTGTGTTTACATGTTAATACAAAAACCATAACAACAATGCACATCTGTTTTGCATATACAGTGGTACCTCAGGTTACATACGCTTCAGGTTACATACGCTTCAGGTTACAGACTCCACTAACCCAGAAATAGTGCTTCAGGTTAAGAATTTTGCTTCAGGATGCGAACAGAAATCATGCTCCGGCAGCGCAGCGGCAGCAGGAGGCCCCATTAGCTAAAGTGGCGCTTCAGGTTAAGAACAGTTTCAGGTTAAGAACGGACCTCCAGAACGAATTAAGTACTTAACCCAAGGTACCACTGTATTATAACACAATTCCATTTCACATATGTTCTTACGTACTATTGCCATAATATATAGTACTGTCATAGCTCTGAACTACATTGATTGCCTCCTACTATTTATGGGCCCTACTGACTCAGTTTGTGGCTTCTGTGTTGTTGTTTTCTAAGGGGGCCTTCCTAAGCATTTGTGTTTCCATTTCAAAACCACATCCTTGAGAGTCTCACACCAGAGGATGAACCTTTTCCACTTGTGGGCTTAGAAACTGTAAGCAAAATGGCATTTTCCGCTGCGGTATACTCTTGGGGTAACCTCTTCTCCACACGGTTTGCCACTAGACCATAAGGGCAAGCCGCCACAACACCCTCTCCTAAGTTGGCTGGGCTGATGGGAATTGTAGTCCAAAACAGCTGGAGGACAGCTCCCCTTGGACTCCTATCATTATGTATTATGTTTCACCATTTAAAACATTCTCCCCCTCCCCCTAGATACCCCCCCCCGAGTCCTTTGGGGCGGAAGAGCAAGGTATTACCGTATTTTTCGCTCTATAAGATGCACCAGACCAAAAAGACGCACCTAGTTTTTGGAGGAAAACAAGAAAAAAAATATTCTGAATCTCAGGAGCCAGAACAGCAAGAGGGATCGCTGCGCAGTGAAAGCAGCAATCCCTCTTGCTGTTCTGGCTTCAGTGATAGCTGCGCAGCCTGCATTCGCTCCATAAGACGCACACACATTTCCCCTTACTTTTTAGGAGGGGAAAAGTGAGTCTTATAGAGCAAAAAATACAGTAAATATCCCAAGGCTGCAATCCTATCTCCACTTACATGGGAGTAAGCCCCACTGAATTCAATTAAACTACTTCTGAGTATGCATGGTTTAGACTGCAGCCTAAATAAAGGGAAAATTTTAAAAGCCAGACAGCAGACAGTATAATCAACTCTAACAAAGTGTCCAGCCGAGAGACACAGACCAGCAGCCACAGACTTGAAGGGAAAACAGCTCTCTAGCTAAATTTGGTGTGGTGGAGAATTTAACACTCAAATCAAGTCACAAAGCTCTTCCAGTTCCACTTTCCTAAAATCATTTATACACATGCACAGACTCAGCACTGTACAATTATGAAAACTACAAAATTCTTGCAACTCACAGCCTGGTGGGAGAACCTAATATACAGGCATAAGCCACACCCATGGTTTCTGGTTGGCTGGTGGCACAGCCTGGATAGCTATTGGCTGCTCTCTACCTATATAAAGCTATGGAAGAACTTCATCTCTGTAGAAGAAAATTTGAGCTGGGATGATATAAATAAATCCATAAATTTTATTGGGTGATAAGAAATCCATGTGGTGGTTGGTGGTAGTATTAGTATTTAGATGAACTGTATAAATGACAGCTCTATTTGACACCTAAAACAGAAATGAAGGTCAGAAGCAGGAAGTTTTAATATCTGTCAAATTTGCATGCAAAGTTTATGTAAAGCAGTATCCAAATAATTGGAGAGTTAAAAAATGTCTTTGAAATGAAAGTGAATAAGTGAAGGGGCTGGAAGCCAGGAGTCCTGAACCTTATGAAAGGTTGAGGAGGGAAGAATAGTGGCCACAGCGATGCATGTGATTTGCAGTGGCGGGCAGGCTGTAGAGCGATTGGCAGCCGAATAGGGAGCATCTTATACATGGGGGTGTCTTATAAATGGAAAAATATGGTAGTTAAACCATGGATGATGTTCCCACAAGAGATTAGCAATGGCCTCCAACTTGGATGGCTTTAAGACAAATTAACAGAAGAAAAGGTTATCAATGCCTTCTGGTCATGATTACTATGGTCTACCTCTACTGTCAGAAATAAAAATGCCTCCGAACAGCACCAGATTTAAGGCGGTGTGGGCCCATGTAGTCCAAAATCCTTTTCTCACAAGAACTGAAGCCCACAAGTAGGAACCGGTATCCAGAGGCAGGGGCAGATTTTGGTAATCTTTTGTAATATGGCACCCTGTGCAAGGCCAAATTTTGGCACCCCCAAATGAATCTTCCCAGTTATGGATCTTCTCTATTTTGTGGCCCCTTGGGGAAACCACCAGCACCGCCCTAAATCCGATGCTGTTCGGAGGCATTTTTATTTCTGACAGTAGAGGCAGAATGTGGTTGTCATGGTTAGAAGCCACTGATAGCCCTCTCCTCCTCCATGAATTTGTCTCATCTGCTTTTAAAGCCATCTAGCTTGATGGTCATCACTGCCTCCTGTGGCAGGGAGTTTCACAGTTTAACTGCGTGCTGTGTGAAGGACTTTCTTTTATCTCTCTTGAATCTTCCAACATTCAGCTTCATTGGATGTCCACAAGTTATGAGAGGAGGAGGAAAAGCTTTCTATCCTTGGAGATTCTTCAGTTTTTACCTTTGCAGATAGACACTACTTCATTACAGCAGCCTCCTTAAGTATACAGTGGTACCTCGGGTTACATACGCTTCAGGTTACAGACGCTTCAGGTTACAGACTCTGCTAACCCAGAAATAGTACCTCGGGTTAAGAACTTTGCTTCAGGATGAGAACAGAAATTGCGTGGCGGCAGCACAGCGGCAGCGTGAGGTCCCATTAGCTAAAGTGGTGCTTCAGGTTAAAAACAGTTTCAGGTTAAGAACAGACCTCAAGAACAAATTAAGTTCTTAACCCAAGGTGGGTCGGGTGGGCAGGAGAGATACGAGGCTCAAATGATTCTTGGGTTGGTATTTTTCTTAATTTTGCATGAGTGTGAGTGCAAAATATTTCTTCCTCCCTCCTACCCCCAATCCTCAGCAGGCCTCCCCACTTCTACCTGGGCTCTCTGATATGTTTCATGCTTGGTACAACGCCACGTCCAACCTCCCACAACCATGCGCCTGGAAGGGGGGGCACCCAATCCATCTTTTGCTCCCTTCTTTGATCTTTCCTTTTAAGCATTGACAAGGAAGCTTTGAAAAGGGACAAAAGACAAGATTGAGAAGGAGGGGTGCAGTGTAGAGAGAAGAAGAAAGAAGATCTCTAAGACCAGCCTTTGCCAACCTGGTGCTCTCCTGAGGTTTTAGACTACAACTCCCATCAGCCTCAGCCACCATGGCCAATTGTCAGAGGTCAATACAGTGGTACCTTTGGTTACGTACTTAATTCGTTACGGAGGTCTGTTCTTAACCTGAAACTGTTCTTAACCTGAAGCACCACTTTAGCTAATGGGTCCTCCCGCTGCTGCCGCGCCGCCGTCGCGCGATTTCTGTTCTCATCCTGAAGCAAAGTTCTTAACCCGAGGTATTATTTCTGGGTTAGCAGAGTCTGTAACCTGAAGCGTCTGTAACCCGAGGTACCACTGTAGTGATTTTTCTGGAGGAAGGCAGGGAAATTCTTGAACAGATCTACTAAGCCAGTCTTTGCCAAACGGGCACCCTTCATATGGTTTGGGTTAAAACTGACAGGAGTTGTAGTTCAAAACATCTGGAGGGTGTCAGGTTGGCAAGGGCTGCCTCCTGCGACACTTGGGTCTCAAATAGGGGATAAGCTTGGGGTGGAAATGCTGAGCTTATTCTCTGGAGGGGTGACTGGGAAGTTTTCTCCCTCCTCCCTCTTACTTCCCACTTTACCTCCTCCTCCCCCCACTTGGCTTGTCACTGCATTATTACAACCCTCCTTCACTCAGTGTCAGAAGATTAAAAAGCATAATCCCCAGGTTCACAAGCACAGCCAGGACTTTACGAGGAGACAAGCCTCAGGCTGGTGAAGATTAAAGTCAGCTCAGAAAAATATCCCCCCTTCCTTGCCCTGACAAAAGCTCCTCCTTGCACACTGAAAACTGTAACGAGAAGACTCCCACGACCCTACCCCACCCCTGCCCCAATTCCCCAGCATACATAGGGCACCACTAATGTCACCCCACACTCACCCAAATCCCTGGGTTCAAGAGTTCTCAACCCTAGGAGTGATTGAAAAACCTCTGGGGAAGAAAATGGAAGTGGAGCCAGATTCCAGGATCCCTGCTAAGCGGGAGGCCGGGTCTAGTCATCAGCTCCCTACCCCATGTTTGCACACCATCTTTTAAAAAAGAGGTGAAGGGAGCAGAAATCTCAGCATCAGGACCAGGCACAATATGGGAAACTCATCGAACCAGGCACCACTATGCAAGCGGGGCCTAGAGGCTGGCGCTCACGATCCTTTCCACAACCATGTCCCCACAGAAGTGTGGAGGCGCCCCCATCCCCACCCCTGGGCGCTCGCCGGAGAGGTCAGGCGCCTCCCTCCCGAGAGAGACGCTTGCACGCCAGTCGCTTCTCGCCCCCACCTTCGCGCCTTCCCCGATGGAGCAGGCCACACAACCTTGCACGCCGCTCAACCTTGCACTTTGCTCAAGCGCACATCCTGAATTCCGCTGGGCCAGCTTTCCCAACACCGCCAGCACCCCCCCCCCCTCAAAGATGCATCCCTGAACAAACTCCCTGCGCCTTATCCAGTCGCTTGCACGTTTGCACAGCGGGCTGTCACAGTCAGATTGCCGGCTTTGCACGGGTCGTCTCGCCTCTTCTCCCGACCTCGGATGCCCGCCTCCCACCCGCGCCACGATCCTTCCTTACCTTGCAGCCGAAGACGAGCGAGAGGGTCCGGTTGCTGCAGGTGACCTTGCACTGGCACAGGACGGGCGAGAAGCAGCCCAGCTTGCGGAACGGGGGGGACACGCCGTTCAGGCCCATCCCCCTCGCGCCCCCCCGCCTGCCCCCATCGGCTACGCGCCGCCGCCGCGGCCAGGGGGCGCCCCCCGACTCTGCCCCATCGCCCGCCGCACCTGCCGCCGCCGCCCGCCCGCCGCCAGCTGCTGCCGCTGCCCGCCAGGCCGGCCTGCCTGCCCTAATCCCCTCCCCTCCCTCCTCCCCTCCCTCGCCAGGCCAGCCTCCTCCCCGCCAGAGCCCAAGAGGAGAGACGCCCACTAGGCCGCACGTGCACGGATCCCGGGACGGGACCGGGGTCCAGTCGGTCAGCCCAGTATCCCGTTTCCAAGGGCGGACGGCCCCAAAGGCTCACAAGTCGGCAGGGCAGGAAGGCACCAGCCCTTTCCCCCTTGCAGCTCCCAAGCCGCAGGCACTGAGAAATAAAACTGCCCCTGAACATGGGGGCTCTGCTCTTAGTCTCTCTCTCCACGCCCCCCATTTAAGGTCTCCGCATATTAGCCTTTCTGGCAACGTGTGGGAAACATGGGCTTGTATGCGAGATGTCCCATTGTAGTGGACAGACACAATAATTCCAGTGGGTCTACTCTGAGTAGGATTTAGCTGACAACAAGCATTCTTGGGCTGCCAGTAACCTGTGTTTTCAGTTTTCAGAGATTATTATGAGAGTTGGAAGTTGAGGTCTCTCATCTCCCGTTTATGGAACAATCTTAACTAGCAATCATAGGAAGCTGACTTTTTTCCAGCAGTGTCTGTACCCACACTGAGTGGCAGCGGTTTTCCCAAGTTTCAGACCAGTCTTTCTCAGCCCTACCTGAAAAATGGCTTGTCGCCATTGGGGATTGACCCTGCAACCTTCTGCATTCAAAGCAGTTGTTCTCCCTGTGACCCCTTCCCTAAAGTCATCCTGCTCCTCACCCTCCCTAGCCCATATCTGCTTGGGTGTCCATTTGTACAGCCCAAAGTCGCTCTGTTGCTCCTCTCTCCCAATCCGAGTTTCCAAGAATACACACACAGTACTATTAGAGGTTTGGGGTAAACCCTAGAAATTAATAAATGCCAGGATTTGGGGTTCTTTGTGATATGCAGAGAGAATATAAGCTGCAAGGGGATTCCTGGTCTGCCTTACGCTAGATCAGTTGTGTCCAAACTCTTTTCAAAGAGGGCCAGATTTGATGAAGTCAACGGCCATGGGGGCCGACCAAAGGGCCAACCAAAGTTGTTGAGCTTTTTTTTTTAGGATTGAAGTTAGGAGTTAGGATTGAAGCTTTTTTTAGGGTTGGAGTTGTTGAGCTTGTTTTAGGATTGAAGTTGTTGAGGTATTTTTAGGATTTTACCCCAGAAACAAACTAAACCAATGGGTGGGCCGGATTAGGCCCGAAACATACCTGCACTAGATAGTTTGGGGCTTCTGGGAAGAAGAAAGGGGAGTTCGTTGGGGAGGGTGAAGGACAGGTTGCCTGCACTGCTGTGGACCATGCTGTAAGATGTGGACCCCCTCCTAGCAGACCGAGGGTGTAAATAGGTGAATAAACCCGATTTCTTAAGGCACAACAGTCTTCGCCGTGTCTTCTATTCTCAAAAGGGACACAGACCCTGTGTGGGTACCTGAGATCCCATGCACTTTTGCCACAGCTTGGCAGAGAGAGGGACAGGTGCCAGGCTTTTCAAAGCAGTGCCCAGAAATCTGTGGGGTGGGGATGTCCTTTGGGTGTGCTGTAAAAGGTATGCAGCATGGTGTGCGTATACCCGGATGCAGCTTAATTTAAGTCAGCCTTGGAGATAGTGTGTTCTGTGAACTAGAAGCCCTGCTACACGTGGCAGGTTGCTCAGTGGGACAGAAATGCACTCAGCCCATGTTTAAAGGAGATCTCTCCCTCTCTTCGAGTCACACAGTCCATCCACACACATCCCATCGTTAGCTACCTGAGCCAGTTGACCCACTCTGCCTAACGCTAGGGCTGGTTCTACAGATGCAGTGTGTATGTCAATATCCCACAAGGTCCTTATTTAGATTTCCAACCGAGCCCCAACCTCTCTGGGTATAACATGAAATACTATGCACAAGATGTTACTTAACCAGCAAAGAGACAGCCCCCTGCCTGCAAGTAACTTCACTCTACATTTGCTCAGTCTGCAATCTCATACCCTAAACAAGCCACCTGTGCTTGCTGGGGCTGATGGGAGTTCAAAACATCTGAAGGGTGACACAATGGCAAAGCCTGGCCTAAAGTTACCTGCAAGTAAGACTAAGCATATGCAACCAAAGGCATCTCCAGAAAACATATTCATTGAATATTCATCCTGATTTGCTTGCACAAATTTATACTGTAGTTAGATGATAAAGGTAAAGGTAAAGGTACCCCTGCCCGTACGGGCCAGTCGTGTCCAACTCTAGGGTTGTGCACCCATCTCACTTAAGAGGCCGGGGGCCAGCGCTGTCCAGAGACACTTCCGGGTCACGTGGCCAGCGTGACGAAGCTGCTCTGGCGAGCCGGCACCAGCGCAGCACATGGAAACACGCGAGCCAGCACCAGCACAGCACACGGAAACGCCGTTTACCTTCCCGCTATAAAGCAGTACCTATTTATCTACTTGCACTTAGGGGTGCTTTCGAACTGCTAGGTGGGCAGGAGCTGGGACCGAAAGACGGGAGCTCACCCCGCCGCGGGGATTCGAACCGCCGACCATGCGATCGGCAAGCCCTAGGCGCTGAGGTTTTACCCACAGCGCCACCCGCGTGCCAAGTTAGATGATATCTGGTCTTAACTGACCATTTGTTATTATTTCTTTGCAAACAGGTTATATGACAAGGAGCACTTGTGCTGATTGGTGTGTTTGTGCACCCCAGCCTTTCAATGCATTTTCCTGTCACTTTCCAAAACTGCAACAAGTTCCAATTCTTTTTAAAAGTTGATTTGCCGTGCTGAGTCAAGAGAGCCTTTGAGTCCACTTTAAAATACGCAAGCCTAAACTTCTGGTATGCACTTGAATCCCTCCTGTGAGATACTGACACCCTGGAGACACCCTGAGACAACTGTGTATTCCTTCCCTGTTCATCCCCTGCCTCCTCACCAGCTGTTTATTTTCCCCACAGTGGATTTTCTTTTGTAGGCTCCGTTGGACAGAGACTTGATGTCTTGGGACACTGTAAAGTGCCATGGGCACAGCTGGCATAAAATAAATAAATCCCAGCATACTAAGCCTTTATTCTGTGCCCCACCATGACCACCTTCAATGCCAACTGACAGCAGTTACCTCACAATGAACTAATAGGAACACCAGGCTGGGGAAAAACCCAGTGTGGTGTAGTGGTTAGAGCATCAGACACAGTTCCAATCCCCACTCAGCCATGCAGCTGACCTTGGGCCAGCCACAGTCTCTCAGTCTAACTTACCTCACAGGATTGTCGTAAGGATAAAATGGAGGGGTGGAGGAGAACTATGTATGCAGCCTTGAGTTCCTTGGAGGAAAGGTGAGATATAAATGTAATAAATAGGAAATCAAATAACCACACATCACATTTGGGTCCCAATTTAGCCTCATACCTATGGAACTACCTTTCCCCTCCCCTGCAGATTAGCCAGGTGTACAAACCTGAAGCCTCACTCCCAGTTCCCAAATGAGGGAATTCTGCAAGAAAAGGATGAAGGTGGGAGGTAACTGGGCTTCAAATATTGTGAAATGGGAATTGTAACCTGTCCAAGATTTTACTAGTCCAGCTGGAGTGTATGTATATGTTCAACACATTTGCTTTTTCAGTTATTTAGCACTGCGGCTACTACGTACACCACTGGATTTTTGGTATTAGGTTTATTGTTTGGAAATGGGTATTATATTGATTTGAATTTATTGTCCATCATTTTCTTAGATGGCTGTTACAGGGAGTTTTTAAAAAAATGCATAGAGAATATGCATTGATGTTAGGATTGACGTTATATGCTCAAACCGCCTTGCTCTGGTGTGCAACCTGGTCACTGAATTCTGCACCAGCTGATGTTTCCAAACCATCTTCAGAGGCAACCCTATGTATGAAGACATTGCAGTAATCTAACCTAAATGATACCAGAGCATAGACAACAAAGTTAGACTAACCCAGTCCAGATAGGGGTGCAGCTGGGCCACCAGCCGTAGTGGATGGAAGGCATTCTGTGCCACCAGAGGATCAAATGACAGCAAAGGATCTAGAAGGACCCCCAAGCTGCATACTTGCTTCTTCAGAGAGAGTGTAACCCCCCTCAAGAGCAGGCCACCTCCCATCCATCCAGCCTAGGAAACAGCCCACTAATAGTACCTCAGTCTGGATTGAGCTTCAGTTTATTGGCTCTCCTCCAGTCCATTACTGAGGCAAGACATCAGTCCAGCACATCCACTCCCACACCTGCAGATGTAAAGGAGAAGCAGAGCTGTGTGTCTGCAGAATATTTCTGGCAACGTACTCCAAAACTCTGGAGGACTCCACTCAGCAGTTTCATGTAGATGTTAAATAGCATGTGGGATAAGATTAAACCCTGAGGAATCCCACACTGAAGGCTCCACAGGGTCAAAGAGCCCTCCTCAAGCATCACTCTCTGGAAATGACAGTCCAAGTAGGACCAGAACTGCTGCAAAGCAGTGCTGCCCATCCCCAACTCAGACAGCCAGTCCAGAAGGTTACCATGATCAATGCTGAAAGCTGCTGAGAGGTTGAGGAGAATTAAGAGGGACACAATTCCCCTGTCTCTCCCCTGACATAAGTCATCGTTCAGAGCGACCAAAGCAGTTTCTGTGCCAAAACCAGGCCTGAACAATGGATCTAGAAAACCAGTTTCCTCCAAGAGCACCTGGATGAGGTTTGCAACCAACCACTGAAGAACCTGGCCCAAGAAGGGGAGAATGGCAACTGACCAGTAATTAAACCCAGGGAATGGCAACTGACCATTTTCCAAACCCAGGGAAGGTTTCTTAAGGAGTGGTTTAACCATTGCCTCTTTCAGGCAGGCAGGGACCATCATCTCTCACAAGGAGGCATTAACCACCTCCCTGGCCCAGCTCTCCCCTCCCTGCTAGTTTTTATCAGCCAAGAGGGGCAAAAGCCAGAGTGCAAGCAGTCACCCTGACTGATCCAAGCATGTTGTCTAGATCTTCGAGCCTTACAAACTGAAACTCATCTAACAGAACAGAACTAGATAGTACTCCGGACACCCCTATTTAAACTCACTCTGTCAGTCTTAAAGCAGCTAATGAAATGCCTGGTTTTATTTGAGATGTTCAGATGAGTGTTTCCAGCTCCCCCCCCCCCCATTTTAAAATTGTTTATGCAGAGAACTGATATCACTGTGTATTGTGGGTTCATGTACTTTAATAATGTGTCAGGTGCTAAGGGAGTTCATAGATGAGCAAAGCGGGGTGTTGAAAATGTTAGAACACATCATTTAAAAGAAAAAAACCCGAACAAGCAGCAAAGCATTTTCACCACTATTTGCCCCTTGCTCCTTCCTATCAAGCAACCCCCTCCTTCTCAAACAGCCAGCTGGCCTTGCCTGCAGATAAAACCTTGCAGACAACGCCTTGGCCAGTTTAATCAGAAATATTCGCATCCACAATAGGATTAGAACAGCAGATGCCACCGAAAGGAGAAAAAAAAGACAATGTGTGTGTGTAAGACAGCAAAATTTAATGCTAACTGGACCAGTGCCAAGTGCCAATGTAAATTCTCCTTACCCTATTCTCTTATTGCCTACCAATCTCTAGTAATGTTTTTTTTCCCCAAATAGAAGATTATTGTGTTCTTATCTTTTTAGTATTTTCCATTATGGAGAAGAGAAGTAGCTTCCTCAAACAATCACCTATCTTTGGAAAACCAAAAGTGCTTCTTGTACATTCACACACACATTCAAATTCCGATGAAAATAATTAAAATCCCATTTCCCCACACAAAGTGAACATATGAAGACTGAATCAGGCCAATTGGTCCAGCCGGCTCAATATTCTCTACTCTGACTAGCAGTTCATAGAATCATGAAGGTACCCCAAGGGTCATCTAGTCCAACATCCTGCAATGCAAGAATCTCAACTAAAGCATCCATGACAGATGGCCATCCAACCTCTGCTTAAAAACTTCCAAGGAAGGAGAGTCCACAACCTCCTGAGGGAGTCAAAACAGCTCTTACTATCAGAAAGTTCACCTAACAGTTACCTTGTACAACCCACATTTTACAAGCTTCCTCGCAAGAATATCATGGTGGACTATGTTGAAAGCCTTACTGAAGTCAAGATAAACTATGTCCACAGCATTCCCCTGATCCACAAAGCTTGTAACGCCATCAAAAAAAGGAAAAAAGAAATGAGATTTGTCTGGCATGACTTGTTTTTGAGAAACCCACGCTGGCTCTTAGTAATCACAGCATCCTTTTCTTAGTGCTCACAGACCGTTGAATTATCTGTTCTAAGACCTTTCCTGGTATCAAAGTCAAGCTCACCAGTTGATAGTTACCTGGATCTTCTTTTCCCCTCTTTTTGAAGATGGAGAACATTTGCGTGTCTCCAGTCTGCAGGGACCTCCCCTGTTCTCGAAGAATTGATTACATCTGCAAGCTTCATTAATACCCTTGGGTGCAGCTCATCAGGCCTGGAGATTTGAATTAATTTAAAATAGCTATGTGTTCCCTTATCACCTCTTTTCCTATCTTGGGCTGCAGTTCCCGCCTTACATCATTCATTCTGTTATCACCAGGTTGGGCATTGGTTTCCTTTTGGGTAAAAACAAAGGCAAAGTAGGTGTTGAGCAGCTCTGCTTTTCCACATTTCTCCATCTTCTCCACTTAGGGAACCTACCATTTGCTTGTTCCTCCTCTTGCTTTGAACATAGCTGAAGAAACCTTTTATTATTATTTTTAATCTCTCTTGCAAGTCTGAGCTCATTCTGAGCTTTAGCCCGCCTGACATTCACCCTGCAACTGTTGGCTACTCATGTATACTCCTCCTTTGTGATTTCCCCTTTCTTCCATTTCTTATACATGCCCTTCTTAAATCTCAGCTCATCTGTAAGCTCCTTATACAGCCACACTGGTTTCTTTAGATGCCTCCCACTTTTCTTTCTTGTTGGAACTGTATGCATTTGGGCCTTCAATATTTCACCCTTAATAAACTCTCATCCATCTTGGACTCCCTTCTCTTTGAGAATTTCTGACCATGGGATCTCACCCAGAATCTCCTTAAACTTTTCGAAATTGGCTTTCTTAAAGTCCAGAGTGCATGTCTGACTACACTCAGCTTACTTCTGTATCTTGAAACCCAGGAGAACATGACCACTTCCTTCCCTGTTTCTGAGTACTTCCACTTCGTTGATCAGTTCCTCTCTGTTGGTGAAGACCAGGTTCAAGACAGATGGTCCCCTTGTTGCTTCTTCCACCTTCTGGGAAATGAAATTGTCAGCAAGGCAATGGAGGAATTTGTTGGACCTTACATTCTTGGCAGAGTTTGAGTTCCACCAGATATCAGGGAAGTTGAGTCTCCCATGAGTGCTGTATCCCTCCTTTTAGAATGTTTGGTAATCTGCTCTAGGAGGGCGTCATCCAAGTCTTCAGTTTGGCTTGGTGGTCTATAGAGACACCCACAGTAAGGTCACTGTTGCTGTTCTCTCCTACAGTTTTGACCCATATACTCTTAATCTGCCTTCCATGCTCCAGGTCATGGATTTCTTCACAAGTGTACACATCCTTTACATATAATCCTCCTTCCTCCCTGCTTCGTCTGTTCCTTTTGAACAGATTATACCCCTCAATTCCTACATTCCAGTCATGAGTCTCATCCCACCAGGTTGCCTACCAGGCCATATTTGCCATCCTGTATTAAAAGCTCCAATTCATCTTGTTTCCCATACTCTGTGCATTTGCATAGAGACAACTGAAACCATGAGTCATTTCCTCTAGCTGCTTCCTTCTTGTAGTTTCTTGCCCTTTAGCAGGTATCTGGAGCACCACCTCACTTTCCTCTTCATTAATGAAGCTATATCCCCAGTACCAGGTGTTCTTCTGTTGTCTGTAATGTTGTTTCCTTCCCCATCAGCATCTAGTTTAAAGTTCTCCTGATCACGTTCACAAGACTCTTAGCAAACACATTCTTGCCAACTGCTGTGAGCTGTAGCCCATCTTTTGCTTCCTTGAGGAAGGAGACCATGATCCAAGAAGCCAACCCCTTCCTGACACCACCACCTACGCAGCCAGTGGTTAACTTCCAGTATTTTCCTCTCTCCTTGGGCCATGACTTTCAACAGTAAGGAGTGATGAAAAGATCACCTGTGCCCCAAGGCTCTTCAGCTTCCTGCCCAGAGTCTCATAGTCCCTAGCTATATGTTGAAGGCTGTGTGGGGCAGTATTGTTTGTACCCACATGAATCAAAAGGAAGGGGTTGTGGTCAGTGGGCTTTATAAGACTGGGCAACTGCGCTATCACACTGTGAATCTTTGGCACCTGGAAGGCAGGGTCTTAGTGGGAGAGAGTTAACCTGGGATCTTTTGAGGGCAAAGTTGGTGCTCTAACATGTAGGCCACTTTCACACCATACATTTAAAGCATTATGATGCCGCTTCATTGCTTCCCCCAAAGAACTCTGGGAACTTTAGCTTGTTGTGGGTCCTGAGAGTTGTTAGGAGACCCCTATACCCATTCCCAGCTACAATTGCAAGAGTCCCCTGCAGGGGGCATTGATTGTTGAATCACTTTGAAAATTGTAGCTTTGTGAGGGGGAAAACTCTCAGTACCATAGCAAATTACAGGTCCCAGAATGCTTTGGGACAAAGTTGTGACTGTTGAAAGTGGAATCATAGTGCTTTAAATGTATCATCTGAATGTGGTCAGCCTGTCCCCAAATCTGGGAATAGCATAACCCAATCACTCCACAGAGATGACAGAAAATCCCAAATCTTTCCTCTGATTCACATTCACTGTGGTTGTAACTGTGTGGTCCTTTACAGAAAATGATTTTTTCAAAACTGGGGAGGGAAAGGGGCATGGAGACGTAGGTAGAATGGATGAAATAAGGGCTTTGCTGCTTGGCAGTGTGAAAGTCTTAATATATTCTTTCAAAAACATTTGAGGAGTGGGGACTCCCCATTCAGAATTATACATTTCAGCCTCTCCAAAGTGCCAGACTATATCTCCCTAATTAGAAGATTGTTAAAAGATGCAGCTGTCACATATAAAGACAAAGAGGTTCTTTCTGTGTGTGATGGCAGGACATACATATTGATTGAACGCCTGTGGGGTGATTTGGGAGGGGACATTGGTAGTGGTCGTTTGTCACTGAAGCATCTCAAAAAGAGCTTTGATAAACAGTGTGGGTGAATCTGTCCGGCCAAGATGTCCTAGCAATGGTCCTGCAGGGGGCACCAGATGCCCAGTTTCAACAAGCTTCTGTCCTCCTGTGATGACAGATCAGACTACAAATTCGCAGGGGTTCTTACAGGCCTGGAAAAGCAGCAAAGATTTCACTGGTGCCAACTGTCTCCTAGGCCAGCTTTCTGGTTGGCTTGGAGCCCTCTACCAGCTCAGCCCCTCTGCGCCCAAACCAGTTTGACCTTCTTTCATAGGAACATACTAGGCAGTTGCCTGATCCTGAGTCTCAGACCACGGAAACATTCACACCCTATATTTAAAGCACTATGATACCACTTTAAATAGTCATGACTTCTCCCAATGAATTCTGGGAGCTGCAGATTGTTAAAGGTGCAGAAAGTTGTTAGGAGACCCCCTTGTTTCCAGAGAGCTACAATTCTCAGAGTTGCCTAGGAAGAGAGACTGTTAAACCATTCTGCGAACTGTAGCTCCGTGAGGGGAATCAGAAGGAGTGGTGGTCTCCTAACAACTCTCAGCATCTTTAACAAACTGCAGCTCCCACAATTGATTGGGGCAAGCGATGACTATGTAAAGTGGTATCATAGTGCTTTATATGTATGGTGTGAACGTGGCCCATTGTTGCTCATATGTATTGTCTACACCAGGGGTAGGCAAACTGAGGCCCGCGGGCCAGATGCAGCCCAATTGCCTTCTCAATCCGGCCCGCAGACAGTCCAGGAATCAGCGTGTTTTTACATGAGTAGAATGTGTCCTTTTATTTAAAATGCATCTCTGCATTTTATTTGTGGGGCATAGGAATTTGTTCATTCCCACCCCCCACCCCAAAAATACAGTCTGGCCCACCAAATGGTCTGAAGGACGGTGGACCAGCTCACGGCTGGAAAAGGTTGCTGACCCCTGGTCTACACAGACAGGCATCACCTGTTCAGGGTTCCAGGTAGGGGACAGTCAGGTACACTTGCCCCGGGCCTCAGAGAACTAAGCCAACCAGGGGGCCCCACCAGGGACCGGCTGCTTTTTTGTTTTAGTTTATAACTTTATTCTAACAAGACTCCTGCCCCAGGCTTCAGATGTGATCTGCATTGCCCTGGCTCCATATGAACAGTAGCTAAACGTGTGTCAGTTGATTGACACAATCTGCCCTCTCAAGCCACAGAACATCCCATACACCAGGGGGCGCTATGTAGTAGAAATCAGAACAGAGTAGTGGTGCTGGAGTAATGGTAATTCCTGTGTGATTAGCACCCTCTAGTGGGCATCCTATGCCTTTCAAGAGCTTTTCTCAGCATTGGTGATTCTAAGAAGATTCTCCACACACACACACACACACACACACACACACACACACACAAAAACACTTGCTTCATAAAGTTACCATTTGTAGTGTAGAATCAAGGAGGATCACAGCAGCTACTACCCTGATTGAAAAAAAAACCCAAAGCCTATGCTCAGTCAGTAGAGCATGAGACTCTTAATCTCAGGTAGGGCTGTCATACGTCCAGGATTTCAAAGGTGGAATTGACGTCCAGGGGGAATTTCAAAAATGTGGCGCTTTGTCCTGGATCTTAGTCTTGGTTTTTACTTTCTGAAATATGGCAACCCTATCTCAAGGTCATGGGATCAAAACCCACTTTGGGCCAAATATCATTGCATTACAGGGGCTTGGACTAGACGACCCTGGTTGTCCTTTTCAACTCTACAATTCTATGATTACAGAACTGAGTCTAGACCTTATAAACAGGCTGTTTTCAGGGGAAGGAGGGAGGCCCTGATTAGGTCTTGGCCTTTATATTTCAGAAACTTTTGCCTCCCACATCACAGACTGATTTTCTTTTTTTCTATTACATTTTATTGTAATTTATATTAGGTGTTAGCCCCCCTGAGCCCCGCCCTGGCCGGGGAGGGTGGGCTTTAAATAAAAATTATTATTATTCCTATTATTATTATCCCTGCTGTTTTATTCACTTTGCACCTTGCAGGGCAGTAGGAGAGAACAGCGATTCTGAGAATGTGCAAAGAATCTTCAGCTCATCAATGGGTAAATACTGCCAACTGTATACCAGGCTACAATTCCAAAACATCTTGAGGGCAACAAGTTGGGGAAGGGTGCTCCATAGCTATGGGATTTGGGCAACTAGGGTATTTAAATTAAGAGCAGGGAGAAGGGAGAATTAGCAACCTATTCACTCCTTCCAGTGTCCTTCCTCCCTGCAGCTGAAATGGCTGGACGTGGTCTGCGTGGGCTATGCTAAGATCATTAATCCTTGGTGTTAATCAGAGATTCTCCCCAGCCCTTTCCCTGTATAGATGAGAGAAGGCTACACCCCCCTCCTCCAGCTGAGTAGGCCACAGAGACACAGCTGTTTCTCCTGCATACACACACACACCAGACCCAAAGTACACTGTCCTGGTATCAAACACACAATCTGTCACACATTACAATTTAAAGGATCTTTTCTTCTATGTACAAACAGAGCCCCACAATAAGTACATAAGAAGAGCCTGGCTGCTGGATCAGGCCAACGGTCCAACTAATCCAGCATCCTGTTCTCACAGTGGCCAACCAGATGCCTGTGGGAAGCTTTCATTCAAGACCTGTGCAACAGCAGCACTCTTCCCACTTGTGATCCTAAATACTGGTATTCAAAGGTGTACTGCCTCCGACAGTGAAGGGAGGACACAGCCATCGTGGCTAGCAGCCATTGTAGCCAGCATAACTTAATCCGCAATCATATTAGGGACGTAAGAAGAGCCAAAGTGGGACTCATCTAGTCCAGCATCCTTGTCTCGCAGTGGCCAATCAGATGCCCCAAAGGGCCTGAGGGCAACAGCGGCCCTCTCCCCACTTGTGATCCCCAGCAACTGGCATACTGCATATCAAAGCAAGACAAAGCAACACAGAAAAACAAAAACCAAAAAACCCAACAGCTGTCAACATGTTGCATGAGCATCCCAAAACATTCAAATTCAGATTATAGGAAGCTGCCTGATACCAGGCTAAACAATTCATCCATCTAGCCCAGTACTCTCTGCTCTGACCAGTAGTGGCTTCCCAGAATCTCAAGCAGTAAGAGAGCCAGCATGGCATAGAGTGTTCCAATCCCCACTCAGGCATGAAGCTCACCTGGTGACCTTGGGCCAGGCATATACTCTCAGCACAGCCTACTTCACAGGGTTATTGCGAGGATACAATGGGGAGAACTATAGGGAGTCACATTGAGTTCCATGGAGGAAAGGTACTGGAGAAGAAGAACCCTCCTATTATTTGCCACCTGATTCTTTTAACGAGAAGTGTTGCTGGGATTGAACCTGAGGTCTTCTCTTGCATGCAAAACACTTGTTCCGCCATGGAGCTATGGGGTTTTCCTATAAGAATTCACAAAGACACATCCCCACAAATGATAACATCCCAAGGGAGTGCATTTGCCTATCTGGGTGTCCGGCACCAAGTGTTGTTGAGTGGTTCACAAAGAGACACAATGAGGTTCGGAGACCTTAATTACTAGGCTTCAAGCTCAGCCTGATGAGGTAGGCTGGCCTTTGCCAGCCTGGTGCTCTCAAGATGTTTTGGACAACAACTCCCAACAGCCCCAGTCAGCTGATAGGAGCTTAAGTCCCAAACATCTGAAGGGCACCATGCTGGTGAAGTCTCAGGTAGGCTGCTAATAAAGTACTGTACATAATTTCAGGTCAACGTCCCTTGACTTGACATGAGGTGAGCCCTCTGGCCAAAGGTAACGGGGGGACGGCCGCATGGCGGAAGGGGATAAGCAAGCCCCCACGTGTCATGGTTCGGGTCAGCCTCGTCATCCGTGCAAGAGAGTCAGGTTAAGCTCGGTTGTCCTTGTTAGTGGATTTGGGATTAAAGCGAGAACATAAAACAGCATTTAAGCTGCATGGAAGGAAAACAATCCTGAGCTGGAAGCAAAAAAATGGAGGTGTTGATGTTTATTTGAAAACAGAAGTCCACTCTGGGCTCACGTGGGAGGACTTTGCAATGAGTCAGGCCCACAAAGGCCTTAACTCAGTTTGGCCTACACTGGAAGGCAGTTGTTCTCCAGGATTTCAAGCATGAGCTTTGCTCAGTGCTACCAGGAGATTCTGCCAGGGACTGAACCTTGCAAAACGGGTGCCCTCCCATGAAGACAGTCTCACCCTGCCGGGTCTCCCTTAATGCAGAGTCGATGTGCTTGTGCCTTTTCGGATGTTCACGGATTACAATTCTCACAATCCCTGACAACTGGCTATGCTGGATGGGGCTGATGGGAGTTGTAGTCCAACAACATCAGGAGTGCCACAGGTCCCTTGCCACTTAAATAAAAGAAGGGGCAGGAAAGTGTGTGGAAGGGCACACACATGAAACGCTGAACATTAATGGCCCTCCAGAGGAAAAGAGAGATACTCATGCATGCACTATATGCAACAGGTCTAAATTCTAATGAGTAGGCCAGGCTTCCTCAACCTGGTGCCATCCAGATGTTTTGGACTAAAACTTCCATCAGTTGTGCTGGTTAGGGCTGATGGGAATTGTGGCACAAAATATCTGGATGGTACCAGGCTGGCCTGATCATGCGGGAAGAGCCTCCTCAAGTGAACTGGGAACATATTGGGCACACACCCTCCATTAGTGTACTTTAAAATTGGGCAGGGGAAACTGTGGCCCTCTAGATATTGCAGGACTACAACTCCCATAAGCTCTGATCATTGGCCATGCTGACTGGGGCTGATGGAGTCCAACAATATTGAGGGGAGCACAGGGGAGGACAAGATACTGATGGGATTGTACATATACATAGGCATCAGATTTGAAAAGCAGCAGATCAGGTGTCCTTCAAAACCAAGTATGTAAAAAAGAAGGATAAAAGGTGGGTTATGTCATTTAACACTGGAGCATTCTGAACATTTTACAGAAGTGAAGCAAAATCTACCATCTGACAAAAAATTACTTTTGCATTTTTAAAAGATGTCCCAGTCAGGAGGGTTAAAATATTTGCATATTATTGCAAACTATTATAATTCTAGTTAGAATGAGAAAAACTCAGTTGCCCTTCCTCTGGAAGGCAAAAAAAATTAAGCACCCATTATAAGAAGACAGAAGCCCTACAAAAAAAAAAATTTGCACACACTCACCCCACTTGTATATATACACTTTTATGATTATTATATATTATGTATTTGGGCATTCAGAAAATTTTCTTTCAAGCAAAAGTATACATGTACCACTTATTTGAAAAAAGCTTGTGCAGTTTTAAAAAGAAAGTTGAGAGAGGACTTTGAATATCCTCTGAAATGAATAAGGAAAGGACAACAGAAAACAAACTGATATTTGTATGTGATTAGTCTATCCATCACTTGAGACTATTCAGAATTTTTTTCTGAAAAAAAAGAATCAACATTTTTCACATCTGGAAGGAAAGGTTCAGATTCATTAGCTTTGGAGCAAGGACTAAGGGAAGGGTGGGGAGCAGACACTTCATATCATCTATGCACTAGCATCTATCATAACTGTAACATTTGCACCATTCATGAGGACTGGAAAATTGAGTAACACTGGAAGCAAAACAGAGAGGTGATAAAAAGAGCTGAAACACTAGCAACGAAAAAAGGGACAACCCCTCCCCAATTAACACCACCCAAAAGCAACTGATTCTCATAGCAAATATTCATAAAAAAACCAAGAGCTTCTAACATGATGTGAATAACTACATTTACACTGTGAATGAATGAAGATTAATAATAAATATTAATGTAACATATTAGACAGATAACAATAATTTAAAGGGTTTGAGTTACAGCACAGCATTTGCACCAAATGTCTACTGTAGGGGTTTCCCTTGACTTAGTCCAGAAAAAGACGTGTACATGAGCCAGTGGGGACACTGATGCATCCCATCCCTATGGTTGTAAGGAAATTTAGTTTAGAGGGCTGTTTTGGTGAAAGGATTGGGGTGTAATGGAGGCTTGGGGGTCCCAAAGTTTCCAGGTATCCTGTGGGGGGAAAGGGGGGTGTTCTATTGTTGGGGGGCAGTCATGGTTAGAGTAAACAGGTGATCCTAGAGGAAGGGATAAAATCCACTGTAACTTTCCCCCTCCCCAGACTTTTCCTCCGGGGTTAGGGTAAGAGAGATCACTGTGTTGTTACTGAGCAGGAGATTTTAAGACGTCATGATGGTTTGAATGGGGTGGGGAGAGGGAAGAGCTGTACCGCTATGTTGGGAGCCTCCAACATTTTGGGGGGGGTGTCAGAGAATTTGGCAATATCCTTGAATGGGTGAGTACTATATTGGTGTAGGAGGGATGTGAAGGCCAAGGATTTGTAATATACGGAAGGGGACAAGACCAGAATTTGCTATTTTTTGGGGGGTGTACCCAAGGAGGAAATAGCAGAGCTTAGGGAGACAAATGGGGAGGGCAATCAGATGGTGTTTGGGTGTCAGGAGACAAACAGAGCAATACTCTGGAATTTGAGGGGGCCAAAGTGGCTGGGATATGGGGAAGATTGTGCCATTAATGATGTCAGGGGCTGCTGTTTTTTGGGGGGGAGCACATGAAGCCTTGAATATTTGGGGTGGGGATGGGGTCAGTATTTGGATTTGTGCCTAGCAACAAACCCACCCACCCACCATCTCGCTACACAAACACAAACACACACACCTTTTCAGTTTAAGGACCAGAGAAAATATATTTTGGGGAAAGATCTGTCTCTTGGCAGCCTCCTGCATGTTGAATAAGAAAGACATCTGTGTCACCCCCACCCGGCACCCCCCGCGATGCATTCCCTCTCTCTTCTGAACCTGTTGCTGTGGGGCTGGGGGAAAAGAAGGGGTTAAAGATAGGGGTGGCTCTGACTTGCTTAGGGGCTGGTGGAAGGAGGGGGGGTTTCATAAAGATAGAAGAGGTGACACCTACCACACAGAGACACATGGAAGAGAGCCTGTTCTTCGTCTTCATGGGGGTGTGGGGGGTGGAGATGGGGGAGCTGAGTGTGGGGGCTGCCAGAGAGAGGAGGTGGGGGCTTGATCCTCACGACTAGACGGAGGGAGGAAACTGAAAGGGCGAAGGAGGGAGGAGAGGATGTGCAGGGGGGGGGGATATAAGCAGAATGGTAAAAAGAGGGCTGTGATTAGAGGATTGATGCAGTGAGCAAGGGAGAGAGAGAGAGAGAGAGAGAGGAGTGTGCAAGAAAAGGATGTGGGGAGTCTGAGTGAGGGATGCGGTGTGGGTGTGAGACAGTCGCAGGATTTGTGTGTGTGAGAGAGAGTGTGTGTCCAGGATGCTGCGTTTTGCGGGGGTGGGGGGGTGTTGAAGGAAAAGGATGCTCCAGTTGTGAGTGTCCAATTGATGCAGAAGGAGATGGGGAGGGCTGGATGGAAGAAGGATGTTCTGGTGTGTGCAATGCAAAAGTGTGGTGTGTGTGTGTGTGAGTGAGAGAGAGAGAGAGAGAGAGAGAGAGAGAGAGAGAGAGAGAGAGATACCCCATTGCAGTATTCCCAGAAGGGGAATGCAGGGGTGTTGATGTGGGGGTGATGCATGTGTGCGCGCCAGGACTTTGCATGGGGATGTGGGAAGCAAAGTGACTGCTACGAGTGTGTCACCAAAAAGTCAATGCAGTTGTTAGGAGAATGCAGCTGAAATAGTGTGTGTGTGTGTGTGTGTGCAAGGCAGGGAAGGAGGGAGGGAAGGAGGAAGAAAGACCATTGCAGTGTTCAGAATGCTCAAGCACTATGCAAGGAATGCTCACAAATTGAATCATCAAAGCTATGAGTGTGGAGCTGAAACAGAAACACCCTGAGAAATGATGTGTGTGTGTGTGTGTGTGTGTGTGTGTGAGAGAGAGAGAGAGAGAGAGAGCGCGCGCACATGTGCAAGAGAGGGACAAGGAAGTGCAGAGTTGAGATATGCCACACGGCTGGGTATGTGCACGTGTATATTTTGCACATATCATTATCACTCAGTGGTTGACTTGCAGTCGAATGTGTGAACAGCCAAAAACTCCTTGTGGCGGGGGCCATAAGGATGCAAATACACACACCATCTGTGACATCTGAGTTGTGACAACCGCTTCACACGTGCCAGTCCTCTCTCAACGTGTCAGTCACACAGTTGATTAACATGCATGTGCTCTCATGGAGAAAGCGTGAAAGAGCATGTGAATGAATGAGAATCACACACACAGTGCAATGGTAAAGTACTACTGAGTATCTCATGTATGTGCAAGCACATGTGTGAGAGGGACAGCTGACTGCAAATACAATGATGCAGTGCAAAGGTGTTCAATAACATTCTTGTGAGCATACACATATGTAGCACTTATGCACTAATTCTGCATTTTACTGTCTCCACAGAGCACAAGACTGCCCCTAATTCCAATAGGCGCAAACTGCTAAACCAGAGTTTAGAGAAAAGGTGACTGAGAAGTGACATGATAGAAGCTTGTAAAATTCTGCCTGGCCTGGAGAAAGTGAAGAGAGAAAAGTCCGTCCACTCTCATAACACTAGAACCCAGGAATATCCAATGAAGCCGAATGTTGGAAGATTCAGGATGGGCAAAAGTACTTTTTTATGCAGCACTATGAACTCGCTCCCACAGGAGGTAGTGATGGCCACCAACTTGGATGGCTTTAAGAGAAGACTGAACAAATTAATGGAGACAGCAATTGATGGCTACTAGCCATGATGGCTGTGCTCTGCCTACTGGTCAGAGGCAGTAATGATTATTTAATTTCTATACCACTTAATTGGGTGAATTGGGTCTTAGTGGAGGGGTAGGACCTCTGATGAGGAACATGTCATGCTCCTTATGGGGTAGCCTGACCACCTTTGATCTCCACGCTGCACTCAGTTCTCACCTGTGGCTCCTAGAAGCTGTCAGCATGCAACAGTGGCTACATCCCACAGTGGCTACATCCATCCCAGGAATGGCTTCAACTGGCTAGCTAAACCATGTGAGGGTAGCCAATGGGATTCAAGCCCTTGGTGAGTTAGGGACTTCTCCTGCATGTGAAGACAGGCTCTGGCAGATTGAGCAGATGAGACCAAGAGTGAGTCTCAATGGTCAAGAAGAAAGAAAACACTGATCCTCAACCTCTGCTGCCTTACAGTACAGTGGTACCTCGGGTTACATACGCTTCAGGTTACATACGCTTCAGGTTACAGACTCCGCTAACCCAGAAATAGTACCTCGGGTTAAGAACTTTGCTTCAGGATGAGAACAGAAATTGTGCTCCGGTGGCGCAGCAGCAGCAGGAGGCCCCATTAGCTAATGTGGTGCTTCAGGTTAAGAACAGTTTCAGGTTAAGAACAGACCTCCGGAACGAATTAAGTACTTAACCTGAGGTACCACTGTATATCTTCAGGAAAAGAAAATGTTCAGAAGTAAACCCTGCACAAATCTTCACATTTGGGTGGCAGTTGGATGGTGCCTTGTATGCCTTCATCCAGCAACTCCTGCAGCTAAGCTGGCACCAGATGTCTTGCTGTTTTCCTTTGGATCACATAAGAGGCCCAGAGCGGGCAGCCCAGGACTACTTTACACATTGCCCGGGCTTGCGTCCCAGGGACGTCACTTAAATGCTGCTAATGCAGTTTGACTTCACCCTCAGAGGTGCACTCCATTGTCTCTGGAGACAGATGCCAATTAAAAAATATGCCTTAGTATAGTTAAAATATCTCTAAGCAGTATACAGAAAACTGAAGCAACAACAGACAACTTGAACAAAATATTACAAAAATATACAGTTACATATTAAAACGCTACATTAAAACCAAGTTACTAATATATAAATCAATATTTTTCCAAATACCAGTTGCTAGAAACCACAGGAGGGGCGAGTGTTCTGGTACTCAGGTCCTGCTTGTGGATTTCCTACAGGTATCATGTTGGCCACTCTGAGAAGAGGATGGTAGACTAGATGGGCCATTGGTCTGATAAAGTAGCAGGACATGCCATTTTAGGGCGTGAAACTTAATTTTTGCAAATTTCTTCAGTGAAGGGTCTTAAAAAATATGTTTTTGAGTGTGAGGAATTCAAATCTGCTATTATTTTTGACCAGACAACATTTAGCTTGTTAAGTCTATGCTTGATGAAAAACACATAAATTGCTTTTGGAAAACCAAATAATTTAGTTTTACCTTCTGAAAATGTTGGGTAATGCTAAAAAAAAAAATAATAAGGATAATATATAACTGCAAATACTTGGCAATCATTTTAAATGATGTCTATGTAATTTTACACAAATTTTACTTACCAAGCAAAACTAAATTATATTCATTTAATCAAAATATCTTTGACTTCCCAAGTCGCGTTGCAAGTTTTTAGTACCCTTCATTTTTGGAATTTGAAGGTTGAACAATTCAGCACACCCTAATGTAGCAGTCTTTTCTTATGTTCAAAGCAGTGCAGCCCATGAACATAGCCCAGAGGCCTCTTCCTGTTGCCTGCTGGGTACAAGAGCATCCTATTTTTGTAGGCTCAAACAATGTAAGCAAAACCATGCAGTTTCTGGCACCCTTGGAGGGCTACTGTGCCTGACTGCTGGCAGACGATATTTGGCCCACTCTGCATAAAAGGGAGGAGTGTTAAATCAACACATAATGCACACCATTATTCTAGCAACACACCAGTTGCTAGAAAAGACCATATCAAAAAAACCTCTTCACTCTCTTGCTCTCTCTCACACACACATAGAGTGAAGCATGTTCTTCTGTGATGAAATTTTATTCTGTGAACAGCCTTGAGATCTTATGATGAAGGGCAGTATATAAATTTAATAAATAAATCAGTCCCCTGCACTGATAAATTCCACCTCGGTAGCACTATGTCTCTGAATACCTGTTGCTGGGGATTCCAAAGGGTGGGATACTGCTGTCATGGACAAGTCCTCCCTGGAACTATCCCCCTCTCCCCACCTCTCTAAGAAGGTATCCTAACCCAGTGTTCCCCAACCTTGGGCCTCCAGCTGTTTTTGGACTACAATTCCCATCATCCTTGACCACTGGTCTTGCTAGCGAGGGATGATGGGAGTTGTAGTCCAAAAACAGCTGGAGGCTCAAGGTTGGGGAGCACTGTAACCCACCGCATCACCCACTAAGAGGGCTTGGAATAGTAGCCTCCACACCCCAACATCCCTGTCCTAGGAACATAGGAAGCTGTGTTTATACTGAGACAGGCACGAGTCCATTTAACTCAGTACTGTCTACACTGACTGGCAGCAGCTCTCCAGGGTTTCAGACGGGACATTCCCAGCCCTTCTTGGAGATGCCATTGGAGACAGAACCTGGGGACTTCCGCATACCAAGCAGATGGTCTCAGAGAGACCTTAAAAGATATTGAGAGAGGTGAAGGATGCGTAAGGATACCCCCATGCTCTTCAAATCTCCCCATCCCAAAGTCACTCAAAGGGGCGGAACCATCATTTTTTGCCTCCCCCATCTGCATTGATGTATTTCCTCCATCCATCCTGGCCTCCCTGTCTCTTAGTCGCTTAGCAACCAAGCCACTGGGGCTCTGGGGTTGTCATGGCGACAGGCTCCTGCTCCCGCATGGCGCTGAGAGGTTTTTTTGTGGGGAGGGGGGTAGGATGCAGTTCTTTTTTTAAAAAAGGCAAAAAAATAATTAGTGGCTTCCTATATTTTTAATAAAAAAATACAACTCCCAACATTTGGGGCCAAAGGCCATGGGGAAAGATCTTAAAGAGGGAGGTAAGACAGAAGGGTTCAACAGAGAGATCAAGGGGATAGGGGGGAATTATATGGAAGTATAGCATCAACCTTCCCGCATTACTCAGATTCAGAAGCAAATGAAAATCTTCTTTCCTCCTCTGTAATTCTTACCCCTCCATTCTACACAGCTGCAGAGCAACTCCCCCCCCAACCCCAGAACCAGCTGCATTTAAGAAGGAGGTGAAGGAGGGATCCCTAGTATAAGTAATCTATACACTCAAGGAGGCCGCTGCAAGTCAGCATAAGATGAGGGAGCCCACTGGGAACGCAGCTGCCTCACTTCAGATTACACAGTTATCTTCTCTACTCCAATAGGCAATTCAGTGCATGCGCGCGCGCGCACGCACACACACACACACACACACACACACATATTCAACATACATGCTAAGGGGATCAGTGTCAATTCTGGTCAGCTTCAGAGTTCCCCTTAGTTACTGCAAAAAAAAAAAGTTTGCTGCAAAGTGGTTCTATATTATACTGCTTCCCTGATCAGGAATGCTGGTTAAAATGTGTGTTTTCTGTACTACACAGAACTCCTCTTCAACAATGCAGGAAACAGAGCTGATGCAACATTCTGTGCATAACAAAAGGGGGCTTGCCCAACTCCTTTTGTTTGTGTGCTCTTCTCCCTTCAAACTGTTGCTTTTATTTATTATGTATTTATGACAAATGCACACAAACAACATTTATATACACAGTTCTTCTCTCCTCACAGCAATCCTGTGAGGTAGGTTAGGTTGAGAGACAGTGACTGGCCTAAGGTCACTTAGTGAGCTTCATGGCTGAGTGAGGATTTGAACCCTGGTCTACCAGATCCTATTCTGACAATCTAACCCCAACTATACAAACCTGAAGTGTCTTCCCTGTAAGCATCCTGCTTGGAGATGCACTGTCAACAAGTGAGTGGGCCTATGCTCATCCAGCCTTCCCCAACCTGGTGCCCTCCAGATGTTTAGGACTACAACTCCCATCAGCCCCAAGAGAAAGCTCCAAAAACATCTGGTGCACACCAGGCTGGGGAAGGCTGGCCTAGAGCTCATCCGGACTTTCCAGACACAGGTCCGCACTTTAAAGTTCCACATCTGTTTTGTTGTTGTTCTGGTGCTTTCCCCAGGAAAACCTGCATTTTACTGCTGAATGAGAGCAAACAGCAAACTGCAGAAAATCTGATTGCCACTTGCTCTGATTCATGGTAAAATGCGGATTTTCCTGGGGAAAGTGCAGGGACAAAAAAATACCCTGCTTGCACAGAGGGATTTAAAACCAGACCTGTGCCCAGAAATGCAGCACAAAAGGAAGTCTTGATGAACCTCTAGTGTGCTTCATCGGTTTAACACAACATACAAAAAACTATGAACCTAAGTGATTCCATCTAGTCCTGCTCCCAGCTTCCCAAAGTGGCCAGTCAGAAGTTCTTCGGACCTCTCTGGAAGTTTTGTGTGTCCAATAACTCTTCAATTTTACAACTTTTTCTTTCTGAAGGAAGCTTTCCAGGCATATATTTCCTATAAAGACATAATAAGACCCTTTTGGATCAGGCCAAGAGCCCATCTAGTCCAGCATCCTGTTCTCACAGTAGCCAACTAGATGTCTCTATAGGAAGCCCACAAGCAGGATTCAAGCAGGAGAGCACTCTGCTGCAGTGGTTTCCAGCAACTGGTATTCAGAAGCATTACTGCTTCCAGCTGTGGAGGCAGAACATAGCCATCATAGTTAGCAATCATTAATAGCCTTATCCTCTTGTCTTATTCTTTTAAAACCATCCATGTTGGTGGCCATTACTGCTTCCTACAGGAGTGAGTTCCATATACACTGTGTGAAGGACTTTCTTTTATCTGTCCTGAATCTCCCAACATTCAGCTTCATTGGATACCCACAAGTTCTAATATTATAAGGGAGGGATGGGACTTTTCTGTCTACTTCCTCCTTATAAACTTCTATCATGTCACCTCTTACTCACCTTTTCTCTAAACTAAAAGTCCCAAATATGGCCATCTTTCTTCGTAATGGAGTTGCTCCATCTGCTTAATACTTTTGATCCCAACGACAGCAGATCAAAAAACATCCGTATGTACTAAGCATCCACACATTGCAAAAAGAGGCATTTCTCCCAATAAACTACAACCATCAGCATCCCCTTTGAGATGAGCTTGAACATTAATTACCACCCTGTATGAACATTTTTTATAGACAATTAGCAAAAGGTCTAGATAGTGTTCGTAGGTTTGCACAAACCATATAATGCTGTTCGGGGACAGTTCTCTAAACAAGGATGGTTTTCTTGCGTGTTTTTTTAATAGGGTTAAAAAAATACACAAACACAGCAAACCATTAACACTGGTTTTCAATTGGAATACAGCTTTATCTAGACTGTTACAATATTTTTATAACATTTTTACTTTAAAAGATAGATTTTGTTGTTTGCATTTGTTGTGGGGGGGGAATCATAGCTTATTAAAGGAACTGAAATTGTGGGAAAAGGAGGGATGAATTCCTTAAAAAATTAATTTCTGCTGGAACTCATGCATACTCAAAGGTCATGCACTCATGAATGAGAGCAGTGGTGAAGGTTGCTTGGTGGACAAGGAAGGACAGCGCAGACATGCTCAGTGGCACCTCCTTGTTAATTCCTACGAACAACCCCAAATCAAAGCAGATTGTGGGCATTCAACACGCATGGTCCCCCAGCTTTAATGAAGCCCCAAACAAGACAAGATTAAGGCAAAGGGTGAAAATGCCATGCTGGTTTGGGCTGATGGCGCTGTAGTCCAAAACAGGACACCCTGTTGAGGAAAGGCTGACATAGCACATGTAGTACTGGGAAGCAGTTTTACAGTGGAGGGTTTCTTCGCAGCCATGTGCCAATATAACAGCAACCTGACAATTCATTCTGAAAGCACACTCTTCTGCCCCTCAATTGGTCTTCATTATGTTACTCAGATGAGACAGATGGAGGAAGCTTAACATTTAGATTGGTGGGTGCGGAGAGGAGAATGGGAAGACCTAACTAGAAGAATGCAAAGAGAACACATTTTCAATTAAAGGCCCCAGGCATAATTGCACATACATATCTCCTGGTTTCAGTGGCGGTGCATTGTAGTCTTTGAGCTTCATAAGACTGTGTAGTCTTTGAGCTTCATAAAAGCTTATCATTGTGCTTACGTATTTCAGTTGCCAGAATAAAAACACAAAAGGGTTGAAGGACTGCAATTAGTTTAAGGGAAATTAGGGACTGAATAAGTTGCCTTACACTGAGTCAGCCCATTGGGGCCCATCTAGTTTAGTACTGCCTACACTGACTGGCAGTGAATCTCTAGAGTTTTAGGGAGGAAGTCTCTCCCAGCCTTACCTGGCGATGCCATTGGGGACTGAGCCTGGGAACTTCTGCAGGCAAAGCAGATACTGTACCACCCAAAACTAACATTTTACAGGTTTAGAAAATGCAGAGAAACTGAATAGAGAAGTTCTGCACCGCCCCCCTTTCATAACACCAGCATGAATCTGAATGGTGGGGCATTCATGACAGAGAAAAGGAAACACTTCACACAGAGAATTGTTAAATTATAGAACTTGCTCCCACATGATGTAGTGATGGCTGCCAATGTGGACAGCTTTAAAATGACAAAAGACAAATTCATAGAGGATAGGACTACCTATGGCTACTAGTTGTTATGGCTGTTTATTTATTTCATAAAATTTATATACAGCTTGATAGTAGAAAAAAACCTCAAAATTGTTTACAAAGCAGATAAACAATAAAGTTATCACTAAAAAGTTTGCAACCATAATTTAAAACATACAGAATGTTAAAACGGCAATAAAATAGACTAAGTTTAAATGCCTACAAACTTTGTAACCAACTGGGTAGCCTTGTCTAAATAAGAATATCTTCAGCAGGCGCCAAAAGAAATAGTGGAAGTGCCTGCCTGATAGGTGCCTGCCAATAGGTTCCAAAGTGTTGGTGCCACCACCCTAAAGGATCCAAGATCTTACAGATACAGTGTGGATATTATATGGCACTTGTAAAAGTACCAAATCCACATATCTAAGTAGTCAACTGTGCACAGATGGAGTAAGGCAATTTCATAAGTAAACTGGTCTCAAGTTGTTAAGCTGTATTTTCTCCAAGGCCAAATCAGTCTGCCCGTCTACCAATCACTGGAAAACAAGAGCATGGGTAGGCCATTAGCCTCATGTCCTCTTGGTGGACTTCTTGGAATCATATGATTGGCTACTGTGAGCAACAGGAGGCTGGACTGGATGGGCCTTTGGTGACCACATAATGTCACAGATACTCAGAGTACAGGGGGTACTGCTGTACCAGGCCTTCAGCCAGCAGGAGCCCCAGACTCTGAGCTATCATTTTAAAAAATGTAAGTCTCTAGCCCCCCAGAAGGAAGGCAACCATTGAGACAATTTTTGTGAGATGCTCCCACCTTTCAGTGTTTTTGGCCAATGAGTGAAGTCAGAGATGTGACTTATTTGTGCTCCAGATGATTGTAATCCCCAGGATCCCAAAAAGCTATTTCATCCTCCCCTTTGGTGCATTTTTCCTGCTTCTGCCTCATTTTCCAGTTTTTGGAATCTTCATAGTTTTTGCCCTTCCTTTTCCCCTAGTAATCAGGATGCATCTTTACTGTGGGGTAGGGGGTTATCTGAGATCAGGTATTCCGTAAAAGTTATTTCCTGCAAATATCACGGCACGATAAGAGCAGGTAGATGTTAAAAGTCCGCCCCTGAACTGGAAAATGCAAAATATGAAAACTTTACAAAGAGGCTTAGGCATTTCTCCTGCTGTGCTTGAGCTAAAGGCAAAGCATTAATTAAGAATCCACTATATAATTAACTTACAGTACAATGGTATACATGTCTACCCAGAAGTACGTCACTTTGTGTTTAGTGGGGCTTAGTCGCAGGTACATGGGTACAGGATTGCAGCCCAGGCTTTAATTTAGGGTCATCATTGTGGGAAAGCAAATTTCTTGTGCCTTTAACAGTTATGTGTCAAGCATAAATTCAACAGGTTAAACCTTTTCTAGCATGGAAAAATAATTATGGAGGGAAAGCTTCACCTGTCTGCATTCTGTCAGACATTTTATTACATGTGCAGCCACTGATTTATTTTTCCACATGCCACTCCAATCACAAAAGAGGAAACAACTTTGCATGCAACACAGCATATGCAGATTTTATGCAAGTCTGTGCCTGCTTTTGTGAGTAGGTCATAGGACCCAATCTGCATACAAGATTCTGGACCCAGAAAATTCTGTTAGCATCACTGTGTACTATAAAGTGGTACCTCTGGTTACAAACTTAATTCGTTCCGGAGGTCTGTTCTTAACCTGAAGCACCACTTTAGCTAATGGGGCTTCCCACTGCTGCCGCGCTGCCGGAGCACAATTTCTGTTCTCATCTTGAAGCAAAGTTCTTAACCTGAGGTAATATTTCTGGGTTAGTGGAGTCTGTAACCTGAAACGTATGTAACCTGAAGCGTATGTAACCCGAGGTACCACTGTATGTTCATATTAACAGTTAGGCTGTGGGCACACCCTATATTTAATACACATGCCTCCTCCTTCCCCAAAAGAATCCCGGGAATTGTAGCTCTATGAGGGATAAACTTCAGTTCCCAGGATTCTTTAGGGAAAGTCATGTGTTTTTAAATGTATGGTGTGTACACACAGTCTAGTGTACAGACATATTTTCCAGGATTCAGCACAGACCTTTAGCCTGAACCAGCAGGATTCTTATCTTATGCTCTGAGCTACAGCCCCTCTCTTACGTTACGTTTGGCTCTCACACATTTCGATCATAAGAATAATGACCATTTGGTGCCAGAAAAAGAGAAATGTTTCAAAATGTGAGCATGCTGACCGTTTGGCACGGAAACGTACTGCGAAAAAAACTGAGATGCCACAAGAATATATAATGTCCATTGACATATGCATGAGTCGATCTGGCAGGAACAAAGCAGATTCCACGACGCGCCATTAGCCACAAGACTAGGAATGGAACCTCCATAATCAGAGGCAGGTTAGCTTTGATTAGCACACGAAACAAAAGGGAGGGTTGTGGCTCTCAGGCCCTGCTCGCAAGCTTACCAAGAACAGCATGTGGCTGTGAAACTGTTAGAAACTGGATGACTCCGTAGTCATGACTGTGAAAAAATGTTCAAGGCCAATGCACTGAAACTAAGCAACTAAAAATGCAGTAAGTTTCCATGTGGTGCATTTTTATTTTTTGCAACAGACAGCGGGTTCTAACCACCCTGAGATGGGCCACAAAAGGTGCAAAATTGCCACACATTCCCAATTGTTACCATGCAGACATGAACCACCCAAACCAACATTTTAGTTTCTTGTGACAAATACAAGCTCAATGGTGGTGTGAGTTTGCAAGGAAGTAATTTCAAGCAGGTTGTCAATGCAGAGATGGGGGGGCAAAAGGATTGGTTTTATTGTCAAAGTTGTCACCCTGAATGAAAGGAATTCAAAGGGCTGAATTCCAAAGATTTATGTATTTTTAAAAAGCAGTCAATCTTGAAATATAAAATTTACATTTCTACTCACACATGCACACTCTACATCTGTGAGCTTTTAATGCTCTCCTTGGACAGAACCCCTTCCACAGTCTCTGTTGCATAACTGGCATGCATCATGGGAGATTCTGGGGCATGGCCTAGGTCAGTTAGCAAGTACTGTGGACTTAGTTTTTCAAAAGCCAAGCCAGAGACCCGACTTTTGAAAATTTTGTTATCTCTATGGTAGTTTTTGTTATGTGAATGGTGCCACGGACCCACCTGGCTGGGTTTCTACCACCACTGTCTCCTGTGGGAGGGAGTTCCATACCTTAACTATGCACTGCATGGAGAAGGACTTTCTTTTATCTAACCTGAATCTTCCAACATTCCGCTTCAGTGGATGTCCATGAGCAGTGTTAGAAACTGAGCAATGAAAGCTAGGAGCTAGATGGCACCTTGAACCTAGGTTATGGGAACAACAACAGAATGTCTAGGTGCGCTTTTTCTTTACAACAAGAATACAAAGCTGAAAATGAATGAACGGCAGCTAAAATATTATGTTCGTTTTTCACATGGACTAATCCTTCCCCTGCTCACCCCCCTAATATTCTTAAGAGGGTCTCTTCCCCAGTCTTCAGAGAGTAGCTGGACATGGGGAGGCAGAAAAAGGTCCTCCTTTCCTTCCACTCTGCAGTTTTAATCTGAAATCTTAGGTGCATTACTGCGCCCAGAACTCAGAAACGGCTCTAATGCAATTCCCTGTCGCAAAATGTGCCTAGAACAATGGGAGTTACAACACTGTTCATGGGTCCTAGTGTTTTGAGAAAGGGGAAAAACCTTTCTCTAGACACTTTCTTCATGCCATGAACCTTTATATAGCCTTCTATCATGTCATCTCTTACTCGCCTTTTTAGTTTAGAGAAGCCCCAAATGTTGCAACGTTTCTTCATAGGGAAGTTACTCCATTCTACTGGATCTTTTTGGTTGCCCTTTTCTGAACTTTTTCCAACTCTACAATATCCTTTCTGAAGTGAGGCAACCAGAGCACTTATAAGAACTTTGTAACTAAGGCCTCCTCCTAACCAATGACTTTTGGTGAGTGTATTCTGCAACATGTCATTTATTTACTTGTTAAACTCATACCCCTCTGAAAGGAGCCCAGGGCAGCAAACACTTTTGCGATTAAAACATGTAATAAAAAATAAACAAAAAATATCTTTCAAATATTTTTTAAATGTTTTAAAAAAAACTAAAAACAATAAAACATTTTAGAAAAATTAAAATCAGATACAACCAAATCATGTATGCCTGCTGAAACAGAAAAAAATTCAGCAGATGTGTCTAAAAGAGTACAATGATGGTACCTGCATAAGGTCAAGAGGCAGAGAGTAATAGTGCTTTAGCGGGTGCATTTATACTAGGTAAAAGGTAAAGGTAAAGGACCCTTGGACGCTTAAGTCCAATCAAAGGCGACCATGGGGTTGCGGTGCTCATCTCGCTTTCAGGCCAAGGGAGCCGGCGTTTGTCCACAGACAGCTTTCCAGGTCATGTGGCCGGAATGACTAAACCACTACTGGCGCATGGAGGACCGTAATGAGTGCCAGAGCGCACAGAAACGTTGTTTACCTTCCTGCTGCAGCGGTACCTATTTATCTACTTGCACTGGTGTGCTTTCGAACTGCTAGGTTGGCAGGAGCTGGGACCAAGCAACAGGAGCTCACCCCATCGTGGAGATTTGAACCACCAACCTTCCAATCAGCAAGCCCAAGAGGCTCAGTGGTTTAGACCACAGTGCCACTAGACCATCCACACATCATTCCGCTTCATTAGTTGCTGTGTGAAGCTTCCCCAGTGCATTATTGCTATCTGGAGGGACACTTCTGTCTGCCACAGAGGCTGGACGAAAAATGAACTTGAACATTTGTGGTATAAAAAGGTATAGGATTTCAGCAGGCAGTTATGGGACCTGCACCAACTGGAAATGTAGCCATCTATCTGCCCCAACATTTTGCAGATGCAAACCATATTGAGAATGGGATCATATAGAATTACATCAATATCACCATGTACAAAAACAATCAAGAATACACAAAGCTTATCACTTGGATAAACTAGGGGAAGGGAAGCACATGCCACAATGCAGCTTTCATCCCCAACCTGGAGCCCTCCAGATGTTTTGGACTATAATTCTGTACTGGATGTAGGCTGATTGGGGTGTGGGGGGGGAGAATCTAGTCCAATACAAGTAAGTCATCAGATTGGAGAAGCTTCCCATAATGTCTAACTGCTGCAACTGTCTCTCAGGGCTGCAAGTATGCTGCTGGGCTTAAATTCAAGATGTTAGTAAGCCTTCTATAACTTTGGACCAGATTACCTGAAGTATTGCCCCAACCCATATGTGCCCACTTGACCGCACAGCAATCTGTGGAACTGGCACCTTTACAAGTGCCCCAAAATGTTCATCCCATGCTTGTGAGACATCAAACTTTTAGTGTGGCAGGAACTATGCTATACAACTCGCTTGCTTCTTTGTGTCAGGCAAGCACCTTAGTTGCCTTGCTTTTTAATGCTTGCTAAAATCTTGTTTGCTTAGGCAAACATAAACAGAGCCTGCTGGATCAGGCTAATAGCCCAGCTAGTTCAGCATCCTGTTCTCACGGTGGCCCACCAGATGCCTGTGCAAAACTTACAAGCAGAACCTGAGCACGTGAGCACTCCCCTCCTGTGTTTTCCAGCTGCCCCTGTCTTTGGAGACAGAGCTAGCCATCATTGCTAGTAGCCATCAATAGACTTATCCTTTACTAAACCAACCCAGACACATAATTTTATGATGTTTGGTTGTTCTTAAACTCTGTTGAGTTTACAAAAAAAATTTTATTTTTTAAAAAAGACTTTTGAAATAAAATTTCATACTTTTATTTAGTGAATATCACCTCATTCTTTAACTACAACCTCCAAGGGGGAAGCACTCACAATCACAGCAGTCTCCCCGTCACCGGAGCAAGGTGGAGGAAGACTGTGGCAGGAGGGCTGGCAGAGCATGAACAAACACCATATGCACATCCCGCTCTAGGGCCTACATGTCCTTCGAGAAGCTGCCTCTTTCTTGTTCCTCTATGTCTTGCCTTGATCCACACAGGCTACTCTCCCACAGGTACAGATTCCTTTCCAAATAAATTTTATTAGTTTTCCAATATTCCCCCAATAGCCAAATTATAACAATATCAATTAACTCCCAATTAATACAATCATTCAAATGCCAATCAACTTCCAATTAATACAATTTAGATAAAGGGGCTCCCCGCATTTCTGAGTTCCATAATCTTATTAATGTCAGTTACATTTCAGTTAATATAATAATCCCTTAATCAACAGCTGCATAATTAATGATTTCCATTTGTGTTGTCATACTATATAAATTTATTAAACTTCAAGTGAGGAACTCAAACTATTATCTTTGTTTTGTCCTGTGTGTGAAAAACTATTCTGCCCATGGAGATTCCTTCTGACCACACAGGTACAGATTCCCCCCCCCCACGCCCTGTCTTGCGCAGACCAGAAGGGAGGTCCACCCCATGCAACAGCAACAGTGTCCAGCATGCTTCCTGCATAGGGCTGTCAACCTATTTGCTCCAGCAGACTCCTATATCCTTCCTGGTGCCACAGTGGGCACTGCACCTGCTACCTGTCTAGCCACCTATCCAAGGCTGAGTGGTGAATGGCCCCCTTCATGCTTTCTTAGTTTGGAGCTGTCCCATTGGGAAGCTCTAGCAAAGAGGTAGCCCTCTGGGTGTTTTTAAACTACAGTTCCTCTCATTTCTGACCACTGTCCATACTGTCTGGAGATGATGGGAGTTGAGGTCCACAACATCTGGAGGTTATTATAGTGGCTACCCCTGCTGTGGCATGTAAAAACACTAAGTGTAAGTGTGTATGGGGAGTGGGGTGGGGTGCTAGTCCTCATTGCCATAAGTTCACTGGCTCCCTTCATTTGCAGGCAGCATGTGGATGTTGTTACCAGCAGTCCTTGATTGGTGGACATTGGTGAAGTTTCTAGGGATAGTGTGGGCTAGCCGGTCTTTCCTCCATTTTTGTATTTTCTACCCATGAGCTTGCCCCTCACGCTAGGCACTAGATGTAGTGGCTGTACTGCCAGAACAGCAGCAGCATATATCTAGTCCCAGCATAATTTAAATATAAAGGTAAAGGTAAAGGGACCCCTGACCATTAGGTCCAGTCGGGGCCGACTGGGGTTGTGGCGCTCATCTCACTTTACTGGCCGAGGGAGCCGGCATACAGCTTCTGGGTCATGTGGCCAGCATGACTAAGCTGCTTCTGGCGAACCAGAGCAGCGCACGGAAATACCGTTTACCTTCCCGCCGGAGCAGTACCTATTTATCTACTTGCACTTTGATGTGCTTTCGAACTGCTAAGTTGGCAGGAGCAGGGACCGAGCAATGGGAGCTCACCCCGTAATGGGGATTCGAACCACCAACCTTCTGATCAGCAAGTCCTAGGCGCCACAGCGCCTGAATGCCTAAAATTAAGCCTGAATGCCTAAAATATGGTGACTGGGTTAGTGGAAGAACCTTATGAAAGGTGGGATGAAAAATGTGGGCACTGTAAATGCTAAGTATTAATTATTTGGTGCAGAAGTCCCTGTTTGACATCACAAGCTGGCCCTTCAGCCAGTCTCCCACCCCAAGCTCAGCATCAGTCATCTCATCCACAACTTTACAGGGTTGTTGTAACAATGACTAGGAGACTGGAAAGGAATCACAGCAAAAAAAAGGACAGTCTGCTGCAAGGGTCATTAAGATGGGTGGGTCACAGCCAAGAAGAATCAGGAGACAGTCTCCACACAACTCTGAAGTTATCTGCTGCATTCACACATGATATTCTCCCACAGGAACCCCTGCGGTTCTTAGTATCCTCAGTATACCCTCAATCTAGAATTGTATCTAGTGCTATTGAAAGCAGGGCCTCCCCTGGAGCAGCACCACAATATAGGCTTATACAGTCAAACCATATGGTCTATCTAGCTCAGTATTGTCTACATTGGCGGGCAGAAGTTCACTGGGCTTTCAGACAAGGAGTCTTTCCCAGCATTGCCTAGAGATCTCATCAGGGACTGAGCCAGGGAGCCGCTGCATACAAAACAGGTAATTTACCTGATGTGCTACTGTCAAATGTAAAGCAGGTGTCTTTGTTGCTGAGTTTCAAGGCAGTTTGAGATGCTGCTGCCTCTGGCTCTGCCTCCTTCTCCTCAGAAGCATTTGTAAGATCTTAATAAGAAGTTGAGAATTTTCCAACTGATACACCTCCTTTAACTTTCTTCCCTGCCCTGCTAGTGCAACATAACACGGCATCCTTACTTTTGTGGGAAGACAGGACAGGACTAGTATATATATAGCAATAAAAATCTAAGCTTCTGGTGTCTATATGTGCTCAGGGACTAGGAATGGGGCAGAAAGGATGCTAGATCTAGTTCTGTGACAGGAGGTGGTGTCCTCAGTGGCTAGGAGTGCCCTTTACCAACCAGTTATTGGCTGTTCCTGGATCAGGATAGCTTGAGCACAGTTGTCCATGCACTGGTAACCTCATGACTGGATTACTGCAGTGTGCTGTATGTGGGGTTGATCTTGAGGCTGCAGCCGGTGCAGAACACAGTGGCTATATTGCTTCAGGAAGCAAACTATCACCAGCATAGAACACCCTGCTTGCATGATTTGCACTCACAGCCAATCTGCTAACCAGGACAAGTTCAAGGTGTTGGTACTAAGTCCCTGTGCAGTTCAGGACCAAGTTACCTGAGAGATCACGGTACCCCTTATACACCCAGTTGATTACTTCAATCTGCACAAAAGTCTCTCCTGCAAGTTGAGTCTGTGGTAGTGTTCAAATCCCCACTTGCGATGAAGCTCCCTGGGTGACCTTAGGCAAGTCACTGTCTTCTTTCAGCGTAATCTACCTCACAGGGTTGTTGTGAGAATAATTTGAGGAGAAGAACCATGTACACCACCTTGAGCTCATGGGAGAAAAAGGTGGTATATAAATGATAGAAATGAATGAATAAGTTTCAGTCAAGAGCAGGGTTTGTAGTGTGGCTGCACCTGTTCTGTGGAAGAGCATTCCTGTCGAGATGTGACAGGCAACCACTATCTGCACTTCTGGAAATAGCTGAAGACATGTTTTGCTCCAACAAGCTTTCCAGCTAGATAAATGGTACTTTACTATGAATGTCCACTTGTTAGGATTTTAATCATTTTTTAAATGTATTTGCTGTTGTATTTTTAATTGTTTTTAATTATTTTGTTAATAAATTGCTAAATTTACTGTTTTATTTGTAAATCACCTTGAGACAGTGGATTAGAAGGTGATTAATAAATTAAGTGCAATAATAGTACTAATAATTAATTTTGCCTTACATTTGAATCAGAAACCACTTAATTCACACTCCTCAAACCAAAACACAAACTGAAACACTACTATTCTTTGAAATTTTTGCTTCTCCAAATTTTGCATGCAGTTTTCCAACAAATGTGTACAAAAACATGGTAGGGCATAAAAAATGCATAATGTTGGTGAAAATGCATTGTAGTAGGAAAAACACTTGCAAAAATGTGCATGTTAGTCCAAACTGTATGCAAAAATATGTACGGTATATTCTAAGAAATTTTAAATTGTTGTAACCCACCCTGGGACCTGAAGGATAGGAAATAATAATAATAATAATAATAATAATAATAATAATAATAATAATGTATGGGCTGAGTCTACCTGCTTCCAGGATTCATCTTGGGCACTGGAAACAGGATTTATCTGTGACCTGGAAGTTAAGCAAGCCCTTAACCTCTTCCCCATATTGCGCCCCCCATGCCAAATTAATAGCATGTGTGTCCCCCCATCTCTTTGGGAGTCCTTGGGGTGGGTAGAAAGGGAACTGGATGGAACTGGGCATGAAGGGCCTACACAGGAAAATGGAGGGGGGTGTTGCTGTACGTTGCCTGAAATAATCCCCCCCTACGCATTCATGATCCAGTTATCCCTGGTTGCCATGGCATCCAAGAGGCAGCCGAGGCTGATAGGAGGGGGGAGGGTGCTGGGATGAGGCGGCCAAGGATTGAGAAGAGAGATAAAAGTGGGGGAGGGAGGAAGAAACTGGATAGCGCAGCCTCCCCCAATGTGGCACCTTCCAGATGTTTTGAACTACAGCTCCCATCATCCCTCAGCTGGCTAGTGGATGATGGGAGCTGTAGTCCAAAACTTCTAGAGGGAACCTGTGTGGTGCAGACTGCTTTCGAAATCAGGAGTGGGTTGAACACTGCCTTAGGAAGCTTTCGTCAATCTCCCCCCTTGGCCTGAGGTGTTTTAGTTACCTCGCAATTGTCAAAAAAACAGTTGCACAACCCTCTACCGCCCCGAAACAAAATTTGGGTGGTTTCAAAAACACACATCTTCATGCCTGTGGGTATCACCACCTCTGCCTTAAAACAGCAAACAGCTGTGATGTGGGGACATCCCACCACCATCCTCCCCAACCTCTGCTGGGAGCACTGGGGGTTTGGGTGAGGGAGAGTGGCCTGCCTTGTTCTGTAAGCCATAAAAGCTCTTCACATATGAAACCTCCTTGAGAGACTTCCTAATATAAAGGGCTGGTGTGGGCAGGAACTGGAGGTACAGAAAGATGGAATGCCTTGGAGGAGGATTGGGGGCCACTCAGGGTGGCAGACAGATCTGAAGCAGAATTCATGTGGACAGTCTCCTGAGCAAGCTAAACTATGGAACTCACTCCAGAGGCATCCAAGGCCACCAACATGGATACAGGATTGGGAAGGGCTATCAGTGGCTAGTAGCCAGGATGGCCATGCTCTGCCTCCACAGTCAGAGGCAGCAATGTTTCTGAATACTAGTTGCTGGAAGCCACAGGAGGGGCAAGTGCTCTTGTGCTTGGATCCCACTTGAGGATTTCCAGGTGGCAACTGTGAGAACAGGATGATGTACTAGATGGGCCATTGGCCTGATCCAGTAGGGCTCTCCCAGCAATCTTATCAGCTCCACTGGGATAAATAGGCGTGGGTCCCATTCATTTCAATTGAGCTTATTTTGGAGAAAGTTTCCCCCAGGAGCTGGGTAGATCTGGCTCATCTCCAGCACTAGCGGCGGCATCCCCTTAAACATCTTAAAGCCACCTTCTCCAAAGTGGCGCAGTCCTTGGCCATGGTAGTCACTGGAAGTTGGACTCCAGCAACGTCTAGAGGGCTTGCATGGAGGAAGACTCTCTTAAAGCTACCCCCTCTGTCTGCTACTTCTGTTCATGAATACAGCTTTGCAGACCCTTGGTCTGCACTGTTACAATCCCATTCATGCCAATGACTCCTGGGGCAGCCACCACTTTTTGCAGGCTCAGGAAGGAAATTCATTCATAATGTGCCCTCCATCTCAGGCCATCTTCAACACACACCAGGGCTGCTGGGGAGACATGTATTTCCATCACTTCCCTGAGCGCTTCCCATAACTTCAGAAAAGCATTTGTCAGGAGAAGACACAGAACGTACTCCTGTCAGTGGAGTGCATGTAAGTAGCACAGAGATATAAGGCACATACTTCCTAGCAAAACACCATTAGCTTTTGTTCACACAAATGTAGCCCAAGCTTCCAGTCCTCTTTGAGGCCACCACTACTTTCGTGTACAAAAACTCAGGGCCCATAGCAGCTGCATAGTAAGTAGAAACCGCTGACAAAGTGTTTCCCTCAACACTGCAACGCTCCACCTGTTGATGCCCGACTATCATGGTGGATGTAAAAGGGCACAGAGGCCCTGCCTTCCTGCCTGCCTGCATGGAAACCTTTGAAAACAACGCAAGAACACAACAGGACTGCAAACATGTCCTCTGAAGTCTGAGTCCGTTTCCATCATCCACCTCACTATCACCTAACCCATCACTCCAGACAAACACAGAATGTCTGGTGAAAATCTAATGGCTGCAACAGAAAGACACTGTTCAAGACCCCTGAACACTTAGTTTGCATATTTTCAATCATATTTGGGGGGGCATTAATGCCAAATTTGCATTATTATTATTATTATTATTATTGACAAATAAAAGCCCATCAACCAATTAAACATCACAAACATCCACTTCTGGAATAGAAATCTCTTAAAATCTGTGGCCTCCCAAGGATTTGCCACCCCAAACAACCCTGTTGGCAAAAACAGTTCCTTTTGGTTCAAAGGTCATTCACTATCTTATACCAAGCACAGCTCATTGAAGAAGAGTCCAGGACAACCCAAAAGCTTGCAGTCCTAACCAGTGAAGTTTATTTTTATTTATATCCTTTATATCAAGGAGCCCAGGATGGCAAACAAGAAGTGATAAAATGATAAAAACATCTTTAAAACATTTCCAGTACAGATGTAGACTGGGACGAAGAGCTCAACTTAGAAGGCTTGTCAAAACTTGTCTGAGGAGATATGCAAACAGCTAGCCAAAGCATTTGCTGCATCTCTAAAGCTTGATACCTACCTAGAGGAAACTCAGTGGTAGAATGCAGGAGGATACTAGGATCAATCCCCAATGGCATCTGCTGGGAAAGACCTCTTGCTTGAAACCCTGGAGAGCCACTGCCAGTAAACAATAGTGAACAAGTGTCTGAATCAGTAGAAGGCAGCTTCCTGTCTGACCTTTCCATTCTTATAAAAATCTGGGATTTAGCCACCCCTCTTTCCCTTTAGAGCAAACCTCACAGCTATAATCCTATATCCACCACCCATACAAGAGCAACTAAATGGGTCATGGTATATGTAACACACTCACTAGATAAGCAAAAACTGGATTGATTGCTGCCAGCATCCCCTTGGTTTTTCCTAAGCTATGAAGTTGCCTTGTCCCAAAACTCAGGCAATCCCTCCATCTACTCTAGTTTTGCCTATGCAGATCTACACCAAATATTTAAAAGAAATTAAAGGCACAAGGGACACGGGTGGCGCTGTGGTCTAAACCACAGAGCCTAGGACTGGCTGATCAGAAGGTTGGAGGTTCAAATCCCCGCGACGGGGTGAGCTCCCGTTGCTTGGTCCCTGCTCCTACCAACCTAGCAGTTCGAAAGCACATCAAAGTGCAAGTAGATAAATAGGTACCGCTCCGGTGGGAAGGTAAACGGCGTTTCCGTGAACTGCTCTGGTTCACCAGAAGCGGCTTAGTCATGCTGGCCACATGACCCGGAAGCTGTACGCCGGCTCCCTCGGCCAATCAAGTGAGATGAGCGCCACAAACCCAGAGTTGGCCATGACTGAACCTAATGGTCAGGGGTCCCTTTACCTTTAAAGACACATTAAAATCACATAGCTTCTCCCAAAGAATCATGAGCACTTGTTTGTTAAAAGTGCTGGGAACTGCAGCTCTGTGAGGGTGAAACTACAGTCCCCAGGATTCTTTGGGGAAGTCATATGCTTTGAACGTGCTTTCAATGTATGGTGTGGATAGAAGGAGGGTGGCTAGTAGTTGTTCTTCAGGGTCTCAGGGAGAAGAGAGTCTCTCTTCTTATTGCCTGCCCCTGCCCCTTTCATCTGAAGATGCTGTTGGTGATTAAACCAAGGACTTTTGACATGCAAAGCCAATGCTCCACCACTGAGCTCTGGACCAGTCACCCCATTGAGGATGCCAGATCTTCAGACAGGTCAAGGCATTTTCAGACAAGATGCTGAAAGTGACATTGACCCTCTCCACCACAACCACCATGGACTCTGTCACTGACCAGCCCTTTGCACCATTCACACCTCCAAATGTAGGACAGAGAGCAGGAAAAGTCAGTTAAAACAAGTATCTTCCACCTTTTCAGACCCAGGACCCACTTTTAACTCCAACATGTATTTGGATAACCTTTTTCTTGGATCAGGCTGCAACCGACTAGTGGGTCCTGACCCACCAGTTGAAGACAAGAGAGTTAAAAAAATGTCAAATATATGTTCCCAGCAAATACTTTTTTAAAAAGCAAGTGAGTTTGAATACTACTTCTAACGATATACATTTTTAAAGCATCAGTGGAGTGGAAAGTATGTTGGACTGTGGGGGCCAGGCAGGAGAGGAGACCTGGGTCCAAATTCCTACAAATCAATGAAATGCAGTGGGTGAAATTGATGGGCTCAACTCTCCCAACTAATCTACCTCACAGGGTTGCTGAGATGTGAGGGGGCAGATGATTCACATAAACTGTTCAGAGTTCCTTAGGTGGCGGGAAAGGATAAAAACTAGACAGCGTGAGCAAAAATGGAAGATTTTTACATGGTCTATTTGGGTTGCATAAGTTGTTTTCTCTAAAACATACACATCCCACCTTTTCCAAAATAGCTTTAAGGCCAGTTAAAAGATTATTAAAATAAAACAGTACAATATACAATTAAAAATCATAAATACATCCAGCTTTTCTTGATATCAAGAAAAAAATGTGTGTGCCAGATTGCCTATGTGGTTATTAGTATACGTGTTTGAAAAGCATCTACTCTGGACCAGATCTGTCAATCTCACTGACTGATACCCAAGATCTACCTGCTGGGATGCAACAGGTGTGTTGTGTGGGTGTGTACACATGTGTATAAAGTTTCCGGTGGATTCTGGGGTGTTTTGCAACCACAACCACAACCTTCCCTAAATGCCCTTAGGAGGACTTTTGTTCCAACACCAAATGCTTGAAAATAGGTCCTGTGGCTGAATTCTCACTGAGACTGAGCCTTTCCAAATTGCCTAATTTACGGTACTTCCCTCCCCCTCTCACATACTGCTGCATGATACCTCCCACCCACCTTCTGCCAGCTCAAGGGCCTTTTCTAAATTTCAGCAAAGCCCCCCTTCCAGCAATTCTTGGACCAAATCATTTATAAACCTTTGGGGGGCAGTGGTCACAGGTCAGTCCCGGTTCACTCACCCATCCTCAGAAGCATTTCTCTTTTTTGGAATCTATCTTCTACTGTGAGTTTCTCTCTCCTTGTCACTCATACACACTCACTCACACACGATGACTCATTCCCAATCCAGATTATCAATGGCAAGAGCCACACAGGCATGTAACACACACACACACACACAAAATGTCACCAACCAACCGGATGCCCTATCCCACCCCCATTTTCTTACAGCTGCTAAAGAACACCACACTCTCACAAGTAATCCATGCCTGGAGAGACTGAGAACAAGAAAAAAGGGTGAAGGTAAAGGCAGTGCTATTCTAGGCTATCTAGCAGCTTTCTGGAGTCACATTCCGGATGCCTTGATGAGGACTGATCTGCAAGACTGCCACTTTTTAAATAAATCTCTTCCCACCACCAACCCCAAGAAATTTTAGCACATACATGGAAACAGCTCAGTAGAGGCAAGCAGATCATATTGGACACCATGAAGAAGGACCAACAAACTATCAGGCCAGAATAGTCATGATCCATTGGGACGCTGTCTCACAAAGACCCCAGAAAAATGAACTGTAACTGCACCTTGCATGGGAAAATGTCTGGATGGATCATGCCCTGTGCTAATTATCTGAAGAAGTGAACATAGGAAGCTGCCTTATTCCAAATCACTCTCTTTGCGCATCCAGGTAGGTATTTTCTGCACTAGCTCTCCAGGGTTTCAGGCAAGAGATATCCCCGGTCCTACCTGGATATGCCATTGGAGATTGAGCAGGATCCTTCACAGCACCCCTAGAAGCATCTGAATGTGTCTATCCCCATCTAGATGGGGAACCAGCAGCCCTCTAGATGTTGCTGGACTGCAACTCCCATCATCCCTGATTATTGCTGTTGTTGGCTGAGGCTTATGGGAACTGGAGCCCAACAATATATGAAGGGCCACAGGTTCCCCTTCTACCCCAATCTACAAGTTACCCTCCAAAGCCTAGGGGAGGTGGAAGGTCCTCCCCCTCAGCCTTTTTTGATTCCCTAGCTTTGAAGTTGAAAATATTTAGCCATGGCTATTAGGTGTTTTTGAAACAAACAATAGTAAGGTAAAGGTAAAGGTACCCCTGCCCGTTCGGGCCAGTCTTGCCAGACTCTAGGGTTGTGCGCCCATCTCACTTAAGAGGCCGGGGGCCAGCGCTGTCTGGTGACACTTCCGGGTCACGTGGCCAGCGTGACAAGCTGCATCTGGCGAGCCAGCGCAGCACACGGAACGCCGTTTACCTTCCTGCTGGTAAGCAGTCCCTATTTATCTACTTGCACCCGGGGGTGCTTTCGAACTGCTAGGTTGGCAGGCGCTGGGACCGAACGATGGGCGCGCACCCCGCCGCGGGGATTCGAACCGCCGACCATGCGATCGGCAAGTCCTAGGCGCTGAGGTTTTTTACCCACAGCGCCACCCACTCCCTGAAACAAACAATAGCCATGGCTAGATACTTTCAAGTCCAATGTCTGCCCAAAGCATTCAGAATAGCCCAGCAAGGATTCCGCGCCCAACACCTAGTCATCTAAAAAAACATACTTTCCATCCTGGTCATTGATAAGTAGTGTAATCAAATCCCTCATGTGATTTACCTGAAGCACCTTGGTACTAATGCACCCACCTCCCTAATAAATTAATACCCCTATATTGTGACATTAGATGAGGAATGGGAGACCTGCACCCTTCCAAATGCTGCTTGACTCAATTCCCAGCAGCCTCAGCCAAGCATGTTCAGGAATGATGGGAGTTGTAACTCTGGCAACTACACAGATTTCCCCACTCCTGCATTAAATCCAAGGCCTTCTAGAAAGGAAAGCTGAACCTGTTCACACTTTTACATCCACCCCAAATGCTCTACCTGGATCAATCAGTCTCCACCAATATGCATTCAAGACAGACGCAAAAATCTAGAAACTCAGTAGCTGGGAAAGGGCCCAAACTTATGGTAGAACAGCTGATTTTCATGCAAAAGGCCCCAGGGTTCAGTCCCATATGGCATTTCCAGGTACAGGTAAGAAAGGATTCCTGTCTGCAACCTGGAGAGCCATTGTCAGTGTACCATTGGTGATAATAGTCTGGCTTAGTATAAAGACAGTTTCCTATATTCCAAACGAGTGACTAGAAAAGATGGCTGATTGATATCAAACACCTTTGCACTCCTGATTCTAGGCATTTGTCTACATCTAGATGATTCCAAATTGCTATCTTCACAGGCCTCAAGGCAAATTTCTACTCCAGTTGTTAAAATGAAGTGTGGGAGGGGGGACTTTCCTGAAGCCTCTAGAATACACATACAAACTGGGCAGGATCCAGACACTACTGTTAACACACTGATATCAACTTAGAGGATAATACAGAGCATCTACTTTACCTGCAGAAGGATCCAGGTTCAGTCCCTAAAGGCATCACTAGGTAAGAATCAGAATGTCCTCTGCCTGAAAGCCTGGACAGCCACTGCTGCCAGTCTTTGTTGACAATACTGTGCTTTATGGACCATAGAGCTATATAGACTGAACTATTTGGACAATACTGATCTAGATAATCTGAATCAGTATAAAGTAGCTTCCTATGTTCCTAGGAGGGGGAACGGCAAGCCCAAGGGCCGAATGCTGCCCTCTAAGCCTCTGTATGTGGCTCTTGGGACTCTCCTCAGGACACACCCAAGGCTTCATCCCTCACCAGCCTTGCCCTGTCCCCATCTCAAGTGTTTTTGCTTGTCCAAAAAAAAAAAAAAACCTTCTGCCCCCCAGAAAGTTACCTATGAGGAGATGTGGCCCTCGGGCAAAAAATGTTTCCCCATCTTTGTCCTAGAACTCTGACCAGATTGTCCACAGGAAATGTCTCTAAAAAATTCTCCCCTAGAAAAAAAGAAAAAAGAAACTACCTGCCTTTAAATCTCCTGACGTCACCTGCTCTTGACACTTTAAGAACTCTTCATGGATCAAAACTATGAATGGGAAGGCAGGCAAGAACACTCCCACACAGCTCACTGTGGGTGGCTTAACTCAACCCAACTTTCTCCCTGGATTCTATTTTTAATACCTGCTGGTCAACTCTGAAGAGTGGGTTTCCAAGCTTAGCCAAGGCCCTGAAGACCCCAAATGACAGACAAGTACCATGAAGCCATCAAATGTTGATCAGGCCCTTAGTCTGGAATGTAAGGAAGCAAAGACCAATCTAATAAACCTCAGGGGTCCTTCTCTCCCACCCCTCCTCAACACATTCATCACCCCTCCACATGCACTTAACCAGCAAAGAATCCAAGGCCAGTCCTTAGAAGATCTGATAAGAGTAGAGATGGATGAAGCCTCAGGAAGTAAAGCCCTAGTCAATCACTCCCAGTGCCCACATCCATTATTAATGGACCATTGTCAATTTATGGAAAGTGGGGGGAGGCTATTTTCAGTGGAAGTCCGATTCCCCCTTCCCCAGAAAACCTATTGTTCACTCTTGCCAGTGACTTATAAAATTTATTATAATTTTATTACTTATACCCCGCACATCATGATGGGCCAGGGACTCCTGCTGCTGTGCTGAGAGCTCTCCCTCTCCACAATCACCAGACTCCCCCTCCCCAAAACCTTTTTAGAAAAAGAAAAAATAATGCACTCTATTCTTATGCCTCACAGTGTTCAGACACACTTACAGATGTGTTGTGTGTCTGCACAAATTAATGTAGATATACCCTCACATTCAGGGCTAAGAAATAACTTACAGTCTCAGTAGAATTGATTTCCCCAGCCCAACACCCTCCAGATCTTGGGACTACAACTCCCATCAACCCCAGTCAGTACTGGTTAGGGCTGATGGGAGTTGTAGTCCCAACATCTGGAGGGCATCCGATTGGGAAAAGCTGCCCCAGATTGTGTCTCCCCTCCTCACACACCCAACCCTATTAACGCCATTCCCCACCCACTCCACTGCCTGCTTTACATTCCGCAGCAAAATCAATCTAGGCACCCATCATACAGAGCCCCCTACCCTGATTTTCAGTTATGCGGCCTAGAGACACTTCTCAAATAGACTATATCACTTTCCCCACTACCAAGAAAATTTGTTGGGGGGGGGGTTGTGAGGGGGGGGGAGAACCCCAGACATTCTCTCATCCTCCTATTTGCACTTACACCTTTCAACCACCACCACCCCAAATTCCATTTCCGCCTGGAAGCGGACAGCCACTGCAGTTTCTACTACTGGTTCCTATCAGACGTTCGAACCACTCAACCTCTCTCTCTTCTACCACCCCACCCTCCTCACTCACACCCCAAAATCAGCATTCATGTACAGTTGGAGTGTGGTATTTAGCGCAAGCATTGTGTGTGTGTATATGTGTGACGGGCAGAACGAAATGGCTCCTTTTGGTGCTATTTCTGTCTCTCTCCCCCTCCCCCCACTCACACTTATATACACCCCGGGTGATGCGCTCTCAACACCCCACTCTTTTTTCAAAAAAACCCCCAATAAGCCAGCTACACTTTAAGCCATCTCAGCCAAAAGCAACACCTGTTCACTGTGCACCCCTGGAGCCTGGCCACCCCCACCCCACAGACTCATTCACTCTCCCCCCACCCACCCACCTCAATGCCTTATTTTATAATTAAATGTTCACCCCGCCCTGACTAATCAGGACTGAATCATTCCATTCTCCAAAGGCCTGATGGGATCTTGGATTGCTCTGCGTTTCCATGGAGGGGCAGAAAACCCAATGCGGAATGCTTTTCTTTTTTTTCTTTTTTTGTTAAGAAAGGTTTCTTGAACTTGCTTTGTCAAGACACTGCATTCCACAGCTTCCCCCACCCTCCCTCTTAGGTGGTGCATTCTTATGCTTCCTCCATCTGCTGTTCTCTGAAGTAACATGAGTTTGCTAAGAGACAAATACTTTCGGATGAGCATCAGAAGATGCCAGACTTTTATCCTTCCCTCACTCCCCCCAACACTGCTCTCCCTCCTGCTGCCCATCTTGGCACATGCAGGCCTTCCTCTCTTGCCCCCACCCCACTGGCAACCTCCATCACACACCTGTGGGAAACCCTTTTATTCCAACAGCCAAGAGCAGGGGCAGCTCTCAATCCTAGTCCAGTGGAGAAAGGGAGAGTTCAGTTCCCAATACCCACTCAGAACCAGGCCCTGAATGAGGCCTGGAAATCTCAATGACCACCACCACCACCCACCCACCCACAGCACCAGGAAAAGAAGTCAGGGAAGGGAGGTATAGGGACTAGGAAAGCAAGGCCAGAAATTGCTGAGCACCAAGGTCCATGGAGAGCACTAAGGAAATGGATGGGTCCCCTTGCTACCTTATATAGGACTCAAGTGGCTCTCAGATTGGACAGAGAAGCACCTACTCCTCAATTCTCAATACTGTAGCTATTGACAAGTTTTCCCAAGACCAGTAGCCCAAATCTAGAATTCCCAGCACCCCAACACACACACACACCATTTCAACAATCGAAAGTCTCCTAGTTATTAAAAAAAACCACCACCCAACCTTTCTAGGCACACAGATACATAACGCAGTGCTATGAGTTGTCTTGGGGAAGGACCCCAACCTCCCCCCCACACACCAAATGAAACTGCATAGGAAAAGCATCTCTCTCTCTCTTACACACACACACACACACACACACACACACACACACTTTTATGGCAAAGCCCTAGAGCCCCCATTAGCAAGACAGCTAAAACAGAGAAGGACCTCAACCCTTGACCTGTACTTCCCCACTAACCCTAATCTTAGAACCATTCCAGCCCTAAGACATTTCAAAGTAGAATTGGGAACGGGTCCATTCCACCCCCTCCGCACGCACAAACCTCCCAGCAACCTCTGGAGCTGTACAATGTGTGTGTGTGCACGCACAAACATGCACACACCTGCACCCAATGTCAGCCTAGTAGTGTGTTGTGTTCCCAGTGCTCCGCCACCGTCACCATCATGGGCACGTTCCTTTAGCTGCAAGCTCTTTAAGGCACAAGCCTTGTGGCATCCACTTTCAGCACCACGGAGAGCACCAAAGATTCAGCACCAGGGCCAGCATCCTCACATTCCAGCAGTAAAGATGCCACCTTTTGCCGCTGCAACACCCCATTTCTCTCCCTCCTGCCTCTTTATAGGGATGATTCCACCTCCCCAATCTCACCACCACTACCCCACATCACCCTATAGAGCCTTATCCCACGCAGCCATCGGCTCCATGGAAACTGCTCATGGGAGAGACAGAAGGCTTCTGGAGACCTCCTCCCACCACTTCAAGCAATGGAGGAGTCTCTTCCATTGCTTACCACAACCATCATAACCACCCCTATCACCAGCGACCACCTTGGCACCCAGTAGCATTGCCAAGCTGTTCCATGCCACCCATCAGCAACTGCCCCTGCTCCGTCGCTTGACACACAGACAAACACACATGGCTTTCTAGAGCTCTCTTACCCCCCTCCCCTTCCCACCCTTTGCAGAGGTGAGCAAACTACCCCACAGTTAACAAGAAGCACAAAAGATGGCACAAATATACCCCCTCCAGAGGCAAATCTTACCTTGGTAGTGACTATGCACAAGCAGTCCATCCCTTTCTTGACTCAAGCACCTAGCTGGGAAAGGTCTGTAGAACATCAGATATTCCGGGGCTCAGGGTTACCGCTTGCCCCCCCCTCAACTATGGTTCTTGGGTAGATCACCCTGACTGATGAGGGGTACCAGGGGTGTTACGTCCCACCCGCCCCTGAGCTACGCTTTGGTGTATCCTAGGGGTGCCAATGCTGGCATCTGGGTGGTGTGTGTGTGTGTGTGTTAGGGTGGGGGGATGCCAGTTGGGAGTATGCGAGAGATGAAAGGCAGCGTGTGTGAAAGGAGAGGCGAGAGATCCAAAAGGAAGGGGGGGAGAGAGAGAGAGCTTACAGTGAGGGGGGGGAAGTGACAGAATGCAAGGAAGGAAGGGGAGGGTGGAAAAAGGAAGGAGGCTCTGCCTGTTCTCAGAGAAACAGAGTCCTTTGCTCCCTTCGCTCAAGACGGGCAGCTGGAAAGAGGTGCAGAGGTGGAAAAGAAGGTGGAGGGGTGGGAAAAGAGGGGAGGAAGAGAGATAGAGAGAAGGGGGGAAGAAGGGGGAAATGGGGGGAAGGCCAGGAGCAGGGGGGGTCCCGCTAAGATGTAGGGGCTGAATTGGAGAGAGGAAGAGCCCTCTTGCTGCTCCCCATCAGAGGGAGGGGAGAGGGACCTGGAATATGGAGCAGTGAGAGAGGGGGGCACAAAGAAAAAGGGGGGAGGGAGAGGAGGTTAACCTTTTGAGTGCCAGAAAGGATCCAGCCCAGCAAGGGAGGTGGGCGGTGTGTGGAGGCAGCAGCGTCACCGGGAGTTAACTCTCCCAGCGCCAGAGAGACTGAAGGTAGTAGAATGAGAGGCTGGCGGGAGGGAGATTGAATTTCAATTGTGGGTGAAAGTGAAAGGCACAGACAGCCTCTTCCCAGCACCAAAGTCCAGAAAGGATCAGGAAGGGAGAGATCAGGAACTTTGGTGGGGTGTGTGTGTTTGTACGTGTGTGAGACTGCAAGTGTACATTTTTGTCATATGAGCTCACCCAGTATGGGTCATGCATGTAACTGGCAGAAAGTGGTGGTGACAAAGTGGGATCCAAAAGGCGTTGGGGGACCCTGGGAACCCAGTGCTTATGCACAAGCGTTGAGTGTGATATTTCAGGGCAGGGTATTGATCCTCATCTAATTTCGGAAGATTTTTCTTCCTTTGTATAATGGTTGGGAGGGAGAAGATAATCACAAGTATATGTATATGTGAGTGTGTGTGTGTGACACACACACAGTGTCACTCACACACACACTTGAGACCAATTTAATTTTACACCTAACAGGAAATATCTCATATAAAATGGTGGGGGGCTGCCTGGGAGCCAAGAGAGGGGGTAAAAAAAGAAGAATGCCACCCCCACAAATCTGACCTTTACACACACAGGATCTCCAGGAATTCATTAACATTCTCTCCCTCAAACCCCTGCAAAAAAACCAAAAAAACCAGACTGCAATAGGTTAAATTTGGAGTTGAAGACAGGAGGGCTAAAAAGAAAAGATCAGATCCAACTGCCAGGAAAATATATGCCCATGAAAAGAGAGATAGAAATATATGGTCAAACGGATGTTGGGGTGGGAGGGAGGAGAGTTTTAAAAACTGCAGCTAAAATGCCTTGATCACAGAAGTGAGGGGGAGGCAGAAAACAGAAGATCTGCTGGAAATGGAGAGAGAGAGAGAATATCAGGGAGTATGTGCCAGTAGATATACATAGGTATAGATGCATGAGACAGACAGACAGACAGAAAATGGGAAATGTTGTGTGTGTGTGCTTTTATATGTGTGTACATAGAATAATAATAATAATAATAATAATAATAATAATAATAATAATAATAATAATATATTTGATTTCTTACCCACCCTTCACCATAAGGTCTCAGTGCGGGTTTCAGCTATCTTGAAATACAATACGAAAAGCAGTTTAAAACAGGAAGAAAGGAAGCTGCTTTATACTGAGTCAGACCATTTGATCCATCTAGCTCAGTACTGTCTACACTGACTGGCAGTGGCTCTAAGGGTTTCAGTCTCTGGGTCTCTCCTAGCCCTACTTGGAGTTGCAGTCAGGGATTGAACCTAAGGCATTCTGCATGCCAAACAAACGCTCTACCACTATGGTCCTTCCCAAATTACAGTCACAAGAATAGGGTAGGTCCTAAATATATCATTCTCAGGTGGCAATGGTCAGGATAAAGAGGTGCGTTTTCACCATATGAGGAGAAACCTGGCGTGAAGGTTGCAGGTGCACCTCTGTAGGGAAGGAGTTCCACAACTTAGGGACTGATTGTCCCTCAGTGGTGGAGCGTCTGCTTTGCATGTAGAAGGTCCTAGGTTCAGTCCGCAATGGCATCTCAAGGGGGGCTGGGGAAAAACCCTGCCTGAAGAACCGCTGCCAGACAGTATAGACAATACTGGGCTAGACAGATTTACGGCCCAGCTCAGAATAAGGTACAACTTTCCATGATCCTAACTTAGGGGTTGTCCCAGAGAACCACCACCCCAAAGCTCTGATGCCAGAGGAACTACCAAGAGCTGATCATTCTCTGCTGGTCTTAACACCTGAGAGGATGTGTGGGAAAAGAAGAGGAGTCCTTTCAGCTATTTGAGGCCCTAAGTCCTATTTGGCAGCCTATACTCTTCTTTTCGGTTCTTATAGGTGGCCCACCACCCCAAGGTGGCTTTCAGGCCCTGAAGTCCCTTCCCAAATGTCCCACATGTTATTAAAATTTCTCTTTTCAGGTGAACACTTCCAACAGGAACCCCAAAACAGTCACTGATTTGACTTCAGCCCTTCCCACTTACTGCAAGACAAAGCGAGTACAAGGCCAGCCAGATTAGAGACACCCTGAGCAGCAGATGAGGGGGCCGAAATTTGAGGAGCACTTGCTTTGGCCCTGCAAGCTGTCTTGGGAGACAAGACATTCTGGCTGTGCTTTTGAGGAGGCAAGCTTGAGAGACTCTTCAGCTGCTAGGCATTATGTCTCGCATTCTAGGAAGGGTTTTTAAATTTCTCTAAGGCAGGCGGAGCAAGAGATGCAACCCAAGAGGTTCCCCTGCACAAGCACTGAGTTGTACCCCATCTTAATTCATAGGGGGGACACCAAGATGCCTCCCTTCCCCATTACAGCCAGGATACTTTTATTAGTATTCTTCCATAACAGGTGTTTGGCTGGCCTTCATATATACCAGGGATGGGAACCTTTGACCCTCCAGATGTTGCTGGATTACAACTCCCATCATCCCAGGCCATTGGCTGGGGCTGATGGGAGTGGGGACTCCAACAGCTTCTGGAAAGCCAAAGGTCCCTCATTCTGGAGCTAAACACAGAATGAACCCTTCTGGATTGCCTGAACTACTGTTAATATTATAAAGCCTAACATGGTTCAGGGCCCCAATCCCCTTAGGGACCACCTTTCCCCACATGAACCCACCTCATCACCAGAGACCCTTCTCCTTGCCCCGCCCCCTCCAAGAGAGGCACAGAAGTTGGCAGCGTGAGAGCAGGCATTCTCAGTGGTGGCTCCCTGATTGTGGAGTGCTCTCCCCAGAGCGTTGGACGCACCTAATTCCAGCAATATCAGCCATTGAGCACCAGTCAAAGACATTCCTGTTTCCCCATGCATTTGGCTCAATGTGGGGGGTCACCGGGTGTGATGATCCCCACGCCTGTATTGGTGTTCATCTTTCAGCAGGGTGGGGTAGGATTTATCACTTTCTTTGTTACGACAGGATGAGCACGTTCCATCAATTAATGTTATTTTATCTTAATGATGTACTTTAAGTTTTTTATCATGCAGGTTTTTATAACTGTAAGTAGCTTTGAGACAGTTTAGTAGTAAATGACAAATAAATGCAATAATGATAATGATAATCCAGCTCGCCAAATCAGACAGTCTGGCACTGAAATTCATCATCATCATCATCATCTAACGAAATAATAGCAGTGATATTATTATTATGCAGGCTCCTAAGACCAGACAGTCTGCAGGATGCCAGGTTAGCAAAGGCTGCCCTAGGACTTCATAGCCAGTGCCTGAAGTCTGCAGCATTCCCTTGCTACATATGGAAAGGTAGCCTGCCCCAGCACACTGAGGAACCCTATGAAACCCTCCAAGAATTTTCTGGCACCTTGCCCTCCAGCCAGCTTTAGCCCACACTAAACTGCTTCAGCTCTTGGGAGGGAGAGAATCTGTTCCTAGAAAAAGGACTTCCTTCCTGTCACATTGAAACTGGCGGCTGCTGCTCCTTCCTCTTATCCTCTCTCCGTCTCAGCAGACAGGATAAACAAACTCTGTGAAGTCACTCTCACAGTCATTTACACCAGCAACTAAAATTATGAAGTTGTGGGGAGGGGGGGCCCTGAATAATCTCTCTTCTGGAGCGAGGTTCAGTTGGGGAAGGAGATGAGAGAGGGCTTATGAGATCATGAGCGCTGAGAGGAAATTGACAAAGCAGGACAAGGGGGTGTAGAGACAAATAAAAACCATGGCCCACAAAAACCACGTCATCCTCAGAAACTAACAGAGAGAACATAAGAAGAGCTTTGTTGGATCAGGTGAAAAGGTCTACCCGGGCCAGCCTCGAGCTTCCAACAGGTGCCCTAATGGGAAGCCCTCAAGCAGAACACAAGGGCAACAGGGTCCTTATACCTGCTATGGCTCTAAAAGCAACTGGTGTTCAGTGCTAGACTGCCCTTGGCCATGGAAGTTCCATATAAAGCTATCTCATGCCATCAGGCATCTCATTTAGCACACTTCCAAAGTCTTTTTAAAGTGATGGTAGAGGAAACTGAATTTGAGGCCTTCTGTGAGCAAATAATGTATTCTGTCACCAAGCTGAAGCCCCTTCCAACAGCCAATGCTGGATCTCTCCATCTCCATAAATCTGTCTTACCCTTAAGCTACTGACCACCACTCCATGGCCGAGAGTTCAATTCCACACTACTGTCAATCAATTGCAGAGGATAAGCTAGGGCAGGGATGTCCAACTGGTCGATCATGATCTAATGGTCGATCGCGGGACCCTGATCACCCCCCCCAAAAAAAAGCTCGAGAACTTTGGCTGATCCTCCCCCAAAAAACAAAAAAGCTTAACAACTCTGGTCAATACAATGGGTCACTGCCAGTTTTTTTATAGATCACAGTCTCTTGGAAGCTGGACGTGCCTGAGCTACAGTATTACTGCAGGGGGACACCTACCCATATCATTAATAATTGTATTAATTTCACTCATCTCCCTCTTAGACCGACATCTCCTTGGCCCAGCCAACTGTCCCCCTCCCTGCTAGTTTTTAGCAGCCAAGAGATAATTACTGAGGGGTTATGCTGAAGGTATAGAGAATGGATCTTTTATCCCCTTCCAGTGGAACTAGCGTATAAGATTGCTCTGCACAAAGCCCCAAATACTTGAGCTTGCTCCAAACTGCTGATCATTTCAGTTGCCCTTTTCAGCAGGTCTGGCGCCAGCTGTCAACCATGTCAGGCATTTGACAAGGGGCCCAGAGTCTCAGCAGAGCCCCTCACTTGCCTGACCAGGTTCTGCTGCCATTCACTGCTAAACAGACCTCAGAGGCTTTTCAGCAACAGGAAACGGTCCCACTTTGGAACAGGAGCCAAACTTGAGTCCCATCTGTGCTAGCTTTCCTCCATTTTTAAGTCACTCAAAAATATTATTAATGAACTTATGTAATGCCCTGGCCCACAGATCTATAAAATTTACTAATTTCATATATCTATAGTTCAAGCAGGATTATAAATATATTAAATCTGTGGATTTAACAGATGTATGGGGCAAGGGATTGCATTTTGGGTATTGTAAGATGGCAAGTGGTCACCATGGCTGGGAGCAGAGTTTAGCTCCCACTCAAAAGTGGTGGTGCCCATCCATCAATGAAGTGAATCCAGAAGCCCAGTGGAGGGGCAGTGAGTGGTGCCAACGCAGAAGAAGAAGAAGAGTTTGGATTTGATATCCCGCTTTATCACTACCCGAAGGAGTCTCAAAGCGGCTAACATTCTCCTTTTCCCTTCCTCCCCCACAACAAACACTCTGTGAGGTGAGTGGGGCTGAGAGGCTTCAGAGAAGTGTGACTGGCCCAAGGTCACCCAGCAGCTGCATGTGGAGGAGCGGGGAATCGAACCCGGTTCACCAGATTACGAGTCCACCGCTCTTAACCACTACACCAAGCTGGCTCTACACCAACGCAGCCACCACCAAAGCAGCAGCAGAGAAAGTATGTGGTGGCCGTGGCAGAGCTGAGCCAAGATCTGCTTAGCTCATCAGCACTGTGCCAAGGGCAACTCTAGTTCTGGTGTTTGTCCTGCTTCTCTGCACCTTTCCCTGCTCTATGCTAGCCATTTTGAGCTGAGACAAGCAGAACTGTAACATGGCTGCCCTATAGATTTGTATAAAACCCATGAGGAAACAGGCTAGCCTTATCTTCTGTCTCTTTCTTAACCCACCCTAGAACAGGAGGGTCATTGGTAAGAAACAGAGAGAAGGCAGATCTAAATTCCAGGCCTTCCAGGATCTGCCCCTCTTTGAGCAACTGCATCTGTGCAGAAAAGCACTTTCATGCCCCACAAGCCATGCTCTGCCCTTCCCCCACTGGGACTGCTCATTCTCCTTTACTCAGTCCCTATATATGCTTCCCCATCTTCTTAGCAAGGACCATGCTTGTAACATCAATAAATAATCATTCTCAGCATTTATACATAGATTTATGAGTGTTCAAACATTGCTTTAACATGTAATGCATCAGAAATCCTTATAAAGGCAGGTCCCTATTATTCTTCCCAAAGCCATGCAGTTAATCAAGAGAGCCAGTATGGTGCAGTGGTTAGAGGTATTGGATTAGAACCTGGGAGACTAGAGTTCAAATCCCTACATAGCCTTGAAACTCATTGCATGGCCTTGGGCCAGTCATAGTCTCTCAAGCTAACCTACACTGCAGGGTTGTTGTGAAGACAAAACAGGGAGTAAGTGAACAATGTATGCCACCATCAGTTCCTTTGAGGACATATGGAATTTAAACGTGTTGAATAATAAAATAAAAGAATTGCACTTCAAAGGACACACTCCAACCATGCAAAAACACATGGAAAATGGCCCATAAGGGTCTTTGTCTGGGGACAGACAAAGGGCCATACAGAGAGTTTTAGAGGGCTGCTTCCAGACCCCATTCCTGTTATAATTCACCCCATTCAGCAGCCGCTCCACTGCAACATTCTGAACCAGCTGTAAGCTTCTGGACATTCTTCAAAGGCAACCATACGCAAAGCCCATGGTAGTAATTCAAATGAGTTTTAATACAGACATGGCCAGATCTGACACATCTAGGAAAAAGTGTAGTTAGTACATCAGCCTTGGTCATGCAGAGACTCTCAGTCACTGCAGAAAGTGGGGTCTCCAGGAGTGAACCTCACCTCATAGATTCTATTTGTTCCTGTTTCACATCCTTATCCTGCCGCTCTGCCCTGGTTCCTCAGAAATTGCTTCTATATCCACCCCTGCACTGTCAACCTCCATTTGACTATTTTGGTGCTGGAGGGAAAAGAAACCTGAGCTCGAAACAATGAAGTTATGCTCAGAATAGGCCCACTGAAAACAATGGACCTAAGTTAGTCACATTCATTCATTTCAATGGGACCGCTCTGAGAACAACTAATGTTGGATAGAACCCTGTCACTGTAGAGGCCCTGATGGAGCAGGTTTCAGCTCCATAGTGGGGTGAAGGTGGGAGAAGAGAAAGGGAGCATAAGAAGAGTACTGCAGCAGCAGCTGAATCAAGCCAAAGACCCACCTAGTCCAGCATCTTGTTCTCATAGTGGCCAACTAGATGCCCCAATGAGAAACCCACAAGCAAGACATCTCCAGTGTGTGACAAACAGAACAGAGGTGTTGGTGAAGAAGTATCCCCCCCCTCACACACACACACACACGCACGCACGCACGCACACACACACACAATTCACCTGTGGAACTCACTGCTACAGGAAGCTGTAACAGGCAGCAGCAAGAGAAATAGATAATCATAGAATAGTTGGAAGGGACCCATGGGCCATCTAGTCCAACTGCCTGCAATCTCAGCTAAAGCATCCATGACAGATGGCCATCCAACCTCTCTTTAAAAACCTCCAAGGAAGGAGAGTCCACCACCCCTCGTGGGAGTCTGTTCCGCTGCTGAACAGCTCTTACTGTCAGAAAGTTTTTCCGAATGTTTAGTTGGAATCTCCTTTCTTGCAACTTGAAGCCATTGGTTTGAGTCCTACCCTCCAGAGCAGGAGAAAACAATCTTGCTCCCTCCTCTATGTGACAGCCCTTCAGATAATTGAATATGGCTATCATATATACTCTCACTCTCCTCTTTTCCAGTCTAAACATACCCAACTCCTCCAAGTGCTCCTTATAAGGTTTAATTTCCATACACTTGATCATCTTGGTTGCCCTCCTCTGCATACATTCCAACTTGTCAACATCCTTCTTAAATTGTGATGCCCAGAATTGGACACAGTATTCCAAGTGTGGTCTGACTAAGTCAGAATAGAGTGGTACTATTACTTCCCTTGATCTGGACACTATACTTCTGTTGATGCAGCCTAGAACAGCATTAGCTCTTTTTTTTGCTGCTGCATCACACTGTTGACTCATGTTAAGCTTGTGGTCCACCAAGACCCCTAGATCCTTTTCACATGTACTGCTAGTAAGTCAGGTGCCCCCATCCTATATTTGTGCATCTGACATTTGTCCCTATTGAAATTCATTTTGTTAGCTAGCGCCCAGTTCTCCAATCTGTTAAGGTTCTGATTCTGTCTTCTGCAGCATTAGCTACCCCTTCCAGTTTGGAGTCACCTGCAAATTTGATGAGCATCCCCTCAATTCCTTCATCCAAGTCATTTATAAAAAGGTTCAACAACAACAGGCCCAGGACAAAACCCTACAGCACCCCACTTGTTACTTTTTCCAGGATGACGAGTAACCACTAATGAGTACTCTTTTGGGTAATGACACAGATGAGAGGGTTGTAGAGGTTACTACAGGCTGTGAAGTCCAAACTAAGTGAGGAACATGCCACTGACAAAGTAGGTAAAGGTAAAGGGACCCCTGACCATTAGGTCCAGTCCTGGCCGACTCTGGGGTTGCGGCGCTCATCTCGCTTTATTGGCCGAGGGAGCCGGCGTACAGCTTCCGGGTCATGTGGCCAGCAGGACTAAGCCGCTTCTGGCGAACCAGAGCAGCGCACGGAAACGGCGTTTACCTTCCCACAGCAGCGGTACCTATTTATCTACTTGCACTGGTGTGCTTTCGAACTGCTAGGTTGGCAGGAGCAGGGACTGAGCAACGGGAGCTCACCCCGTTGCGGGGATTCGAACTGCCAACCTTCTGATCGGCAAGTCCTAGGCTCTGAGGTTTAACCCACAGCGCCACCCGTGTCCGTACTGAAGCTCAAAGCCAATGAATCCATGTCTCCATTGTTTCAGGGCATGGGAAGGCACCTGTGGCCTCTAATTGGCCGGATTCATAGAAGCAGATCCACCAGGGTGTGGGTGGGTGTGAGAGAGAGAGAGAGAGCCCACAGTTCTTTTCTCCGCTTCTCCGTGTCTATTTCCCTTCTTCCATTCTCCCAGAAGAGAAGCAGTGAGATTAATTAACCAGAAGTTCACTCAATTAGAAAGAACATCCCCCAACAGTCCCTTAGAGTGCTCCCTCCAACCCATCCGATCCGAACAGTCTGTACTGCTCTGCATACAACCTCAAGGAGTCTGGATGGTTTAATCTTCAACTTCCTGTTGCCATGTCTCTTGCTTAAATCATATGTAAAGCTGCCTTATATTGTTGGACCAGCACCAGGATCTTAACCACACTAGCCCAGATCCATTCCCAATGGTGATACAGAAGACTGAATTTGGGATCCCCACTCGTGCAAGAGCTGGGTTACACCACACAGCCACAGCTCTTCCCAAAAAACATTTAGCTGTGTTCTGCCTCTCCCTGGCACCCATTTCCCAGTATTCATGTCCTCAAGGGAGAGAAACCTTCAGAAAAGGGCTTGAAATGAAAAGGGCTCTTGGGACTTCAGGTGTACAGTGGTACCTCTGGTTACATACACTTCAGGTTACACACTCCGCTAACCCAGAAATATTACCTCGGGTTAAGAATTTAGCTTCAGGATGAGAACAGAAATCGTGCTCCAGTGGCGCAGCAGCAGCAGGAGGCCCCATTAGCTAAAGTGGTGCTTCAGGTTAAGAATAGTTTCAGGTTAAGAACGGACCTCCGGAACGAATTAAGTACTTAACCCGAGGTACCACTGTACAAAGATACTGCTTTGATGGCCCCAGGAGGGCCCCAGGGTCTGGTCTAAAGGCACATGAAGCCATCACCTTGCTGAAGTTAAGCAAGTCTAGGTCAGAACAGTACTTGGATTGGTGACTGCCTAGGAACCACATGTATGTCGCCTTGGGTTTCATGTCAAAAGAAATAAGAGAGATATAAATGTAAAGAAATTTCTAAATTAAATAAATAAGATGGTGTTAACTAGCTAGCTAGCAATCCACTCAGGGACCAAAGAATCACTTCAAATTTACATTGGATTTTTTTCCCACTGGTGCACAATAAGAACATTAGAAAAGCCCTGCTGGATCAGACCAAAGCAGGCCCATCTAGTCCAGCATCCTGTTCTCACAGTGGCCAGCCAGATGCCTGTGAGAAACCCACTAACAGGATCCAAGCACAAGAGCCTTCTCCCCTCCTGCGATTTCCAGCAACTGGCATACAAAAGCACTGCTGCCTTGGACTGTGGAGGCAAAGCATAACTATTGTGGCTGGTAGCCTTTATTTATTTATTTATTTATTTATTTATTTATTTTTAACTGCCCTTCATCAAAAGATATCAGGGCTCCTCACAAGATACAAATACAAATAAGTAGCTAAAACAAAAGCAACAAACAATAGCCCTATCCTCCTCCATGAACTTATCTAATCCTCTTTTGAAGACATTCAGTTTGGTGGCCATCACGGCCTCCAGTGGCAGCAAATTCTGTAATTCCACTGAGGCAGAATCCAAGGTTGGAGGAGTTGGGCTCAAGAGTACTAAGAAAGTAAACAGCTATAGGAAGAGGAAGGAAATCACTGATAAAAGAGCACCTACCTTAGGCCGAGACCTCCGTGAAGTTGTGGGGCGAGTGTCTGAAATGGTCACTTCATAAAACTCCTGGATATCTAAACCAACAGCATGGATGGAAAGTTTAATATTAGATAAAAATGGGGGGATCCCCAATATTTCTTTTTCTTCTTTTGTCTGAAAAATAAAAGCCACTATCTGGGAGGCACATTTTCACAAAACAGGCCTTGGAGGAGCCTCCTCTGCAAAGAACATCCTCCTGCAAGGTAGGCCAAGGGGAGCAGCTGGCCACACAGGTGTGGGAAGAAAAGGACTTAGGACTCCCCAGGTGCACACCAAGCGCCTTACAGCTGAGCTCCTAGATGCTTCCAGGCATCCCATCCCCACCTCCCTTCAGCCCAGCTCAGAAGTAATTATGAAACTCAGATTAAAGCCTATATTTAGACCCACGAGCTGAGCCAAACCCCTCCCTGGCTGGCTGGCTGAGTCTCTGCAGGTGCAGCTCTGGCATCAGGAGGAGGAGGAGGAGGAGGAGGAAGATAAGGAGGCTGCTGCCTCCTAGCATTAGGTAGACTCAGCAGGTGTATGACAAGACAAGGCTCTTGGGCCCTGAAGCAAGGGTGAGAGATGAGAGGGCTGAGTGGTTGGAGGAAAGCAGCCCCCGAACCCATACACCTGGGCGCCCTCCATGGTGAAAGCTCAACAAGGCTCACCACAAGCTTCATCTTCTGCCTCCTCCCTCCCCTTCAAAGCTCAGGCCTGGTATTCAGGAGATAATGCCTAATTGCCCTCTGATTCCCTAATTCCCAAAGAAGAAGAAAGTCTTCCCTAACTTTGGCCATTCTCTTTCCCCTACAATTCCCCTTCTAAACCCCAGCCAACCAACAAGCTCCTCCCACTTTTAAGCTTTGCCCACTTCTCCCCCCACCCCCATTGCTTCATTGCTTTAAGACCCTCCTCAATTTATCAAGTTCAGATAAGCAACTGCCCCAGCCAGATCCTCTTCCCTTTCCTCAGGGAATTATGCTTCATAGACCCCAGCCTGGAGCCTTCCAGATGTTTTGCACTACTATCAGCTGAGGCTGGTGGGAGTTGTAGTCCAAAGCATCTAGAAGGCTCTAAGTTGGTGAAGGCTCAGGTACCCATTTCAAAAAGTATTTGTACCCCGTGATAAAGCTAACCGCACTTCGTTGGCTATTTGAACCCGCGTGCAACCCGCCCACCTGCAAAACAAATTAAACACAGTTGCTTCATTTCCCCCCTTGGCCTTCTGCATTTTTAGCTCCTCTAAACAGTGTTTTGAAATCTTGGGAAATTACAGGACTTGAGATCCCTGCCCAAAAATAACTTAAGATCTTTTAATCTAAAAATATATTCAAGAACTGTTTTTCAAAAACTTCTCTCCTGGGAAACGGCGGTCATTGAAAATTTTAGTGGGAATTCTCCCTGCCCTGCCCCCTCCATTATGCAATGTCTGCTTGCCCATTTACACCACTATTTAGGAGAGGGATGCAGCTCAGTGAGAGAGCCTCTGCATCAGGTGCTAGGTCCAATCCTTGGTGGCATCTGCACATAGGACTGGGAGACACTCCCTGTCTGAAACCCTGGGGAGCTGCTGCCAGTCAGTGTAGAGAATATTGAGCCACAGGGACCAATAGTCTCAGCATAAGACAGCTTCCTCTTATTTCTGTCTCTCCAATAAGCTTTCAGGTTCTTTTTCTGCACACTTTCTCAGTAGCCCTCCTTCACAAAGCCACACTTCGTTGGCTTCTGCACCTAGTTCTCTAGCTTATCTATACATATGGGGCAGGCAGGGCTTATTAACTTCAAGGCCTCAGGCTGCATCAACGGAAGTCTAGGGTCCAGATCAAGGGAAGTCATAGTCACACTCGATTCTGTCTTGGTCAGACCACATCTGGAGTACTGTGTCCAGTTCTGGGCACCACAATTTAAGACGGATATTTACAAGCTGGAGTGCGGGCAGAGGAGGGTGACAAAGATGATCAAGGGTCTGGAAACCAAGTTGTGTGAAGAATGGTTGAGGGAACTGGGTATGTTTAGCCTGGTAAAGAGGAGACTGGGAGGAGATATGTTAGCATCTTCAAATATCTCAAGGGCAGTCACATGGAAGATGAAGACTAGGACCCAAACCAGTGGATTTAAGTTACAAGAGAGGAGATTCCAACTAAATATCAGGAATAAATTTCTGATGGTAAGAGCTGCTTGACAGTGGAACAGACTCCCTTGGGAGGTGGTAGACTCTCCTTCACTAGAGGTTTTTAAGCAGAAATTGGATGGCCGCCTGTCATGTATGATCTCGTAGAGATTCCTGCATTGCAAAGAGTTGGACTTGATGACCCTTGGGGTCCCTTCCAACTCTACAATTCTATGATTCTTTTGTTAATAAAGATGAGCATGGCTCTGAGCACATTCAGAGTGCATTCCCTGCACCTCATACTCCACATTTGGGAGTTGGGCTGTTAGGAGGGAAATGACTCATGCATTGACTTTTAGAAACTAAACGACTTTTTCCTAACCTGGAGCCCTCTAGCTGTTTTGGACTACAACATCTGGTGGGCCCCAGGCTTGGGAAAGCTGGACTGAGTACTGCATGTAAGCCCTGCCCCTTGCCCATTAGGCTCCTCCTCAATTTCTTCAAGCAGCACCCTGGCTTGCTCCCCCCATCAGTCCTGGTGTCAGCTACCTCCCATACGCACCCAGGAGAGCCTGAAACAGTTCACTTTGGAAAATCCCAAGGAGTTTTTCTGCCTTGTGTCGGAAATTCTGGTCCAGCAACAATGACTCTTCCATGAGGCGCAGGGCCGCCGTCGTGTCTGGAACAGAGGAGAAGAGAAAGTGGGAAGGGGGTTCAACACCAGTCCCATACCCACAAACAAACACACATAAAAGGGAAGATTTGGTTTCCCCCCTCACTTGGAGAGGAGGAGGTAATGAGGCAACAGGACAGGGGCCCTGGGGTTAACCCCCCACTCTAGAAAGGGAAGATGCCATTTTTTTCATCCCCGGCCTCAGTTTGCTCAGCTGTAAAATGGACATCCGTGCTATGGCCGTCTCAGGTGCAGGCATTTAGGTAGGTAGGTAGGTAGATAATTGTTGTGCATACCCAGTAATTCTATTTTATTTATTTAACAGAATTTGTTTGCCAATTAATTGTAAAAACCTCTAAGTAGTTTATATAAAATATACATTAAAATTATTGCTAAAAACTAGTTGACCTCCCCCCCCCCCAAAAAAAGAGTGATAAAATCACCAGTTAACAATATACAGTATAGAAGAAACTTACATCTAAAAATATTAACTTGACCAGTCTGGATTGGCTTGCCTACGCAGAAGTGTTTTTAGCAGGCACCAAACACAATACCATAAGGTGCCTGCCTAGAAAGAACATAAGAAGAGTCCTGCTGGATCAGGCCAATGGTTCATCTAGTCTAGCATCCTGTCCTCACGGGGGCCACACAGGTGCCTCTGGGAAGCCTGCAAACAGAACCCAAGTGCAGCAGCAATGCTCTCCCCACCTGCAGTTCCTACCAACTGGTGTTCTGAAAGCATGTTGCCTCTGACAGTGGAGGCAGCCATCATGGCTAATAGCCGTCGATAGTGTAGCCTTATTAGACTTTACTAATTGGTAGGGTGAGCGTTGCTCCCGGACGGGAGGAAGGAAGTCAAATGACACCGAGGGTTGGTTCAGAGAAAGAGTTTATTCTGCTCTCTGGATAGCAGAAGGCACTTGTGTGGTCAGCTCACAGCAAGTCCAAAGAAATGAGAAATTTCATGCAGTATATATATCCTCCAGGCACCCTCTCACCCCTTCCCCAGGAATTCAAGCACGTCAGCTTATACACATAAGTTGACATCCATGACCATAAACAGTTATTCCTGTTCCGGCGCTCTTGACGTGCCAAGTTCTTGACATGCCAAATTCTCCATGAATTTGTCTAAACTTCTTTTAATACTATCCAAGTTCGTGGCCATCACTGCTTCCTGTGAGAGTAAGTCCCATAGTTTCAACAAGGCACTATGTGAAGAAGTACTTTTTTCATCTGTCCTGAATCTCCCAACATTCAGCTTCACTGGATGTCTGTGAGTTCTAGGAGTTATGATCAAGGGATGAAAACTTTTCTCTTTCCACCTTTTCCATGCCATTCTCTACCCACTTTCTTCACATAAAAGGTAAAGGTAAAGGGACCCCTGACCATTAGGTCCAGTCGTGGCCGACTCATCTCGCTTTACTGGCCGAGGGAGCCGGCGTACAACTTCCGGGTCACGTGGCCAGCACGACTAAGCTGCTTCTGGCGAGCCAGGGCAGTGCACAGAAACGCCGTTTACCTTCCCGCCGGAGCGGTACCTCTTTATCTACTTGCACTTGGACGTGCTTTCGAACTGCTAGGTTGGCAGGAGCTGGAACAGAGCAACAGGAGCTCACCTCGTCGTGGGGATTCAAACCGCTGACCTTCTGATCGGCAAGTCCTAGGCTCTGTGGTTTAACCCACAGCGCCACCCGCCTCCCTTCTTCACATAGCACATAGTTAAACTATGAAACTCGCATGAGACTGTGAAGGCCACCAACTTGGGATGTTTTAATAGAAGATTGGACAAATTAATGGAGGCGGCTATTGATGGCTACCAGCCATGTTGGCTATGCTCTGTCTCCACTGATACTTCTGATACCAGTTTCTGGAAGCCACAGGAGAGGCAGTGCTCAGGTCCTGCTTGTGGGTTTCCCACAGGGAACTGGTTGGCCACTGTGGGAACAGGATGCTGGACTAGATAGGCTACTGACCTGATTCCATCAGGCTCTTCTAATGCTCTTAAGCCATGCTGGCTCTGCTTCAGCAAGGCTTGTTCTTCTATATGCTTGCTTATTTTTTCTTCCATCATATTTTCTACCAGTTTTCTTGGGAAAGAGACATTAAGCCTATGATTTTCAGGATTCCCTTAGATTCCTTTTTAAAAAATCGGTGTTACATTGGCTATGGAAGCTGATCTGGGAGACAAGTTCTATATTTTTGTTAGAAGATCAGCAATTTAACATTTGAGTTCTTTCAGAATTCTTGGGTGGGTGGATGTCAACCAGATTTGACTATTTGTCAGTTGTTAATTTGTCTATTAGGCCTAGACTTCATCTCTCATCACTACTACCTGCCTCAGTTCCTCAGTCTCCCTTCCTGAAAAATCAAATCAAATCAAATGTTTATTCGGCTTTACGCCCATCATGAAACACAACACAACACAACAAATCAAATAAAACAGCGGACTCATACAAACCACAAGTAGAATAACACAGTTCACAACTCACAAGGACAGATATTAGCCGTTCATAAAAAAAAAGTTTAAGACTAAGATTAAAAATTTTAGGCACTACACTAAAATCAATATCTGATGTCATTATAGAAAATTCTTATAACCATCAATAATCAGCTACCATCAATAATTCCGTCTCTTGTACGAGAGGACGGCTGTTAGGAATTTAGCAACCTGTAGGGTAATATAAGGATCCACATCTTGAAGAACCCAGGCAAGCTGTAGGTCTACTGGTTTGTCAGCCATAGGCTGGATTATGGAGTTTGGTATACTAGCACGGGCTGAACTGTACAAAGGGCAGATAAACATAACATGATGTAGAGATTCAGATGTTTTCATTTCACAAGCACACATTGAAGGGACTTGGCCCTTAGTGAATCTGTGTCTCAGCACGTTTGTTGGAAAGACATTGAACCTAGCTCTAATGAAGGCATATCAGTGAGACGCGGCCATAAGCGAAGTTAAGTAGGACGGAGCGCGGTAGATAGGGGTTATGCCGAAATTTAACGGCGAGCAGGCTCCACCACCAGCTACGAAATTTTGGTATAGCTCCACATCATCCAGCCTTTGATTTATACACCTTTTTGCCACATTTAGATCCAGTTTGAGCAATTCAGTGGGCGAGATCTCATAGGACAGCAATTTGGCATGGATTTTTCCTGACCACAAATTTGTGAAGTCATCTCGCCACATGCATTGAATGAGATAGTGGTTCGGGAGTTTATGCCATAGGGATATCCAATAAATCAAAACTCTCCTCCATATAACTAGCTCCACTGAGGGGATCTTCATTTCTAAGCGAATAGCCGCATTACTTACGCATGTTGGTAATTTTAGAAGTCGGCGTAAGAATTGGCTTTGAAGTGACTCTAAAGGTGAGAGGTTTGCAAAGGCAGCCCATAAAGGTGCAGCATAGGCCATTGTGGCCATCACTTTGATGCTATACACTTTCAAGGCCGCAGGGATGAATAAGGCCCCCTCAGAGTAGAAAAAACGGAGGAGGGACCCTTCCTGAAAAAGCTAGTTCAGGCACCAAGATATGCCCTATATCGTCCTCTGTGAAGATATTCAGCTTCTCCACAATCTCCTTATCCTCCTTTAGGACATCTTTGACTACCTTGTCATCCAATGGTCTAAACTCTCCCCCCCGGCCCCCCGCTGTTAATGTATTTAAGCAACTTCTTGTTTGTCTTAATAGTTTTAACAATGTGCTCCTCATAATCTTTTTTTTTAGCATCCCTTACTGTCTGCTTGCATTTTATTTTTTTTGCCAAAGCTTGTGTTCCTTTTTGTTTTATCAATTTGATGACTTCATTTTTTTTCTGAATGAAGCCTTCTTATCTCTAATAGCTTCTTTGATTCTGCTTGTTAACCACATTGGCGACCTCTTAGCCGTCATGGTACCTTTCCTGACCTGCAGTATACACTCCACTTGAGCTTTAACACTGTTTTTAAACAATTCCCCAGCATTCTGGAGTGATTTTAACCTCTTAATAATATGTTCTTATGATGTTCTTATGAATTTGGGCAAGGAGATCCGGAGTGTAGATGCTGCCATGGTGAAAGATAGCTTCATTTTTAAATTATAAACTGCCTTGAATATTTTATAGAAAGCTGGGGTTTAAATGTTGGAAAATAACAAAATAAATGGTGCTGAGCCAGCTGCCTATGGAGAGCAGCGTACATAAAGAATCATCTGTTAATTGTTTCAGAAACATTTGTCTGAAGACATGTCCTTTTACTAGCCTTTCCCTGACCCACAAGATTGCACTCTCTTTATTACTGAATTTCTGTTTATTATAATGCAGTTTTATTGGTTTTGTGTTGCATTTTGTCTACCGCTGGGTATAGCTGGGGAGGCTACTGCATCTGAATGCTTCAAAGGGACGAGCCTTACTTTAAAAAAAAATCAAATATGTGAAAAATTCAGAGGGAGATACCCCATAGAGACTGTCCCATTCGTTGTGCATTGGAAATGTGGGAACAAAATGGACAAAATGATAGGAAAGATTCAAAACCTGCGGGACCAGAGATTTACAGAAGATTGGAATAAGTATATGAATTATCTGAAGAGCAACTGTAATCAACAAATTACGCTAGTAGGACTACAAGAAGTTTTGTAAGGAGAAATATACGAAGTGTTACAAAGTATAAAAAGATTGGTTATGAGTTTGAAATGTAATAGGGAAGATAAGGAATGCATACTAAGAGATTAGATTGGAAAATTTTCAGACAGGATTGATGGAAGTAAAAAAAAATTGATTAAGATGTAAAAGTATGTTTAATTACTGTTGAAAACGATATGTTAAAAAACTAATAAAAATTTATATATATAAAAAAGGAAATGTTGTGGAACGTTATCTTAAATTAGAACGATGATAGTCCATAAGAAGTCTGAGGTAACATAATCTTGCAGTCTTCACCCACACAAAATTTATGGAGTGTGGAGAATGAGCAAAAAGGGGATGGAGGTGACCTCTCTCTCTTCAGTCTAAGACATGGAGGGTGGGGGGACAGGACCTTGTGCTTTCAAGTGAATGTATGAAGATACAGGAACCACAAAATGGTGTCCCTTCCCTGCCAGGGAAGTGAAGATCAACACGAGGAACAATGGGGGAATAAATATCTACACCGGGAACTGCTGTCTCAGTGGATCCTGCCCCCTGAGGCAGTCACCCCACCTTGCCTCGTGAGTGGCAAGAGGGTGCTTTAATTCAAATTACCCATCCTATTTTGCTCGATGAATAGTTCTCTCAACTCCCCATGGCTCCTTTTTGCCTCATGGGGCTGCCTGCTCTGGGCTTACAGAACATCTCAAATCATCTCACTATTGGAATTCCACTGCCACTATGTAAGATACGATTATTTCTGAGTGACAATCAATCAATCAATCCAAACTATATCTGACTGTCTTTGTCATAGCCCAGATAGCCTGGCCAAACATGAGGCAGTTTGAGCAAGAAATCTTCATTATTGACATAAAATCTTGTCTCAGGTATACCAACCAATGGTCTCAGGTGTATCAAGAAATATATAAAATAATTAAATCCCCTGTTTAAGCCTCCTCACAATTGTCATGGCTGACTGTGCGGACTGATAACATGAAAGCTTGCCGCTCTAAAGGACGTTTGACATGGATGTTTGCTGCAGCTAGGGTTTCAATAGCCCGGCCATAGAAAGCCTTGAAAAAAATCTACATTTAATTTAATTTATTTATTTTATGAAATTTATACAATGCTTGACTGGAGGAAAAAACAAAACCCCTCAAAGCAGATTACATTTGTCTTTTTGGTGTGTGTGTGTAGAAATATACAATTTATGTGCTGTCTCTAGAGGGATGGACGATCCAGAACAGACGCTTTTTGGGTTGTCGGCAATGCTCACTATGTAACAATAAAAAATAAAAGCATAAATAAAAGCTGGATATAACGGTTCTTACATGATGCTTTTAATAAATGTCTGGATACTTAGCATTTTATAACATGTACTTAAACTTCTGTTCCTATCCTGCCTACTCTACCCCCTTCTCCTTTTCCCGCCAAAACCCAACTGCCGTTAACTGTCACACACACCTGTTCCAACTGTCTCCCTTCACCCTCAGCCAATCAGCACACAGCACATTCCAACATTCCATCCCTCTCACCCCCTTACACTCATCTTCTGTCTGGTCTATCTAATATTGTTGTAAACAAAAATTGCCCTTTTTCCCTTATGGGGTATCCAAGAGCCCATACAGAGTCCTTACATAGGTTCACTATTGGTAGGAGAGAATAACAGAGGCCAACCAGAGAATATTGAGAAGCAAAAAAGCTAGTAAGCTTGATCTTTATTGATCTGTTGCAACAGGGTGCTCCCCTCACACGCAGGAGAGAGGAGGGACACAGAAAAATGGCGCGCAAGGCCTTATAAAGACTTTTGAAATTGCCACCCTGTAGATCAAGACCACCCCCTGAAACATCATACATACATCACAGAAGGGGTGTAACCTAAGACCACCCCTCAGATACATCACACCTACATCACAAAAAGGTGGTCTAAACAGAAATTTGAATGTTTTTCTCCTGTTGTTGTTTATCTCCTGTCTGGCAGGTTACTTGATCGGATTGCCTGGGGAGCCTGGCCAGTCTTTTGTAGTGATAAATACTTAGTTCCTGGGCCAGGTCACAGGCTCACACCCTATTCAAACACAGACAGACATACCCTTAAGACAGGATTTGTGAAGGAAAAGACAACGGGGAGGCTTTTCCACCTTGACCTTGCAGAGAAAACATTTGCTCAGTTTAGGAATCAAAATGGCTTCAGATCGGCCTTCCTGTGCTGATCTATGTATGTGCAGTTATGAACATTACCATATATCTAAGACCTCAAAATTCCTATCACAATATATATTTTGGAAAGTGGTTTCGACACCGGCCACCATTTTGATTTAGCAGACCGACTTTTGACCTGACTTTGCCCTTATTTTGGGGGGTGGGGGGGGTGTAGGTCCGGCCGCCTCTCGAGATTGCCATTGCCAAACTTGCCACAAGGTTTTCTGACGTGGGCTTGGCGGACGCTGTAGACGCTTTGATGCGGGTGCCATTTTGAATCAAGATGGCCGACCAAATGAACCCTAATTAAGCACCACCTAATAAAAAGAATGATGCAGGTCTGGGTCAGGTTGAAGCCCTAGCTTGGTGGGGGTGTGTCTCCTTTGTAGGCTCAGACACCCCTCCTCACCAAACTCAGCATGAGGGTTCCTGTCGTCTGAGCGCTGGGAGCCATTTTGAATCAAGAGGGCAGAGCAAAATGAGACTTTGGCATTCCCAGTTCCTGAGACCCTGTGAAGTCGCTGAGAGAAAGAACTCTTTCATTTAGCCTATAAGCTCATTTATTTTCTTTTGTTTTAAGTTTACGATATATACGATATCTTTATTGTCATTGTCCCATGCAGAACAATGAAATTGAAAAACTACATAAAACTACATAGAAACTACATAAAACATTCAGAAACCCCTAAAAACTCTAAAACCCCATTTTAAAATACACCATACTAATGGAAGCAAGGCCTTTTTGGGAAAGGGTTGTAGCCTAGTGAGAGCACGCCTGTGTTTTGCATGCAGAAGGTTCTCAATAGCATCTTCAGATAGGGTTGGGGAAAATGCCCCAGAGAGGCAGTGCTGCCAGTCAGTGTTGACAATACTGACCCCAATGACCTGACTCGGTATAAGGCAACTTCCTGTGTTCCCAAGCTTCTATGTTACACAGAACTCTAGGGTTGCCATACGTCCAACATAGCCAGGATTTGACCGCCACAAACAGTGTCTGGGCAGAATTCGCTTTTTAAAAAATGCCCGGGAAAATCCGGACATATGGCAACCCAAGTCGGAAGTGCAGATTTTAGCTACCGGTAACAATAAGGACTCTAACACTATAGCAATCCAAAGAGGCACAAACAGGGAAGCCTGCTGCCTCCCTTCCTATTCATCGTGGCCCTGTGGCCCTAGGACCTCTAGCAATCCAACTCCGGGCAGCCCCAAATATCAAGGGAGTGGAAATAAAAGGTAAAACATATAAACTAGGGCTCTTTGCAGGCCTAATGGTCACAACACCATACCCTATTAATACAGCAATCACCTAGCCAAAGAACTCAACACTTTTGCTGTGGTGTCAGGCCAACAAGTGAAGTTTGCTAAATCTGAGGCAATGTGTTTCAACACTCTCTCATATAAAATATGAGAAAATATATATGAAAATATGAAATATGAATATGAAAAATATATAAAATAAAGATAAAACTCTGTTGTACCAAATTCAGATACCTAGGGGTTCAAATATCCAGAAACCTCAACAAATTATACCTCCATATTAAAAATCCCCGTGGCGACAAACTAACAAAGACCTGAGGTGATGGAACAATACTAACTTCACTCTCTCAGATAAAATAGCCATGATCAAAACGATCACCCTTCCAAAATTAACCCACCCATTCCCAACCCTTTCATTCCACCATCTACCAAACCATCTTAGTATGTGGCCGAACAAATTACAACCACTCATTTTATCGTACAAAACTTAAAGAACAGGTCTCAGCTACTTGCTCTTCTCAACCTCAGACTAAGGATGGGGAATTCACAATATAGAATACTACTACCTTGGCAACCAAACACACATCATAACATACATTCTAGGAGACAGTTGGATCAGTTGGAGTTAGATACAATTGAAAACACCCCTGCTGCATATCCCTTCCTCCAAAACAAGCTGGAAAAAACCTCCCCACAACACTAAATAGGTTCACACTATCCATTTTTAAGGCATGGAAAGAAAAAGTAGGCATATTGTCCCCAACCCCACTAATCTCCTTGGTTTATCACCCGTTATTCCATCACATCACACAGCACAAAGGCTAAATCACCTAGCAGACATTTACAAGAATAATTGAAGGAGGAGAGGACAGTTTAGGATGTAGCCTTTTTAGCCTCGGGTGAGAGGAGCTTTGCGCCCGGAACGGGGAAAATGGGAGTCAACAGTGTTGTGTATTGAGTCAAAGGATTTTATATCTGTATTATTATTGTCTGTATTTGCATTAGAGTAAAGTAACTGCCTTTTGGTTCCAGAGGGTACAGCTACTATTGGTTCATTTAAGCTGCTGTATTTGGATCCTCTGTCTTATTGGTTTCCTCCAAAAGGCAGGACTGTGATTAAGGTATCTCGCCCCTGAAGATCTGGTCTGGGTGAGGAACTATTCACGAGGCTCGCGGTGGGTGGCTGGTGTGGTCACCCGGGCTAGCGGACCTGTGTCCTATTATGTGACCTTGGAAAATGGGCAAGTTTGGAAGAGACATATAGATCAGCTGAGGCGCCGGGTGCTCAGCAGGGAGGGGTCAGATAATTCATCCCTGGCTAACGACGCAGAGCTGCAAGACCAGAGTGAAAATGGCCCAGAGGTGCAGTCACCAGGGGCTTCAGCAAATGAACCAGGGTCTGCTAGTCCTCAGGATGACGAGGTACAGGTAGGGGACCCTGCGATGTCTGGGACTCCATCTGTTCCTGACGAAACCCCTATAGCACCCCCCCTACCACAGGTAACATCCAATCCAGAACCGGCAACACCTGTTGTCAGGAGATCAAGTAGAGTTTGTAGGCCCCCACAGTACCTGAGAGATTACGTCTGTGGTGCTCACTAGGGGGGGAGGGGTGTTGTGTATTGAGTCAAAGGATTTTATATCTGTATTATTATTGTCTGTATTTGCATTAGGGTAAAGTAACTGCCTTTTGGTTCCAGAGGGTACAGCTACTATTGGTTCATTTAAGCTGCTGTATTTGGATCCTCTGTCTTATTGGTTTCCTCCAAAAGGCAGGACTGTGATTGCCTGATATTGTTCCCTCCAAAATGTATCCTTTCTTGCTAGTTCCCTGTCCCTATAAATGTAGCTCTCCCCTCCTCAGTTCTCAGTCTTGTTTGCTTTAATAAAGAAGTGTTACTACAGAACTGTCTCCAGCATATTATGTCAAGAGAGCTGAAATCACAAACCCCACGTCACAACAGACACTCAAGGAATAGTTTCAGAGAAAAAGCTTTATTTCTACCATCGGGGTGGTAGAAGGAGCAAGTGTGATAGATTCACAAAACAAGCACGAGTTCACAGCCATTTGCACAGAGCATATATTCCCCTTCAGTTCCCTCCCCTTTCTCCTCCTCCTCAAGAGTCCTGCCCCAAGTTGAGTTTCCTGAGCATGAACAGAAAGCTCGTGTCTTGGGACTCTTTTGGACTCTTGGCGCCCTTCCCAGGAAAGGGGGTGAGAAGCCAAGGGGGTCGAGGAGTCTCACGGTTCAGTGTGTTCAAGATGTCTTACAACCGAATGAGATAAGAGTCAGTTCTCAGGCTTGCTCTGACAGAGTCTATTCATTAGCTTTTTGAAGCTCTCTCGTACTGATAAAAGTCACATTTTGCCTTTGCAACAGCATCTTGTGAAAAAGCAGAGGAAAACTTTAGCTGTGGATTTTTAGAAGAGAGAAAATAATTTTGCAGTTTTGAGGCCTGGGGGGGGTGACTTACACAGGTTTTAGGGTATCCTTGAAGGAGGAGAGGACAGGTTAGCCGCCTGAAGCCTGGAGAGCGAGAGGGGTCAGTGCACACTGATCCTTCTTGCTCTCCAGGCTTCGCTTCGCTGGAGAGGGTCCTGCACAGTTTTCCCTCTCTGCGCAGCACCCCTTCAGCCAAGTGGGAGGAGAAATGGAAGGGGCTCCATTTCTCCTGCCGCTTTGCTGAAGGGGCGCTGCGCAGAGAGGGGGAGAATTATTTTTTTCCTGTTCTCCCCCTCCTATGGTCCGTTGCATCCTATAGAGCGAAAAATACGGTGATTTCCTTAAGAATAGCTCAAAAATGTATTTTTCCCCCAGAGATTTTGCAAAAAAAGTTCAACGACTGGTCAAAACTGAAAAAAAAGCTCAACGAAAAGGATTTTCACTTTTTAAAATGCAGCAACCCTACAGAACTCTGAGGAGCGAAGAAAATGTTCTGCACCATTTTCTGTAACCTTTCTTATAACATCCTGTTCACCAACTCTTGGGCTAAGTGTTTTTTAGAGTTTGTTCTGGTAACAATGCTACAAACTAAGTTGTTACCTGCATGAGGATCAACCCACCAGCTACGCCCTTTCTCCAATGTTTTTAATATTGCTTTTTATTTTTAAAAATGTGTTGTTATTTCGTTGCTTGTCACTAGGGCTCCTTGGAGAGGAAAAGCAGGCAGAAATAGATCAAACAACACAATTGCTCTCCTCACCGTAAGCAACAGGTCACACTAATGGTAGGACCAGCCTTCTCTACTATCTGAGGATGTTTGGACTACAACTCCCATCAGCCCCAGCCAGCATGGGAGCTGTAGTCCAAAACATCTGGAGGGGACCAGCTTGGGGTATAAAGTCTGGTAAGACACACAACACATTATGTGCATATATGCCACTGCTAGTTAACTGCAAAATCACACAACATTTTCACCAGTCTTCATTACAGGCAAAACATTTCGTATCATCTCAAGCACAGGTGTTTTTAAATGGAACCAGTTTGCACACATTCTGAGAGCTTTCTGAGAGTCACTGCAGGCACAATCCACGAGGGAGGGCAGCGACTCCATCAGTCCTGCAAGGATTTCACCCAGTCCTTTTTTTCTAATAAAAAATCTTTAGGAGCACTCTCACTTTGACTCAAGAAAATCACAATTTTATAGTTCAAATTGGGGAAAATAAATACAGTAAATGGACAAAAGTACAAAATGTTTAGGGGTATGCATACCCCTGCGTCCCCCCCAGAAAAAAGCAGTGATTTCACCTGCCCCCAGATCAGCTGTCTGAGCGAAGGTATCTGTTGTTGTGGCAGCCCTGCCGTCATGCCCCCCCCCCATATATCAGCACCCGCTGTTTTCCCAGATTTCACTAGGGGTGGGGTGTGAAGGAATTCTTTAAGGGAAGATTTGCTCTTCAAGATGCCCAGAATCTGCATAGCCAGAACTATTTGACCCCATTATAAGAACCAGGACTGCTACCTGAGCTTGCTTTCCCCCTCCTCCCTCCCCAACTTTTTTGCCTTGTGTCTTGTGTCTTGCAGATTGCAAGCTTGCAGGCAGGAAGTGCCTTTCTTCTGGTTCTGTACACTACTGTAGGAACCTTTTGGCGGAAGGTTTATAAATGCTCTACAAAAATATGGACGTCTCAATTTCTCACGGCTTACCAAGGTCAGGGATGCACCATGCACCTGGCAATAGCCACAAAGACACTGCAGCACGTGGACTTATTCTTGTTCATCCCGAGGCCCCTAAAGCTGTATCCAGTGTTGGAGACAGAGCACTGGGGGAACAAGGCTCCTTTAGCCTACTCCAGAGCTGTGGCCGTTCTTAAAATTATAAATATGCGCCCTCTACTCTAGTGCATTTAGGCCTGTACAAGTTATTAATTGGCTAGGGATGTAAGAAGGTGACTAGCAGTGACTCTCCATAGTTTCAGACATGGAATTTTTCCCTGCCCTACCTGGAGATGTTGCTGGTGATTGAATCTGGGGTCTTCTGCATGCCAAGTTTTGAGTTAGCCCAGAGTCCTGGGACAAGTTTCTATTGTCATGGTTCAGCCTCAGGACATGCAAAGAAGAGTTTGGATTTGATATCCCGCCTTTCACTCCCCTTCAGGAGTCTCAAAGCGGCTAACAATCTCCTTTCCCTTCCTCCCCCACAACAAACACTCTGTGAGGTGAGTGGGGCTGAGAGACTTCAAAGAAGTGTGACTGGCCCAAGGTCACCCAGCAGCTGCATGTGGAGGAGCGGAGACGCGAACCTGGTTCCCCAGATTACGAGACTACCGCTCTTAACCACTACACCACACTGGCTCAAAGTAATCAAGAAGAGTATTTCTGCACATGTGCAGTTTGTATTCCTTTGGTCTTGGTTAAAGGAAGCCTTACTCCCCTCAGCAAGAAGGTATGCAAGCCTCCCCGTTTAAAATAAATAGATTAGGGATAGGAAATAGGCATTTTTTCATGCATATTCTGGAAATGCATTGCATCAGCCTGGAAGGAGGTCCCTACAATTCTATGAAATGTGGTTGCATTGCTTTGCTGCACAATGCGTAACACACACACTTCACCTGTTGTGTTCACACAGTGTTCCCAAGTCAATTGGATCAGAGTCTCACTTCTGTCTGATCCTTGTTGGATCAGTCCAATAGATCCTGTTCCACCATCCTGTTCTCACAGCAGCCAACCAAATGCCTGGAGGGAAACCCGCAAGCAGGATCCAAGCACAAGAGCTCTCTCCCCTCCTGAGGCTTCCAGCAACTGCTATTCAGAAGCCTCAGAAAATAAATGGACAATGTGGCCGGTGTAAGAATGCCTCTGTTCCTCATTCCATGTACAGTCTTGCACGGTGCACAACAGCACCTCAGCGCTATCCAAATTATGGATCCCTGCAACACAAACATACTCAAAACAAGTGCTCAGACACCCCAATGCACATGCACACACAGGGAAACCTAAGAAGCTGCTCTATACAGACTATTGGCCTATCTAACTCAGTATTGTCTACACTGACTGGCAGCGCATCTCCAGGGTTTCAGGCAGGGGAAGATCCCAACCCTATCTGGGATGCTGTGCATGCACTACAGATACTCTACCACTGGGCTACGACCCCCTCCCAGAAGTGATACCATTTTCACGGGGCAAACACCTTTCAGTTGCAAACATCCCAGCAGACACAGACTCAACCCATCGCCCACTCTTCAGTGAATTAACTGAGTGCAAGAGAATATAAAACTGTATCATGCAAAGTCCTTGGACCATGCAGATCAGTACTGCCTACAGACTCAGTGCCAGTGGTTTCAAGCAGGAGCTTTTCCTAGCCCTACCTGGAGAAGCCTGGGACGTTCTGCATGCAGAGCAGGCGCTCTACTACTGAGCATTTCCCAATATATTTTTCTGTATGGCTTTTCAACTTGACATGTTGCCAAGGCAAACTTAATGCGGTTATTCATAATTCATCTCATAGGAACACAGGGATTTGCTTTATACCACATCAGATCACGGAGGTCTATCTAGCTTCATATTGTCCACACTGACCAGCAGAGGCTCCCCTGGATTCAGCCCTAACTGGAAATACCATTTGGGACCGAACCTGGGACCTTCCGGCAATTGGGCATGCAAAGGGGATGCTCTACCACGGAGTAACTCTGCCACCAGCCTGCTCCATACCCCTTACGCTAAGAGGAGGCTTAGGGTTGCTGTTTCAATCAACAAACCCGCAGTGCCAAAATGGGCAGCAGAATGACCAGCTCTCTCTCGCCCCAGACTAAGAGCAGTGAAAGAGCGCGGCCAACCTGCATTAGCCGATCACCCTTGGGCAGGATTTCTCCCTGCACCTTTTAGCCTAAGAGGAAGTGTGTGCGTAGCCGTGCACAAAACAGGAACTGGAAAACGGATTAAAGGTTTATAGCCCTAGAATGGAGCAACCACCCTTCCCCTCAAGCCAGCACCCTGAATACGTTCCACGGGCGAGGGGCGCGTTCGCGAAAAGGAATAAAAACAAATGACGGGACGGCCCTCTTACCTTGCCTTTTCACTGGCATCTCGGAGGCAGTTTGTACATGTACAACCTTAATCTCCTAATCTCTCTCCCAAACAGCTGCCAGCTTAAAAGATTTGCAGGACAGATTGCAAACTCTACCCCCTCCCCAAGGGCATTCTGGGAGATGTAGTATTGGTCGGGTCCCTTTTGAAGCCTGCAGCTTGACACATCCGAGATCATAAAAAGTCGGGCGAAAGTTTCACGAAAGGCTTGAGATCCAGGCTTTGGAATTGTTTTCAAAAGGGAGGTTGCTTTAAAAATGTCACGGCCGAGAGTTCCTTTTAGAAATTTTTGTAACGTGACAAGTTACATCAAGCGCACACCAGCTCAATTTCACATGTTTAATAACACTGTTCATAAAACACTTACAATCAGATGGCATCCATAAGTGGGAATGTTGACAACATTCATTAGTACAGCAGATCCAAAAGGGGAAAAAGTTGCTTGGGATGGCCCACTCCCCCAACTTTGCATTTCAACTGTGACAACTTCAAATCCCCCCCCCCCCTTTCAAATGACTTGGGCAACATCAAACTTAAATTCCAAGACTCTTACTTCCAACAAGTGCCAAACTCCAACCCAATTTTGGCTGAGAAAGAGAGGTAAGAAGTTAACATGAGCGCTGGGAGGCCAAGATGTGTATATTATACAACCAAAAATGCAAGACTTGGCATTTTGGGTGGGATGAGGGCACTTCTGCTACTTATTTTACAATTCTTTCCCCCAATGGCTCAAATCCTTTCCACCCCAGGAACATCACAGAAACTGCCCAATTGGCAAGACGTGTTTCCCTCTGCCACTATAAACGTTCCCCAGACCCCTTTTTCTGTAAAAAGCCTTGCAGACTGGGTATTAAAAACCCATGCTCTGCTCTCCGATGTGCTGCCTTCCACTTTCTCTAATTTGCTGCGTGTGTGTCAGCGACTATTTTTAAATCAACACTTGGAAGATTCAAGACGGATAAAAGGAAATTCTCATTTAACATAAGTTAAACTGCAGAGTTCGTTCCCACAAGGAGGCAGCGGGTGGCCACAAACTACGATGGCTTTACAGGAGGACAAGACAAACTCCTGGAGGTAAAGGCTCTCAAACGGCTGCTAGCCACAATGGTTTATGTTCTATCTACATGCAAGGTTGGAGGCAGCTGCTGGGAGTCACAAAATGGGGCCAGCACTGCTGTTGCATTCAGGCCCTGCCTGCTGGGGCACCTGGTTGGCCACCGTGAGAAAAGGACATTGGACTAGATGGGTCATTGGCCTGATCCAGCAACCAGGCTCTTCTTATGCTCTTAACTGCACCCTCGGAGGCAGTATTGCTTTGGAACACCAGTTGTTGGGAATCACAAGTGGCAAAAGCATGTCTGCATACAGCTTCTGCTTCTGGGATTCCCACAGGGGAACCTGGTTGGCCGCTGTGAGAACAGGACACTGAATTAGGTGGGCCTGATCCAGTCGCAGGGCTCTTCTGATGTCAACATGTGCATTACACTGGACAGCTTCTCTGAAAAATCTATCCCACTTCAGCAGCTCTTCAGATTTGTCGATGCAATTTAATAGGTTTTTTTCTCCCGCAGAAAATACAGCAATCAGAGGCAGAGGGCTTTATACACGATGCTGATTTATAGCTAAACTTTCCAACTCAAGTGGCTCGTGAATTCTGGGACGCCAATGAAATAGGCAAGCAGCTGGATTTAGGAGTCTGGTCCCCTTTTGCAATTCAGAGAATTCTGACCTCAGAATTTATGATAATTGCACTGGGGACGGGAGAAGAGTCTTCGCTAAGGTCACGGTGCGCATGCGTGGAGGGGAAGATTTGCCACACTCTCAAAGGAAGCCAAATACAGAATTCAAATGAAAGCCTCTCCCCACTCCTTTAAAATTCGACCTACTACTTGAGCACAAGAATAGCTGAGATTCCTGCATTGCAGGGGGTTGGACTGGATGACCTTCTGGGTCCCTTCCTACTCTACAATTCTGCAATCATACTCTAGTCTTCACGTACCCTGCCAAAACGCACAGGAGTCCATTAAGGCATTTATCAAGCAAAGAGGTATATTTCTCTTGGGAGGGGGAATGAGCTACGGACGGTTGACCCCTCCTTTCTGAATCTGCAGGATCTAATCGTTACATCTCTTAGGGTGGGGGCAAAGAGGCTGTAGGAGACAGCTCCAGGAACGGCTGGCACATTTCAGATGCCCAGAGGGTTGTGGGAAACCACGCCTTCGTTCTCCACCAACGCTTTGGAGATGCCCCGGAGGTTCCTGAAGAAGTGGCGCGTGTTGTCGGAACGCAGGGAGGTCAGGTTCTGAGTGATGCGGTCGTAGGCCTGAGTGGGGGAAGAGCAAGAGATGGAGCATAAAAATGATGGAAGTCTCAGCACACAGTGCCAAGTCTCCACTCTCTTTGATGCGCCACGCACGCCTATGCTTAAAGTAATTATTGTGCCTCAGGGTTTGTTTTTTTCTTCCTCCCTCCGGACCCCTTTTCCTTTTATGCCATGACTTTTAAATTGTAATAATAATAATAGTAATAATTTTATTATTTATACCCCACCCATCTGGCTGGGTTTTCCAGCCACTCTGGGCGGCTCCCAACAGAATTAAAAGCACAATAAAACATCAAACGTTAAAAACTTCCCTAAACAGGGCTGCCTTCAGATGTCTTCTAAAAGTCAGATAGTTGTTTATTTCCTTGATATCTTGATATCTGATGGGAGGCTGTTCCACAGGGCAGGTGCCACTACTGAGAAGGCCCTCTACCTGGTTCCCTGTAACCTCACTTCTCACAGGGAGGGAGCGAGACAGGCACTGCCTTATAGTTTACATTCATAAGCCACTCAAAGGGTCGTCCAAGAGTGGGATTTTTAAAAAATGCTTTAAATAAATGAGTAATACAATCACAGCCCCAAGAGTGAAGCATGCACCACTGATTTCTGGGCAGAGATCACATAAAACAGGGAGCCACGTTTGGGTCTAAAAAACACAACGGCTGTTCTCATGCAAAGCAGAAACAGGGGAGCTCCTTACCTCAATGCACCAGGTGTCGCAAAGCATCTTCTCATGCTGGGCCGTGGGTTCTCCACGCTCCAGGGATCGGGATGCCCTACCAGGGAAAGACAGAAAAGGCATGAGAATTTGTTTTGGGGAGGCAAGAAAACTGACCCTAGAGCTCCGCAGAACGGAGCTTTCTTGAAGGCTGAGATTCCTGCGTTGCAGGGGGTTGGACTAGATGACCCTTGGGTCCCTTCCAACTCTACAATTCTAAGATTCTGGGACATGGCCTGCCAATGGGATCTGGGGTGGGGGACTTATCCTCGGGGCAACCAGAAGAGGGGAAGGGATCATAGCTCAGTGGGAGAGCATATCTGACTGCAATCCCTCATGGCATTGCCAGCGAGGGCTGGTAGAGACTTCCCACCAGAAACTCGGGAAAGCTGCCGTTTCCAAGACAAGGTGGACAATACAAATGAATCAGTGTGTGTGACTCAGTATATAATAAGGCAACTTCCTATGTTCCTGGAAAATAGGCCTTACCTGGAGAGCACCACAACCATGCCGTACAAATCAATTGCACTGTCAGCGATGCGTTTCAACACGAATTGTTCATCTGGGATTTGTGGGAAGGGCGAGAAGAGAAGAGAGAGAGAAAGAAAGAGAGAGAGAGAGAGAGAGAGAGAGAGAGAGAGAGAGAGAACAACAGATACTAGCAGTTATACCAGGAAGCCAGAGAGGGACGGATGGAGATAAACACAAACCACCACCCCCCCAAGAGATCCAAGTTCCCAGGATCCTGTTCCCAATACTGGGCAGCTGGCTTCTCTTAAGAAGCCACCTCATTCCTGCTGCTCCTGCAAGGAGTCCATGAAACTAACAGCTCCTCTCCAGTTGCTTACCCTCAATATTTGATAAAAATGCTACTGAATACCAGTTTCTGGAAACCTCAGGAGGGGAGAGGGCTCTTGTGCTCAGATCCTTCTTGCAGACATCCAAAAGGCATCTGATTGGAAGTCCGCAGGCAGGACCTGAGTGCATCTGGGTGACCACTGTGAAAACAGGATGCTGGCCAAAGTGGGCCTTGGGATCTGATCCAGCCGCTGGGCTCTCATTATGCTCCAGCCCCCCCGCCCCCCTGTAAGTGTAGCTAAAGAATCTGGGATTGTTCATCTCTTTTGTGCTTTAATTTAATGGGATTAAAACTAGCCTTGATGACAGATTTATAGACCCCCTTAAAAAGGTATGGGAATTAGATACCGGCACACAAATTCTTTGCAGGGATTGGGGGGGGGGAATGTTTCCAGTATTCTTAGGGGAAACTCCTTAAAATTACTACACAGGTGGTATTGCACTCCTCTGTAAATGTCAAAAACATTTTCTTCTGTATCATCTTCTGTATCATTGTTGGAGGGGTTGCAATAGACTTGGCAAACTTTCCATTTGTGGTGGAAACTTCAGTTGGTGCAAGATTTTTGGTATATAATTTTGACCGAAATGATAAATATCACTAAAGAAACTATACTGCATGTTGTCCAAAATTAATGTTCCTGAATATTTTTAAAGAGACCAATGCAAATATATTGTAAAAAGAACTGATCTTGGCAGCACGAATAGTAATTGCAACTCAATGGGAAACTGCCCCAAATCTTACACTGGAAACTTGGTGCTACTCATTCTGGAACACAGCTATCATAAAGAAAATTATGCATAATTTTGAGATTTTGACAAGGACTAGAAGCTCCAGACCCCTTTTATATGGTTTGCCATCCTTTTATGACATATACAGCGGAACCACCATTTTCAAGACAATCTGGAACTCGGCTTGATGAACTGATAAAAGTTGATAGCCTTCACTTGGACTTTGTTATCTTAACTCGTGTGCAACTGCATTCATTGTATGCGCCTATTTTACAGTTTTGCTTTTCCACCTTTTCATCTTTGCCTGTTGTCACCATTGTTCTCTCTGGTTCACATACATTACCAAATGAAGTAATAATTTGAAAAAACTAATCTAAAGAGCATGGAAGGTGCCATTTTGGGTATTAAAAACACACACACTCACCAATAATCTTTTTGCCGTGTTTCAGAATCTTCTCTTCTACAACAGCACCAAAAAGATCGATCGCCCGTACTGCCTAAAAAGAAGGAAGCGGTAGAGAATATGGCAGCCAAAAGCCATGCAGAAGAGGCAACTAAGAGTCTCTCTCTCTAGCAAACACATTTCCCATCATCACATGCTTGGCATGCAGAAGGTCCCAGGGTCAGACCCCAGGTCACCCTCTCCAGGTTGGGCTGGGAATGTCCACTCCCCCATGCAAAACCCTGGAGAGCCACTGCTGCCAGTCCGTGTAAGCAGTACTGAGCTAGATGGGCCCCAATGGTCTGCCTCAGTATAAAGGACGACATTAAAAACAAGATGCTGTAATAAAATTGTCAAAATATAGGTAAAATCCACAGGTTTTGTTTCATTTTTTAAATAAGAATACATGTCTGAATATGACTAACTCTCTCCAGTTTAGTGCTTGGTTTATTTAGTAAGATTTATATACTAGTGGCCAAAATTGTGGGAACCTTTTGGAAAAAGTGTGTTTCCGAGGTTTGATGGCTCATAACACCACTTTTTTTTTTAATAATACCATAAAATTATCTTCATTTGAAAGTAGCCAATGAACATGAGTGTTTAGAGAGCCAATCAGGTGTTATGAGCCATCAAACCTTGGAAACAAACTTTTTCCAGAAGGCTTCCACAATTCTGGCCGCTAGTGTATACTGCTGGGGGCGAAATCTCTATGCAGTTTATAAAGTACAGTATTCATCAAAATTAGCTGCGTAAGCAAGGCAAAAAGAGAAAGAGAGGTAAATTTGCATTTTGTTACACTGGTTTTGCCAATGGTGCTTCAGAACCTGTTTCAACATGCTTGCAACTTGCTCTCTAGTATTCATCCTCAAAAATCAATGTAAACCCTCGCCCCACCCAAAAAACCCCATGTCATTTGAAAAGTGGAATGTAAATCTGTGCAATAAAAAATTACAAAATAAATCCTGCTTGGCTCTTCAAAAGGCAAGTGGAGAGCTACTGTGGCATAGAGGTTTAGAGTGCCGGGCTAGGACCTGGGGTAAGACCAGGGTTCGAATCCCTGCTCAGCCGCGAACCTCACAGGCTGACCTTAGGGGCCCAAGTCACTGCCTCTCTCAGCCTAACCTACGTCACAGGGTTGCTGTGGGGTTCAAAGTGAGGAGGAGAAGAACTACCCTGAGCAAACTGGAGGAGGAAAAGTTGGGATAACGATGCAATCGATCAAAGTGCAGAGGATCCAAAAAGATCAGCTGGGTTTGAAAGGCCACCACTTACCCGCTCACCGCTGGAGTCCAGGCTTGGGTGCACTACGGACTTCAAGCTTATCCCCGTTCCTAAACCGGCTTTCCTGGAAGGGGCAAGAGGAAGACAAAGAGGGCATGATTCTTAGGGCAAGAGAAGGTATAGAAAAAAGGAGAGCCCTTAAAATAAAGTGCTTTCAAAACGGTGCCTACCAGGAGGGAAAGGGGGAACAGACACACACAATGAGAGAATGACTCAAACCAGGACTCCAGACAGGCTTACAAAAATCATGAATGATGTGGAAAGACGTACAGAGAGAGGAATAGTTCTCTTTCCTCCATCTACTGAAAACTCAAGGTTGGTTCGGCAGAAGGTAGCCGGCGTTTATATGGACGACAAAAGGGCGGTTGGAGTTTATTTGTTTCGGTCATGCAACACGTGACTAACTTATGGAACTCACTGCCACAAGGCGGAAGGGGCAGCTGCCACCTGTCCAGATTGCTTTGAGAGAAAATGAAGAAAAAAGAGAGAGGAGAGGATTAAAGCAGATTCACTGGACGAGGAAGAGGAGAAGGAGGCCCTCTTTGTGATGAAAGCTGAATGCGGGGCTTCCATATTCAGAAGCAACGTAACTTTAGATAGCCAGGGCCTGAAGAATCATGGAGTTGGAAGGTCCCAAGGAGTCATCTAGTTTAACCCCCTGAAAAGTAGGAATCACAGCTAAATGGGGGGGAGGAACCATTTTATGGCCACATCTCCTCATATGCATCCTCCGGGGTGGCAGGGGAGAGAGATAAATGGTCAAATTAGGTCACATTACTTCGTTTCATTTACTTAAACAGCCCTGGTCAGGTCTGCTAAAAATCCCATTTGTTATATAAATTGGGGGCAACGCATTGCCATGGAAACGGGATAGCAGGAGAAAGGTGATAGCCAGCCTGACAAAAGGGGGCGGGCAGGCCTTTCTTCCCCACTGTCCCCTGGCTGGAGGGGATGTCACTCGAGGTGTCTGCATGTGTGAAAGAGAACAACTGACTTGACAGCTTTTGCAGTCACAGAGAGGGGGGGGGGAGCTAACAGCATTGGGGGGGGCTGTTTACGTCCCCCAGAATCTGGTGGGAAGGCAGCAAACTTGGACACCTTAGTTAAGAGTTGCAGCTACTCTGCCTATTCTCCCCTGGATACAGTTGTAATTAAAACTGTATGCCACAAAGAATCTGCAGCTATTGTTGTCGTTTATTTAATAAAATTTACAGTGGTACCTCGGGTTAAGTACTTAATTCGTTCCGGAGGTCCGTTCTTAACCTGAAACTGTTCTTAACCTGAAGCACCACTTTAGCTAATGGGGCCTCCCGCTGCTGCCGCGCCGCCGGAGCACGATTTCTGTTCTCATCCTGAAGCAAAGTTCTTAACCTGAAGCACTATTTCTGGGTTAGCGGAGTCTGTAACCTGAAGCGTATGTGACCCGAGGTACCACTGTATACACCGCCTGACAGCAAAAAGCCCTCAAAAAGCTCTTACAGAAAAGGATTTTTAAAAATCAAGTGAGAAAAATTAACAATAAGTGGTTGATATCGGGGGAAAGGCACTCTCTTAAGTACTTGGATCCCAAGCCATTTACGGCTTTATAAGCTAGCATTGCCACCTTGAACTGGGCCTGCCAGCTCACTGGCACCCAGCCCTGTGCTTTAAAAAAATGGCGGTCCATGGTCCCATCACGTTGCCCCTTAGCAGCCCCATTCTGAGCCATCTCCAAGGGCAGCCCCATGTAGAGTGCATTGGAGTAGACCAAACGGGAGACCACCAGCCTCCAGTGGCCTTGTTCAAAGGAAACCACCCCAGGGTATATTGCTGGAACCCCTGAAATGTATTCCCGCTCAGGGGTGGGGATATGCACAACAATCGGATGGCTTTAATTCTGTCATATGCCCACCCCTATCCCATAGCTGTCAAGCATCCCTTATTTGGCGGGAAAGTCCCTTATCCCAGCGCCGTGTCCCGCTGCTGTCCCTTATTGATGATGTCCCTTAAATTTCCCGGGTTTCAAAGGAAGCAGCTCCTCTCCCTCCCTCCCTGCCGACCAGGGAGGAGGGAGGCTCCAACTGGGTTGCTTGGCTGCGTTGCTCACCCAGTAAGGAGTCTGAGAATGACTGGGGGGGTGGAGCTTGCATGCCTTGGGCCAATCAAATCGGCCGCGTTGCCTGGGGACTCGCCTTTGCTCAGCGCTTCCCAGCGGAGAGGTGATGGTGGTTTTCCTTGCTGCGTCCCCTTTGCTGGGTTGCTGCGCTGTGGGAACCACTGCTTGAGGCTTCGCTTGGCTGCTGGTTGACTAAAATCCCTTATTTTGGCTGCTGATCCCTTATTTTCGAGGCTGCTGGTCCCTTATTTTCAAATCTGTAAGTTGACAGCTATGCCCTATCCCTTGGGAGATCCGTACCTGCGGACTCGCTTCCCAACTTCGCTGACGATGAGCCCAGCGTTTCCAAGAGGATTCTTGATGGCGCGCTGCAACCCGCGGAGCTCGTTCCCGGCGTTCTGGGGTAGGGAAAGAGGAGAGGAGAGGTCAGCACGAGGGAGTGGTTATATTGAAAAGTCAGGTGGATTCCAAATTGAAGAAAATGTTCCAATTAACATTTGTAAAAAAGCCTGAAGCATTTCTGTTTGTGATTGTAGGAAAAGATCTGCCAAAGAAATTGAAGAACATACCGGTATTTATGTATGTGACAACGGCGGCCAGTCTTAATAGCACAAGGATGGGAGAAGGAAGAAATCCCGACAAAAGAACGGTGGCAAGAGAAATTGATGGACTATGCGGAATTGGCGAAATTGACATACAAACTGCGTGATAAGGACAACTGTGATTTCAAAGAATGGGAACCTTTTACAAAGGACTTAAAGAAACAACAAAATGAACTGGACTCCTTGGCAGGTTTTGAATAAACATACACAAATGTATTATGGATTATATAAAGACAGATAATTTAAGGACCTTTACAATTTTATAGTATGCAGAGAATAACATGTGCTGAAAAACCAGAGAGAGGAGCTGAGGGAAGTCCGAGTGGGGGGCGGGAGGGTGGGTTTTCTATTCTTTTTTTCTTTTTTCTCGGGAGGGGGGAAGGGAAAAATAGGGGCGGGAAATCAGGATATGTTTTTGATAAATTGTTATGCTGAAATTTTGAATTAAAAACTATTTTTTTAAAAAAGGAAAAGTCAGGTGGATTCCAGGCTTTGCGGGCTCGTAAAAAGGTAGCAAAAATGTGTCTAGACTACTGTGACACGCTCTAGATAGGGCATCCCTTGGTGATGGCCCAGAAACACCACTTGGTCCAGAATAGCGAAGCCCCCCAGAATACGTGTGTGAGGTCATAAAAAAAGCTTATTCTGCAGGATCTGGCTGCCTTTACGTTACCAGGCCCAATTTAAGATGCTAATATGGATGGGGACACTCTTTAATATTTATTGCACTGATATGCCACCTTGGAGGAGACTCTTGAGAGTCCCATGGACTGCAAGAAGATCCAACCTCTCCATTCTGAAGGAAATCAGCCCTGAGTGCTCACTGGAAGGACAGATCCTGAAGCTGAGGCTCCAAGACTTTGGCCACCTCATGAGAAGAGAAGACTCCCTGGAAAAGACCCTGATGTTGGGAAAGATGGAGGGCACAAGGAGAAGGGGACGACGGAGGATGAGATGGTGGGACAGTGTTCTCGAAGCTACCAGCATGAGTTTGACCAAACTGCGGGAGGCAGCGGAAGACAGGAGGGCCTGGCGTGCTCTGGTCCAGGGGGTCACAAAGAGGCGGACACGACTAAGCGACGAAACAACAACAACATGCCACCTTCTCTCCAAGGCACTCAAAGCAGCACTGACATGCTTTCCCCCACCTTCACCAAATGCCCACAACAACCCTGTGTGGTAGGCACAGTTGTCAGGCAGTGACAGCGGTGGGTTTTGTGTGCCTGTGTTCATTTCCAGGAAGTGGTTCTGGTTCCAGGAACTGTGGCAGCATTTGAACACGTGGTTGCAAAAAGCAAATATAAAAACAAGAAGAAGAAGAAGAGTTTGGATTTGATATCCCGCTTTATCACTACCCGAAGGAGTCTCAAAGCGGCTAACATTCTCCTTTCCCTTCCTCCCCCACAAGCAAAAAAAATTCTGTTTTTAATTTGAAAGGCAAAATTAACCTGCAGAACTTACAGCCACAAGATGTGGCTTCCAAAGATGATTAAGCCACACTCATGGAGGGAGGAGATGTCTGTGAACAGCTATTAGTCACAGCTTAAACACCATTCCTGGATACTAAGCCAACAGGGAGCTGCAAGGTTGTATCGTAAGAAATCCACTTTAGCCATTAGGAGCACTGCTTTTACTGTTTTGGATATGGATTTCTGTAAGTTGCTGTTTATTTTATAAAGAAGAGTGTGATCTCTCTTTCGCCCTCCATATTAAAAAATCAACCAAAGAGAGAGAACGGCTGTCCTCACGCCCTGCCTGTGGGTCTGTCTCCCTGAGGCATCAGGCTGGCTCCTCTGCAAAGACAGACGCTGAAATAGGTGGGCCTTCTTAATATTCTTATTAAGAAGAAACTCAATACAAAAAGTTAATAAAGATTGGATAATTTCTAAAGAAATAACCTCCTGGCAGACGTAGAATGAATCATGAAATATAAAGAAAGTATATAATAAGATCAGTTGGAAGAAATGGAAACTAAAATAATGATAATGAAATGCGTATAGTTTAACACAATGTAAAATAGCACAATGAATAGAATCAGAAGTTAATGTCAAGGGTGTGTTTGGTGTGCTTATGTTGTAATATGTGTAGTGTGTACTGGATGTGTTGTATGTACTGTCTAAGTTAAATGTTATTAATACAATCATACCTCGGGTTACAGACGCTTCAGGTTGCGTTTTTTTGGACGCGCCAAAACCCGGAAGTACCGGAACGGATGGTGTTCGTGCATGCGCAGAAGTGCTAAATCACGCTTTGCACATGCGCAGAAGCGCCAAATCACAACCCGCACATGCTCAGACACACCACTGCGGGTTGCGAACGCTGCGGGTTGCAAATGTGCATCCCGCACGGATCACATTCGCAACCTGAGTGTCCACTGTAATGTGCAAAGTGATCTTAATTGATGTATAATAAAGTTTATTTTTAATTTTTTAAAAAAATGGAATAGATGGGTCTTAGGCCTGATCCAACAGAGCTTTCAATGTTCTCATCAATGGCTGAAAGCCACGGGGCAACACAGAAGCTCCCCCTCCCGCCTTAAAAAACACTGCACTCTTTCCTCCTCCTCCCCAGATTCCGAACCACAGACACACATTCCCAACAACCCACCTGAAATCCATTGAGCGCGACAAACAGCCGCAGGATGTCATTGGTTCCCTCAAAGATCCGGAAAACTCTCAAGTCACGCAGCACGCGTTCCACTCCGGCATCCTGCAGCAGAGCGGGAAGAGAAGGAGAGGAGGGGGTCAAGGTGGACAGAACCAGGATCCCCCCAGCGGTTCTGACCTTAACATGGGGGGCTTTCAATCCAAGGGTGTGGATGGCCCAGAGTCCTGGGCAAGGCAAGTTCAAAATCAAGAGCCTGAGCATGAACAGGACAGATTCAGGGCGAGATGAAGGAAAGAGAGCTCCTTCACGCAGTGCATAAACTCTGGAACTCCCTGCCACAAGATGGCCACCAACCTAGAGGATGGAGGAGAGGGTTGTATACGTTGTGCCTCCACAGTCAGAAGCAGCCACGCTTCTGAATCCCAGTAATCACACCCAGCCTTTGTCCATCTCCTATTGGGGACAGGAAGTTGCTTTTGGCTTAATAATAATAATAATAATAAATTTTTATTTATATCCCGCCCTCCCCAGCCAAAGCCGGGCTCAGGGCGGCTAACAACAATAAAATAATACAACATTATAAAATTAATTCAAATCAAATTGATGGCAACCATTGGGCTAGAGTTCTGTGAGGATTACCGAAGGAGGGGGTCAGGCTGTGCTCTTGCCAAAGGCCAGGCAGAACAGCTCTGTCTTGCAGGCCCTGCGGAAAGATGTCATGTCCCGCAGGGCCCAGGTCTCTTGTGACAAAGAGCGTTCCACCAGATCGGGGCCACGGCTGAAAAAGCCCTGGCTCTAGTTGAGGCCAGCCTAGCCTCTCTGTGGCCCGGGATCTCCAAGATGTTTTTGTTTGAAGACCATAAGGTCCTCAACGGGGCATACCAGGAGAGGCGGTCCCGTAGGTACGAGGGTCCTAGGTCGTATAGGGCTTTAAAGGTTAAAACCAGCACCTTGAACTCCACCGGGAGCCAGTGCAGCTGGTATATCACCGGGTGAATGTGATCTTGCAGCGAGGACCCCGTAAGGAGTCTCGCTGCGGCATTCTGCAGAGTCGCAAGGCCAGGTTTCATTCATTTCAGAAAGGAAAATATGGGGCTGAGCCACAAAGGCCAAGTTTTGGAAGGATTTCAGTCCTGACAACCTGGACTGCTGATTTTCCAAGTCTTGGAAAATTGCTTTGCTTGGGGAAAACACACACACACACACACACACACACACACACACACACACACAAATTCAAGGTGTCCCAGAGCACTCAAGATTAGTTTCCTCACCACTTGGTTTAATTTTATTTCAGATACAAATACAGGTCAGAAATGTCAGGTCCCGTGGGTTCATGCAAATATCTGGATTTAGCGTCGCTTAGAGTTATCTTTTGTCTCCTTTTCGAAATAATTTATAGTTGTAATTACAACCCAACCTCTCTCTCCTTCGCATGCCACTGTTTATTTCTTATCAATTCAGTAAATTACAAAGCCGTGTTTTCATTTCTTCTCTTTGTATTTTTCTGCCTGTTATTTTATTTATTTCATAAATTTATACAATGCTTGTTTGTTTTTTAAAAAATCAACAACCTCAAAGCGGTACACAAAGAGAATAAAACGAAAAATAGCAGTAAAAACAACTCCTTAAAAGCACTCAGAAGATTAAATCAGCAATAAAGTGAAAGCAGATTAAAACATACAGCAACGTTCTACGTGTCTGGGCAGGCTTGTGCAAAGAAAAATGTTTTTAGCAGGCGATGAAAAGAGTACATGTCAATAGGCAGAGAGTTCCTGCGCGTAGGTGCTGCCGCGCTAAAAAAATGATTTTTTTAAATGAATGAGGAATGGGTATTATTTTGGCACCTGGAATACTGCCAGTTTCATATATCAAAGTGGTCAAATGGTGGTACGACAATCTTTCAGGTATTTGCTTGCAGTTATTTTTTAGAAAAGGAAAAAAATCATTTTGGAAAGGAAAAAAGGACGAACACGGTGGATGACAATTGGTGGTTCTGGACAGGGTGGTGTTGGAAGAGATTTCTCCCAATTGACTCACCTTCATGAAGCCCATTCCGCCCATGACCTGGATGCACTCGTCTGCAACAGTCCAAGCGGCCTCCTGCGCAAGACAAAAGGGAAAGAGGGGGAAATGACTCGGTCTTCTCAGGCTGTAAAATGGGCGCATTGAAACACAAACAGCCGCCGCCGCCGCCAAGGGAGATGGTCAAAACACAGGGGACTTTGCCCGTTAAAATAGGGATGCAGGCAAACAGGTGACGGACAGACAAGGGGGCAAGGCCACCTTCCCCATTTCCCACCAGGCCCCTTTCTCACCGAGCCAAAGATTTTGCTGATGGCCGCCTCGATCTGGAAGTCGGTTGCCCCTTGGTCCATATTCGCGCTGATCATGTACGCCATGGACTGTAGGGAAGAGGAAAAGAGCCAAGGGAGTGAGATTCTGCTTCAGGGGTCAGCAAACTTTTCCAGCAGGGGGCCGGTCGACTGTCCCTCAGACCTTGTGGGGGGCCGGACTATATTTTTTTGGAGGAGGGGGAAAAGAACAAATAACCCACAAATAACCCAGAGATGCATTTTAAATAAAAGCACACGTTCTACTCATGTAAAAACACCAGGCAGGCCCCACAAATACAGTGGTACCTCAGATTAAGTACTTAATTCGTTCCGGAGGTCCGTTCTTAACCTGAAACTGTTCTTAACCTGAAGCACCACTTTAGCTAATGGGGCCTCCTGCTGCTGCCGCGCCGCCGGAGCACGATTTCTGTTCTTATCCTGAAGCAAAGTTCTTAACCTGAAGCACTATTTCTGGGTTAGTGGAGTGTGTAACTTCAAGCGTATGTAACCTGAAGCGTATGTAACCCGAGGTACCACTGTAACCCAGAGATGCATTTTAAATAAAAGGACACATGTCTACTCATGTAAAAACACGCTGATTCCCGGATCGTCCGTGGGCTGGATTTAGAAGGCGATTGGGCCGGATCCGGCCCCCGGGCCTTAGTTTGCCTACCCACGCTCTGCTCCATCACTGTTTTGAAAAAGTCTGCGTCGTAACAGGATGCGCTGAAACTAACAGCTTCTGGGTGCGTCCTGTTAATTTCACCCTTCAGTTTACAACCCTTTGGGGAGCGCGGTTGCACTCATCCCCCCCCCCAGTTGGCCACTGTGAGAACAGGAAACTGGGCTAGATGGGCTTTGGCCTGATCCCACTGCAGGGATCCTCCTGACGTTCTTCTCAAGTTCCAAGTCCTTAAGAAGCAAAGATTTAAAGGCGCGTTGCCAGGCTGGGGGAAGGTGGCGGGTCAGGACGGGCTGAAGTCGGGGGCTTTGGTGCTGAGCACTGCGCTTTTTTGGCATGCCACAGCAGTTCACGTGTCGCTGCCCCAACCTCATGTGCTAGATAACTTTCGCCTTTGCCCTCACCTCTGTCACATATTGTAGAACTGCCATGCGAGCCAGTTTCTCCTGAATTCCCTCGAAGTTGTGGATTTTGTCTCCAAACTGGGTCCTGTTTGCAGCGTAGTTCACCTTTTTGGATAATAATAATAATATATTTATACCCCGCCCTCCCTGGCCAAGTCCTGGCTTAGGGCACCTAACACTGAATATAAATATAGTAAAAACATTTTTTTAAAAAACAAAAACCAGTTGATTAAAATGTAAGTTAGAATACAGTTTAAAATGCAGCTTAAAATGAAGCCTCATTTTAGTGGTAGCCTATAGATCAAACCCATAAGGGGTAAAGGTAAAGGGAACTCTGACAGTTAAGTCCAGCCGCCAACGATTCTCGGGTTTCGGCGCTCATCTCGCTTTATTGGCCGAGGGAGCCGGCGTACAGCTTCCAGGTCATGTGGCCAGCAGGACTAAGCCGCTTCTGGCGAACCAGAGCAGCGCATGGAAACGCCGTTTCCCTTCCCGCCGGAGCGGTACCTATTTATCTACTTGCACTTTGACGTGCTTTCGAACTGCTAGGGTGGCAGGAGCAGGGACCAAGCAAAGGGAGCTCACCCCAACGCGGGGATTCGAACCACCAACCTTCTGATCGGCAAGTCCTAGGCTCTGTGGTTTAACCCACAGCGCCACTCATGTCCCCCAGCAGATATAGGAACACGATAAAACATCAAGCATTAAAAAAATTGGAAAGAGGGGGGGTCCCTCTTTCCAAAGGTACTATGAGACTTCACTCACCGCTTTGCTGATCAGCCCCCGCATGGTGCCGGCTGTGGCAGCGGCCATGCCAAACCGCCCACTGTTCAGGATATTCATGGCCACCTTGAACCCAGAGCCGGGGGCCCCTATGACATTCTCGACAGGGACCCGGCACCCGTCAAAGTGGACCTCGGCAGTGTTGGACGCCTTGATGCCCATCTTCTTCTCCGGGGGTCCGCTGGAGGGGGGGTGAGATAAATACCATATTTTTCCATGTATAACATGCCCCTGTGTATAAGACGACCCCTATTTTGGGGGACTCCAAATTAATAAAATGGGGGGAGATTGCCCAGAGTTGTTGAGCTTTTTGGGGGATAATTGGCCAGAGTTGCTGAGCTTTTTTGGGGGGGCATTGCCAGCCCCCCCATGCACTATCCATGTATAAGACAATCCCCAATTTTAAACTTAAAAAATTAGGGAAAAAATACAGTCTTGTACAAGGAAAAATACAGTAAATGGATTTTAACCTTTAAATGCCTGCAGGAAATTTTTCTACGTCGCCAAGCACTGGCGATTAAGGAAGCACCTTCTCGTAATAAGTTAGTGGACAGTCCCCAATTTTAAATGTTTGCATACGTATCATTTGCAGGCATTCTTATAAATTCCCCGTTTTTTAAATGCAGAAGCTTCCAAGTTCAATCTCCAGTGAGCAGAGCCAGGAAATCTCTCCTCCTGTGCGTGGCCTGAGATTCTGGAGAGCAGCTGAGAGCCAGAGCAGGCAATACTGGCCCGGGTGGAGGAATAAGCCAGAGCTGGAACTAGGTGGCTTGCTCCAATACTACTCACCGCGTGACGCCCCCAAAGGCTCGCTCCACTATGAAAGCCGTGATCTTGTCCTTCACTTCCCCAGTCGCCTCGTCCCTTATCTTCGTTTTTGCGAAAACGGTGAATATATCCGCAAGGCCACCGTTGCTGCAAGAGATTTGCCAGTCAGGATTCGCTGGGGGGGGGTCGGCGCTCGTAACTGCAGGACCACATGCAAGCCTACAACCTCACATTTGAAGGTCTGTATTAATATACCGTATTTTTCGCTCTATAGACGCACTTTTTCCCCTCCAAAAATGAAGGGGAAATCTGTGTGCGTCCTAAGGGGCGAATGCAGGCTTTCGCTAAAGCCTGGAGAGCGAGAGGGGTCGGTGCGCACTGACCCCTCTCACTCTCCAGGCTTCAGGGATAGCCGCCTGAAGCCTTCGGATTGCAGCGCGAGTTCCTGCTGTGCTCCGGAGGCTTCGGGTTCCTTTTGCTGACTCTCCCGGCTTCAGCAGAGAGGGAGAGCTGTGCAGCGCCCCTTCAGCCAAGCGGCAGGAGAAATGGAAGGGGCTATGTTTCTCCTGCTGCTTTGCTGAAGAGGCGCTGAGCAGAGAGGGGGGGAATTTTTTTTCTTGTTCTCCCCCTCTGAAACAAGGTGCGTCTTATGGTCAGGTGCATCCTGTGGAGCGAAAAATCCGGGGGGGGGGGGGATTCATCCAAAAATAATAATACAGGTCAGTAAATGTGTGTGTGTGTTAATACACATACACACATTGAGATAGATAGATAGATCGATAGATATATAGATATAGATATATAGATATAAAAACACGTTCCTTTTTAACCAGGCCTTTGGTTGACCTGATCAACATCCCATACGCTTTTAAAATGTGGCTCTTTTGGGGGGCTGTATTATTGGGTCATTGCTTTTATTTTTATTTTTCACACTGTGATCTTTTTATGTGAACCTCCCTGAGACCTCTGGGTATAGGGCGGTATATATATTCAATAAATAATAATAATAGTAGTAGTAGTAATATATGATCAAAAGCGGCAGTATAAAAATTATCCAAAATATACTGAGGAAGGGGGTGTTTTCCAACGAGAAGTGTGGCAGGTTCAAGGCTCTTTTTTGTGAAATCTCTGCTCCAAGGTGGGTAGCAAACACTCCCCCCACCCTGCCCCAATCCGTGCCTCCTCCCCCTCCTCCACCTACCCACCCAGGCTGGCCCCCAACTCACCTGATCCAAATCTTGCTCCCGTTGAGAGTGTAGTAAGTGCCGCAGGGGCTGAGCTCAGCCGTGGATCGGATGGAAGCTGCGTCCGAGCCGCTAGTGGGCTCCGTCAGGCAGTACGCAGCAATGGTCTCACCTGTAGGGTTTTATTTTATTTTATTTTTTTAAAAAAGAGGGTCGTCATGGGAAGACAGAGGCACCCAAAATACGCACAGCCACCTTTGCCTACAAGGTCTGAAGCGGCTTCCTAGTTTTATGCGATATAAGCATGCCTCAACCCTCGTGATTCAAATAACACAAAAAATCCCGACCGGGGAAGAATGACAAACCAAGTTGACGGACTATGCCGAAATGACCAAATTAACTGGAAAGCTAAGGAACCAAGATGATACGAACTTTAAAAAAAAGAATGGGAGGGAAATGTATATAATTTATTTAGGAAACTACTGTAAGCAGATGAAAACACTAGCAGGATTTTAATCTCACTTGCAAGGTAACAAAGACTATGGGCAATTTACATGGAGAGAAAAAATGTGGATAACAGGCTGCTATGCAAATGTAAATATTGACACTAGGACCCTGGAAGCGAGGGGAGGCAGTCATGAGATTCAGAGAGATCTGGCAATATGGATTTTCAATGGATTTTGTTATAAGTTTATATATTATAACTATTTCAAAAAATAATAACAACACAACCCAACCTTGTGCACACACAAAAAACACACATACACCATGATGAAAGGGAATTTAGGCAGGTAAATGGGATGTTGGGCGGCGAAAGGGGGAACTTGTGAAACGAGGAACCCTTGAAGCGGGGATTCACACAGCAGGAGGGACCGTGTTGCAGGGTGCACTTCCCTCCCTCAACTTCCTCCCTCAGCCCCTTATTCTGCCCCTCGCCTCCCCATCGCCTGCCCCTGGTTATGATGTCTCTGCCCCTCAGCTCCCCACCCCCCACAAGGCCACGACCCCTTACCTGTTGCCAGTTTGGGGAGGTACTTTTCCTTCTGCTCCTTGGTGCCATAGAGGAGGATGCCTTTAAACCCGATCGACTGGTGGGCCCCCAAGGTGATGCCCACCCCCAGGTCGTGCATGCCGACGACCTCCACCATTCGTGCATACTGCGGCGGGAAGAGAGAAAAAGAAGGGGTGTCAGCCGTGAAGCATTCAAAGTTCTCTCTCTCGCCTCTGAGCATGGGCAGAGCACATTTTTCTCAGTGGCAAGAAAGCTCAGCCTTCCTCAAAGCAGGAAAGCCAGCCCCATCCCTGAAAGAACAATGTCTGAGAACATTCCGTGACATCACAGCAACTTGACCAATGGCTGCACAGAGCAGCAGGAAATCCCTCTAAGCTCACAAACCTCCATGTCGTTTCCTTCCTAGGCATAGCTGTCAACTTGCAGATTTGAAAATAAGGGACCAGCAGCCAAAATAAGGGATTTTAGTCAACCAACTGAAATGCGAAGTTAAAAGGGACCAGATAATTTGGGAGAGCAGTGCCGGTTTTTAGCCCTTCGTTTCCAGAGGTTGCTGCTCAAGACACCAGCTGATGAAGCACTGCAATTAAATAACTACAAGCAGCAACCACTTTTTGCGCAAAACGAAGTCCAAGCTACGAAGATGCTGCTGCAGTTCTGTATCTTTTCTCTCGTGCTCCATCTGCAGCTCTCAATTCCACCAGGTGGGGCAGGAGGAGGGGGGGGGAAATAGCGCCCAAAGTAAACCCGCAGATCACTATGCTAGTCTACCACTACAAATCTATGGGAGAAGCTCTTGCGCTCCTTCCTCCGCTTTCCCCCTCTATGGTTAGCCCTTGGAACACCTGCCTCCTCCTCCTCTCTCTGAACTGCTTTCTCTATGGTTGCCCTTGCTCTCCTCTCAAGGCTCCTCAGTCCCAGCAGGGAGGGGTTCCCGGGGGCCGAGGCTGGTGAGAGGGGGCCGGAGGGGGGCGGGCCAGGCAGCCAAGCAACCCAGTTGGAGCCTCCCTCCTCCCTGGCCGGCAGGGAGGGAGGGAGGGAGAGGAGCTGCTTCCTTTGAAACCCGGGAAATTTAAGGGACATCATCAATAAGGGACAGCAGCGGGACACGGCGCTGGGATAAGGGACTGTCCCGCCCAATAAGGGACGGTTGACAACTATGTTCCTAGGCTTCCCTCCGAGTCTGGTAGCATTTAGGGGAAGGATGGGGGGGCCGCCAGCCCTCGAGCCTCACCTGGGTGTTGCTGAGCCCCAGCCCCCCAAGCTCGACGGGGATTTGCAAGCCAAAAGCTCCCAGCTCCTTGAGGCCTTCCATGGTCTTATCCTCCACCTTCTCCAGCGCATCATTTTTGGCCGGGTCGTTCACCTCCTGGTGGAGAGAGGGAGGAAGGGAGAGTCAGATGATGGGAAAAGCATCTATTTAAACCAGGGGTCAGCAAACTTTTTCAGCAGGGGGCCGGTCCACCGGCCCTTGGACCTTGTGGGGGGCCGGACTATATTTTTTGGAAGGGAGGAAATGAACGAATTCCTATGCCCCACAAATAACCCAGAGATGTATTTTAAATAAAAGGACACATTCTACTCCTGTAAAAACACCAGGCAGTCCCCACAAATAACCCAGAGATGCATTTTAAATAAAAGGGCTCATTCTACTCATGTAAAAACAAGCTGATTCCCGGACCTTCCGCAGGCCGGATTTAGAAGGCTGGATCCAGCCCCCAGGCCTTAGTTTGCCTACCTGTGATTTAAACCCATTCTGCGTTTCCCCTCGCTGTTGGGAATATGTCCCCGAAGGTTCAGGCAAAACCTGCCATTTCTCCGCAGTTCCCACCCACATAATTCTGACCCTGCCCTAATAAATTATTATTATTATTAAGACAGACGTCATTCTGGGAGTCCTCACCTCAAAGAACCGAGAGACGGGGCCCACCAGCTCTCTCAGTGTCTGGGCTTGATCTTCATTTAGAACTGTAATAAGAGAAGGGAAGGAAAATATCAGCCCCTGCGTTGATCCTTCCTCCTAGCAAACTGCTTTTCCAAACCCCAACATGCACCTTTTTGGACTCTCCAAGCTTTTCCCATCTGAGACGGCTGGCTAGATTCTCTTAACTGCACGCCAAGCCGCATTGTTTTGAATATTCGTTTGGAAGCTGCCCAGAGTGGCTGGGGAAACCCAGCCAGATGGGTGGGGTATAAAATTATTATTATTAAGGAAAAGGGGGCAACTTAGCCCTGCACACCTAGAGTTGGCCTTTCCTATCCTCAGCCAACGTTCTTAGACTTAAAATGCAAGCCCACAGACCTCCCTCTGCCTTGCCCTTTATGGAAGAAGGAAGCGAGATTAAGAAATGTGTTTGTCTAGGAGAGGGGTCAGCAAACTTTTTCAGCAGGGGGCCGGTCCACTGTCCCTCAGACCTTGTGGAGGGCCGAACTATATTTTGAAAAAAAATAATAATGAACGAATTCCTATGCGCCACAAATAACCCAGAGACGCATTTTAAATAAAAGCACACATTCTACTCATGTAAAAACACCAGGCAGGCCCCACAAATAACCCAGAGGTGCATTTTAAATAAAAGCACACATTTTACTTATGTAAAAAACACCAGGCAGGTCCCACAAATAACCCAGAGATGAATTTTAAATAAAAGCACACATTCTACTCATGTAAAAATATCAGGCAGGTCCCACAAATAACCCAGAGATGAATTTTAAATAAAAGCACACATTCTACTCATGTAAAAACACGCCGATTCCCGGACCACCCGCAGGCTGGATTGAGAAGGCGATTGGACTGGATTTGGGCCTAAGTTTGCCTACTCATGGTCTCTAGGACTAGGTCAGGCACCCCCAACTTGTGGCCCTCCAGATGTTTTGGCCTACAACTCCCATGATCCCTTGCTAACAGGACCAGTTGTCAGGGATGATGGGAATTGTAGTCCAAAACATCTGGAGGGCCGAAGGTTGGGGGTGCTGGACTAGGTCAAACATGGGCCGCTGATTGACGTGCCTAGTTCTCAGGAGGAAAGTACAGGAAATGAGGCAGACCCAGGACTCAAAATGAAGGGGGTCTTGTGCTGGGTTTCTGGGAGGTGTATGAATTGCTATTATTATATCATTATTTGCATTTCCTTTCCTTCTGTATATAATTTTATTAAGTTTTCAGTTTTACAATTTAAAATACCCATTTTTCATCCTTAAGATACCAGTGACTTCCCTTCTTCTCTTTCCATGGTTCATTTTACATATCACAAATCCCTGAATATTTTACAAAAACGACACCATTCAGTATTCCATTATTGCATCCATCAAAACCTATTTACACTGTTGGATTTATCTTAATGCTGCCAGCATCAATATATTTCTCATATAGTCAATAAACGTTTCCCACACTTCTTTAAACGTATCTTCTTCTTGTTTTCTCATTCTATATGTTAAGTCTGCAAGCTGAGCATATTCCATCATATTGCTATTCTTCTTTGGTTGGGACCTCGCTCGTTTTCCATTTTTGGGCTAACAAAACACGGGCCGCAGCAGTGGCGTACATAAATAACCTTTTTTGACACCTGGGAATTTCAGTCTGAATTATCCCCAACAGAAAGGACTCTGGGTTTGTTTGGAAAGTACTTTTAAACATTTTTTTCAATTCCTTATGGATCATTTCCCAATACAGTGGTACCTCGGGTTAAGTACTTAATTCGTTCCAGAGGTCCGTTCTTAACCTGAAACTGTTCTTAACCTGAAGCACCACTTTAGCTAATGGGGCCTCCTGCTGCCACCGTGCCACTGAAGCCCGATTTCTGTTCTTATCCTGAAGCAAAGTTCTTAACCCGAGGTACTATTTCTGGGTTAGCGGAATGTGTAACCTGAAGCGTATGTAACCTGAAGCGTATGTAACCCGAGGTACCACTGTACTCTGGATTATTATTATTATTTACATGGTGTCCATCTGACTGGGTTACCCAGCCACTCTGGGCAGCTTCCAACAAACTAAAACACAGTAAGACATCAAACATTAAAATCCCTCCATCCCGTCTCCTCTCCAAGCCCCTGGTGTTTACCTGAAGGATAAGGGAAGACTTGTTCTGTGTTGACTTGGCCCTTGAACATCCCAACGGCAAATGACTTCGACTCCTGGATGGAGAACAAGAGGAAGAGTTGCAACACTTGGGGCTTCTTAAATTTAGAGGAAATGCGAGTGAGAGCCAGCATGACGGAATTCGACAAAATCATGCATATCCCAGAGAAAGCGACAAACATTTTCTCCCTCTCTCACAGCACTAGAAGCTGAATGTTAGAGGTATTCAGGACGGATTAAAAAGGAAGCCCTTCGGTCAACAATGCATAGAAACTCTGGAACTCCCTGCCACCGGAGGGAAGGAGGGCACCCAACATGGATGCCTTTAAAGATGGATTAGACCAACCCAGGGAGGACAAGTAGTCAGGAGGGTTCTGAAGGCAGTAATACCGTATATTGCGCTCCATAAGACACACCTAGTTTTTAGAGGAGGAAAACAAGAAAAAAATTTTTTTGAAAGAAACAGTGGATGTATGATTTTTGTGGTTCATGCTGTGGCCACAGACATGTGATCTGATGGTGAATTTGGGTGACCCAATGCAAAAATCCTGAGGATCCATGTGGATCTGTGCTTTGGAACCACGTTTTTGCGCCATTGCAGCCCCAGGCAACAGTGGGTGCGTGATTTTTTTGGTGCAGGCTGCAGCCATGGACATGCTATGTGATCTGATGGTGAATTTGGGGTGATCCAATGCAAAAATCCTGAGGATCCATGGGATTTTACCTCCCTCCTCCCACTAGCCTCCCTTATCTCTCTTCCGATCCCACCGATCAGCTGTTTCCTTTCAACACTCCCTTCCCTCCTTTGCTTTAGTGCCTTTTCCTTAGGCTGGAGCAGTTTTTTGCTCCTCCTTTCCTTCTAATTTCTCTCCTTATTGCTTTGGTCTTCCTGTTTACCCCCTTTGCAAGTTTGCTGTCTTTACCTCCCCCTCCCAGGCAGCCTCCTTTATCTCTAGCACCCCTTATCTCTCCCTGAACCGATCAGCGGCTTTGTTTCAACACCCACTTCCCTCTTTCCGGAAAAAAAGCATGATCTGCTTTTTGCCCCTGGGCAATTCGGCGCCAGGGACCACGCATTCGCTCCATAAGATGCACAGACATTTCCCCTTACTTTTTCGGAAGAAAAAAGTGCGTCTTATGGAGCGAAAAATACGGTACTTCTCAATATTGGTCGCTGGGATGAGAAAATGGCACAGGCTGTGAGGCAGGACAAAAGAGAAACGGTCTCCACCCAGTGGGGGCTGAAGACAACCGATGGAATACAATTGGGGAATGTTGTTGTTGTTGTTGTTTAGTCGTGTCCGCCTCTTCGTGGCCCCCTGGACCAGAGCACGCCAGGCACTCCTGTCTTCCACTGCCTCCCACAGTTTGGTCAAACTCATGCTGGTGGCTTCAAGAACACTGTCCAACCATCTCGTCCTCCGTCATCCCCTTCTCCTTGTGCCCTCCATCTTTCCCAACATCAGGTCTTTTCCAGGGAGTCTTCTCTTCTTATGAGGTGGCCAAAGTCTTGGAGCCTCAGCTTCAGGATCTGTCCTTCCAGTGAGCACTCAGGGCTGATTTCCTTCAGAATGGAGAGGTTGGATCTTCTTGCAGTCCATGGGACTCTCAAGAGTCTCCTCCAGCACCAGAATTCAAAAGCATCCATTCTTCGGCGATTAGCCTTCTTTATGGTCCAGCTCTCACTTCCATACATCACTACTGGGAAAACCAGAGCTTTAACTATAGGGACCTTTGTCGACAAGGTGATGTCTCTGCTTTTTAAGATGCTGTCTAGGTTTGTCATTGCTTTTCTCCCAAGAAGCAGGCGTCTTTTAATTTCGTGGCTGCTGTCACCCTCTGCAGTGATCATGGAGCCCAAGAAAGTAAAATCTCTCACTGCCTCCATTTCTTCCCCTTCTATTTGCCAGGAGGTGATGGGACCAATGGCCACGATCTTCGTTTTTAATATTTCACACCAAAAGCTGCATCTGCTTTTGTACATGGATTAATGTGAAAATGAGGGTGAATTGATCTTTGCAAGCTTCCCGTAGGGCCCGGGGGCTAGCAAGCTAGGATTTTAGAGGAACCACACAATTATTGACTTGTGAAATATTCACCACAGCATTGCTTTTCTACGGAAAACTCGTATTTGGACTATCAGCTCGTTAAGAGATCTGAAAGACTGCTGCGCCTAACTCAAATGAAAGAGAGTGCAGAGCTCTTGACCTGTGGAATGAAGGGGGTGGTGAGTTGAAAATCAACCGACGGATAACAAGACAGAATAAAAAGGCCTCTTGCAGGTTAATAGACATACGAATTTGCTAAATATGATAGAAAGTCATACACCAGCGATTGCAATGATAAGACAAAGCTTAGGAGCGGAATTATGAAACTGGAAAAAACAAGAGAAGTGAAAGAAACTTTCTCCCAACAGCCAGAACATGGGAAGTCCCATTAAATTGTTTAATTTGGAATATATAACTGGCTTTATCTTTTTGTATTATGATTATTTAGAGTATGCACGGCTGACGAAGCCCGGCAAGGCAAAACAAAGTATTATTCCGGGAATCCTTGTCACGTTTAAGTTCTTTTGTCTAACACCGGCATACAGCAACTATATTTTGCAAAGGCACATGTTAAGATCTTTCATATCCTTCGTCTGATACCTGCATACAGCATACAACTACCGTACTTTGCAAAAGGAAAATGTGGAACATTACAAAGAAAAGTTCATCTTCTGCAAGTACTGCTCCTTAAAGTTGTTACGTTTGACACTTGTATGCGCTAAGACATACGTGGAACACAAAAAGCTTCCATTTGGACGTTACGTATATAAGAACTGATCTATTTGCATTTCCTGTTCTAAATGTTGGTCCTTAATTGCTTCTACTCAATTAGATAATGTGAAGAGAGTTATGCTTATATGATGTATAAAGAATTTAGATAGTTAAACACAGCCAGTTACGTTGTGGGTATCAAGATTTGATTTGATCTGTTACCAATTGGAATGTTATTAATAAAAATTATAAAAATATCGGTCGCTGGAAGCCACAGGAGGAGGGGAGAGGGCTCTTGTGATCGAATCCTGCACGTGGTTGGCCACTGTGAGCACAGGATCCTGGGCTGGCTGGGCCATGGGCTTGATCCAGCAGGTTTTCCTTACATTCTTAGGAATCTGGTGGGAAAGGCACCTGTGTGGCCAGCATAAGGTCTTGGGTTCAATCCTGCCACCTCCGTGAAGGGCTTGGAAGGAATAATCAGAGACCCTGGAGAACCAGCCAGCCAGCCTGGATTAGAGGGCCTCACTCTGCGTAACAAAAACACCCCATGTCGGTTCAGATGCTCCTGCGGTAGCTCACAACCGACAGCCGCATGCAGACCGACATAAATTTAAACCACGTCTCTCTCTGCAAAGGAGAAGAAAGGCAGGAGAGATATTAATACCAGCCAACTTTCGCCGATGCAGAAACACCCACATGCGTACGTTTTGGAATTATACCTGCCCTATAATTAGCTGCCAGGGCTGTCGCGCTCACACCCTTATCATCCCATTTAATTATATTTGTTAATTTACATTTAGCTATATTTTTGGAAAACGGCTCCGCTGTCAGAGGCAACGTTCCTTTAGACGCCGGTCGCTGGAAACCGCAGGAGGGGAGAGGGTCTTGTGTTCGGATCCTGCTCAGGGGTTTCCGATAATGTGCATCAGGGTGACCCCCGGCGAGAACAGGCTGCCGGCCTAGCTGGGCCTCTGGCCTGATCCAGCACGGCAATCCTTATGTTCTTAAGGTATTCCAAAGACAGTGGGGGGGTTTGCAGCAGAATTATCACCATATATTAAATTTGCATACTGCCATACGCCCATAGATCTCAGGGCGGTTCACAACACAAAATTACAATATATTTAAAAAATATTAAAAATAAGAACAAAGACAATCCAACTCTATTTTAACCTGTATTTTAAATTGGTTTTTTTTTTTAATTGTATTTTTAATTGTAATTTTACTGGTGATAGCCACCCTGAGCCCGGCTCTGGCCGGGGAGGGCGGGGTATAAATAAAACTTTATTATTATTATTATTATTAACCGTCCCTCACATGGCACGTTGAAAAGGGCATTTTGTTGTTGTTGTTTAGTCGTTTAGTCATGTCCGCCTCTCCGTGACCCCCTGGACCAGAGCACGCCAGGCCCTCCTGTCTTCCACTGCCTCCCGCAGTTTGGTCAAACTCATGGTGGTCGCTTCCAGAACACTATCCAACCATCTCGTCCTCTGTCGTCCCCTTCTCCTTGGGCCCTCCATCTTTCCCAACATCAGGGTTTTTTCCAGGGGGTCTTCTCTTCTCATGAGGTGGCCAAAGTACTGGAGCCTCAGCTTCACGATCTGTCCTTCCAGTGAGCACTCAGGGCTGATTTCCTTCAGAATGGAGAGGTTTGATCTTCTTGCAGTCCATGGGACTCTCAAGAGGCATTTAATTTAATTTAAAAGGCAGCCTTTCAAACAGTTAAGTCCCAAAATGCTTGGGGGGCCCTTGCCTAGGCAGCCCTCTCCCCCACCGTCCTCCGAGCACAGAGAACAAATGTTTTTGAATACCCCATAACATCCCGGAAGCTCAAGGCAATGGGGAGGTCAGGGGTTTGCACAGCAATATACGACTCCGATTTTTCAGGACAGCATTTTCCCTCGAAACTGGGGTGGCAGGTCAGAGAACCAGGAGACCACCTAAGCCCTTTGTTTTTCCGAAAATTCAATTCAATCTGCCGAATATCTTCCCCACCATCAATTCCCTGTCATCGTCCCCGCCCCAAAATAGTAAAAAAGCACCTACTGCAATTAAAGGTTTCTTTTCCGGTATCGCTTGGGAAACTGCGTCGGACTTCGCACTCGATTTATCCAGCACGGCCTGCAAAAAGCAACAAGAAAGTTATCTGGTGTTAGAGGCTTTCCGGCTAGAGAAATTATATATAAAGCTTTGTTGACTTATCAACCTGCTGACCAGTCAACAGAAGGACCTCGGCCGAGAATCAAAGCAGAATGGGATGTTTTTAAAAATTAGATGATGAAATATATTTCCAATGATAACTCTTGGTTGAGCATAGATTAAATTCCAGAGTTAAGAGAATGGGCTTCCGTAGAACAAGAACGGACGCAGAAATTTTAAGATATGAGAAATTAGGGACCGCGTAGAAGGGAGTCATTAACAAATAAGGGAATAAAAACAGAGATTAGGCGTAGATAAGAAACTACGAGTAGCGAGGAAAAATTGTTAAGGTGAAGATAAAAGGACTTCTTACTGGAAATATATGTTTATAGTAATGTCGATGATGGTTTGTATTTCTTAAACTGTATGTCTTTGATAAGATTTTTCGTTTAAATTTCTTTCCATTTTTTCTTCTCATTTCTCTGTAATTTTATTACAGTGGTCCCTTGGTTCTCAAAAGCCTTGGTACCCAAACAACTTGGAACCCAAACACTGCAAACCTGGAAGTAAGTGCTCCAGTTGGCGACCTTTTTTCAGAAGCCGCGTTCGCAAGCTGAAAAGATGCAACATGAACCTAACGCAGCACGAGGTATGACTGTATTATTATCATTATTATTACCATTATTATTATTATAATTATTATTGAATATTACTTTATTTGATATAAGTTGCTTATTCTAAAGTTATGTTTTATGATCACATTTTTGCGTTGGATTAGACTGTGATAAGGTGTACGTTCTTTGTCGTTTCTTCAGATTGCAAACCACCTTGGGTATAGTAAAACAGAAAGGTGGTATACAAATGAAAAGTGAAATGCAAAATGAAATGAAATTATAAAAAAGGAGGTTCCAGCTCAACACCAGGAGGAACATTCTGACAGCAAGAGCTGCTTGACAGTGGAATGGACCCCTTTGCGACGAGGCGGGCTTCTCCTTGCTTGGAGGTTTTTCAGCAAAGGTTCGAAGGCTATCTGCCATGGATGCTTTAGCTGAGATTCCAGCATTGTCGGGGGTTGGGCTAGATGATCCGTGGGGATCCCCTCCCAATTCTATAATACAGTCATACCTCGGGTTACAGATGCTTCAGGTTGTGTGATTTCGGGTTGCACACTGTGCCAAACCTGGAAGTACCTGAACGGGTTACTTCTGGGTTTCGGTGCTTGCACAGAAGCGCTAAATCGCGCTTTGCATATGTGCCGAATTGCAACCCATGCATGCACAGCGCTGCAGGTTGCGAACGTGCTTCCCGCACAGATCACGTTCGCAACCCGAGCGTCCACTGTACTATGATTCAGCCTGCCAACTTCTGGGAGCAGGGAGCTGGTCCTCCAGCCAAACCCAGCACAGTGCCTCTTACTGGTTCAGACTGGAGCCGAACCTGAAATCAACCCTGCAGTGGGAGGGAAACTGCAGAGGAAAATCCTGGCGGGATCCCAGGACGGCTGGGACATTTGCCGCTTTGTTCCAGGAATTCCACCGCAGCTGGGATGAGCAATCCTCCTTTTGCAGCCATGTCACCAGGGCGCCTGGGGCTCAGCTGGTGACAGGTCACCTTTCCCCTACATACTTCCCAAATCGGGGATTAAATAACCTGACCTTTCCCCTAGAAAATGCCACGTGGAAGTCAGGGAGGGAAGGATATCCAGGATAACACCTCAATTTGCAAAACCGGCAGGGCTGCAGGTGACACACAATCCCTGCTCCGCATCCTCTGGTTATCTCCTGCTTGGACTACTGCCATGCGCTCTACGTAGGGCTATCTTGAAGGAGACCTGGAAACTACAACAAATCCAGAATGCGGCAGCTATAACACCAGTCCTCAAAGACCTACATTGGCTCCCAGGACATTTCTGAGCACAATTCAAAGTTTTGGTGCTGACCTTGAAAGCCCTAAACGGCCTCAGCCCAGTATACCTGAAGGAGCGTCTCCACCCCCATCGTTCTGCCCGGACACTGAGGTCCAGCTCCGAGGGCCTTCTGGCGATTCCCTCACTGCAAGAAGTGAGGTTGCAGGGAACCAGGCAGAGGGCCTTCTCGGTGGTGGCACCCGCCCTGTGGAACGCCCTCCCACCAGATGTCAAGGAAATAAACTATCTGACTTTTAGAAGACATCTGAAGGCAGCCCTGTTTAGGGAACCTTTTAATGTTTGATGTATTACTGTATTTTAATATTTTGTTGGAAGCCGCCCAGAGTGGCTGGGGAAACCCAGCCAGATGTGCGGGGTATAAATAATAAATTATTATTGTTATTCTTATTTGTATGAAATCAGCCTTTTAAGCATAGCAGCAGCCAAACTTTGGAACTCCCTGCCTATTGACACCAGGCAGGTACCGTTTTGTGCTCTTTTCCAGGCAAATTACAGACAGGCAGGAAGGCAGGCAGGCAGGCAGATGATAGATAGATGGATGGATGAAAGTTTACTTTCTCTGCCCCCCTTTTCCTCCCCACTTCTACTTTCCCCCAAACCCCTAACAGTAATGTTTCACATTCAATGTAAGAAGGACTCTATGAACTGAGAGCAGACGCTTTACGTACTTTTGCTACCCGAGAAAATCTTCTAATAAAAGCAATTACCAAAAAACCATTTTTGTTTAGGCAAGCCTACCCAGGTATATGGAATGTTTACACGTGCTTTTTAAAAAATATTTTAAGCTTATTGCTGACCTTGTTATCCGATTGCTTTAAACAGCCGTTTTAAAGCGTTTTTTATTGATAATTTCACTGTTCCGTCATCTTCGTAAACCGCTTTTTGTTCTACAAGCAAGCAGCGTATTTACGAGACAAAATAATACGTCTGGAAGTGACAAGTTACAAATCCATGCGGTTTGAGGTGGTGGAAATGTGTGGCTAGATTTCACCATGTTGGGGTTGCAGCTGCCTCTGGGGTGGAGCGTTTATAAAAAAAAGGGGGGTGTTCAAAATGCATCTTTTGTGGGGTGGGCAGTTAATAGATGCCAGTTCCAGACATTCGGCTGAGAAAGGGTTGCCTTTTAGAGCAACCACATCTTAAGGACACACTCTGACTTCAAAGCACGTCAACTCGGGGGGGGGGGAACTTTGGCCTCCCTGTCATGGGAACCTGAAAAGGATTTGGGGCACCAGAGCTTCAGAATTTATATATATTCTTTTTCCGGGGTGGAGTGGAGAAGATGAAAGGAATAAGCGAGGCCAATAGCTGCTGGGGTTCTCAATGAGCCTAGGATAAAATCCGCCTGACTTTCCAAAAGCTGGTTTTTGTTTTTAAACCCACCACGCTCCTAGTCCACATGGAGGAAGGGATAAGTTAACATGACTCACTCCCCCAGAAAGCGTCAAGCCCAACAAAGGGTGTTGCAAGCATAAATGAGATTAATGAGTGCGCAATAGGCATTTGTCAAATTAGGAAGCCACGTGTCTCCGGTAACAATAGAGGAAGGGCTAAAAGGTTCACAGACCTGTTTTGCCAGCACCCGAACCAACAACCGTCCCACGCCACACAGCCCACAAATCCTTATCTTTTTTAACCTCCCCCCTAAAACAAAAAACAAAAACCCCTTAGCACAACCATCAAACTGCAAAAGCCCCTGGGCCCGATCCACCACAATCGGGGATTCCCATTAAAATAAAGAGGCGTAACTAGAAATAGGCCCTACTCCTTCCCCCCAGCACCCCCAAAATACCTCCGCCGTCTGCGTAGCATAGAGTCTCCTTCCATTTGGGTGTGGAGGGGGGTACGTCAAAGCCGGGAGCCCACCAGACCTGGGAAGGGGGGGAAAAGCGAGGGGTAATTCAGGAGAAGAGGGTGGTTTAGTGAAATGGCTCCTCAACTACCTGGCCAGGTAAAGTGGCTGTGGTTGTAAATACGCATGTTTTTTTAGAAACAGCCAAGTTTCTAAGGACTTTTTGTGGGTGTGGGGCAGGGGTCCCCAATTTTGTTTTTAGGGCCACCACCCCCTGGCTTCCTTAAACCCATCCTCAGTGCCCCCACGACCCTATAGAAAGAATTACTCAGAACAGCAGCACACAGGACCCGCTTAGGAAGGTAATAACACAGTAAAGTTCGAAGCAGCGACGAATAATTGTACGTTTGTTCAAAGTCCAGTTAAGACTCTTCCGTTTAATCCCTTCCAGTTCAAAGTCAGTGCTTTTTTTCTGGGGGGTAAGCATACCCCTAAAAAATTTGTGAATCTTTGGTCCATTTACTGTACTTACTTCCCCTGATTTGAACTATAAAATTGTGATTTTCTTGAGTCAAAATAAGAGTACCCCCCAAAAAAAAATTTCCCCAAAACATTTTTAAAGGAAAAAAAGCACTGCTATCTCCTATCGCCTCCCTCAACAGGTAACCCCATCATCCTGTCCCCCCATAAGGAACCACTTATGGGGAGTGTCCTGGAACCAGACACACTATCTCCCCACACCCTCTGCACCCCTAAACCCCTTTTCCACCAGCCCCCCCTTCCAAAGCGCCCCACACTAAGATCCCCCCCCAAAAAACACACCACCCCACACCCAGCAAAAGGCAAGTTTTCCTGCCCCCTATCCAGACCATGGTCCAGACTCACCCTGGGGGGCTGCTCAGCCGCAGGAGGCTCCAGCAGAACTTGGGGGGCAGCCTCAAAGTCTGCATGGCTGGGGGGTGTCTATGGGACCTGCCTTCCTCTGCCTCGGAGGTGCTGGCAAGTTTCTGTTTGCCTGCTTCTCCCTCTTGCTCCTCCCCTCCCCTTATGCAAGGTCATCAGCTCAAATATGTGGGGGGGGGGGAATAGGGATAATTACTTCCTGCCCCACCCATGGCCCCGGGGCATGCTGGGAGTTGTAGTTTTCTTCCCCCATGGAGACGTGGCTTTCCTTTCCAGGCCAGCAGAGGAGGGAAGCATGTTTTGGTGGGGTTTTTTTGGAGAGAGTTGGCCTGCCCTGAGCATATGCAAAGTGCATTTCTTCCCCCTGCTAATCTAGGGCTGTTGCACCCCTGGGTGCATTTATTCATTTACTGCACTGCTTTCCCCCCCCAAAAAATGTCTCATTTTCCTACTCATATTGAAATAATGCCCCTCAATGAGGCCAAACTTAATTCGCAAAATGTTTAGGGGTGTGCGTACCCCTGCGTACCCCCTCCCCAGAAAAAAAGCACTGCTTTATTGTATTAATGCCCCACTGAAATAAAAAAATTAAGGTCATATATGTATATATATATATGGGACGTGGGTGGCGCTGTGGGTAAAACCTCAGCGCCTAGGACTTGCCGATCGCATGGTCGGCGGTTCGAATCCCCGCGGCAGGGTGCGCTCCCGTCTTTCGGTCCCAGCGCCTGCCAACCTAGCAGTTCGAAAGCACCCCCGGGTGCAAGTAGATAAATAGGTACCGCTTTATAGCGGGAAGGTAAACAGTGTTTCCGTGTGCTGCGCTGGCTCTCCAGATGCAGCTTTGTCACGCTGGCCACGTGACCTGGAAGTGTCTGCGGACAGCGCTGGCCCCCGGCCTCTAGAGTGAGATGGGCGCACAACCCTAGAGTCGGACACGACTGGCCCGTACGGGCAGGGGTACCTTTACCTTTTTATGTATATATATATATATATGTGTGTGTGTGTGTGTGTGTGTACACACACACACACACACACACACACTGTATATAAAAATGTTCATAACTGAATATATAAACCACATGTCTGAAACCCCACAGAAAAAGTCCTGAAACCATTTTGTCCCTCCCAAATTGACCTCAAATATTTCTGCAAGGTCGAAGGAAAATGGAAAAGCCTCCCCATTGTCTTTTCCTTCACAAATCCTGTCTTAAGGGTATGTCTGTGTATGAATAGAGTGAGCCTGTGACCTGGCTCAGGAATAAGTATTTGTCATTACAAAAGACTGGCCAGGCTTCCCAGGGTATCCAATCAAGTGAGCATTAACAGGTAACCTGCCAGACAGGAGGTAAACAACGCACTCAGATTTCTGCTGTAGACCGCCCTTTCTGTGATGTAGGTATGATGTATCAGGGGGTGGTCTTGGACTCCAGGGCAGGCAATTTAAAATGTCTATATAAGGGCGGGCACACCTTGGTTCTGGATCCTCCTCCTTTCCTGCGTGTGAAGGGGGCACCCTGTTGCAACAGATCAATAAAGATCAGGCTTACGAGCTGCTTTGCTTCTCAATATTCTCTGGTTGGCCTCTGTTATTTTCTCTGACCGATGGAGAACCTACAAAGGACTCTATAAGGGCTCGTTGTGTCCCCCATAAGGGAATAAGGGCAGATTTATGTTTATTACACCATCTTTTCTCTTTCAGGGAGATCAAGGTGGCATGCATAGTTCTCCGCCCCGCTAATTTTACTCCCCACAACAACCCTGCGAGGTAGGTTAGGCTACCAGTCAACCAGTCAGGATTTGAAACCTGGTCTTCAAGGTCCTAGTCCGACACTCTAACCAATGTGCCACGCTGGTTAATTTAAAGCTATAGCCAGGGGTGCATCTGTCCATGTACAGAGGGCCACAGGGGTCTCCCTGGCAGGCTGCCCAGTTTCCGCCCTCCCCAACAACCAAGCAAGGGGATTAGGGCTCAAGGGGTTTCTAGGCCTTAGAAAGTGAGGTCCACAGCCCAGTCAGAAGAATAATGTTGGGGTCCCAAGGCAGGGAAGAAGAGGCAGAATTTAAACAAGGGCATTCTCGCTTCACTTGGGGTGCGCCCTCTTTCTGGCTCAGATCCGTTTGTCTTAGCCAGATGCAGCCATAAACTATGGTGCCCCTGAGCTTGTGCAGAGTGCCCACCACCTATCAACCTGCAAAGGGTGGCCTGCTTCTTCCAGGAAGCTGTTGGGAGGAAACTAGTTCGCATCAGCTCCAACTGACATGTCCAATAGCCAGGGATGATGGGAACTGTAGTCTAGCGATACCTGTAGGGCCAGATTCTGCCTTGCGTGACTCTTCTAATTTAACTGCAAGGCAAGCTTATCTTGTGAGATGACACAACCTTGATGGCAGAAAGTGAGGAGGAATTAAAGAACCTTTTAATGAGGGTGAAAGAGGAGAGCGCAAAATATGGTCTGAGGCTCAACATCAAAAAAACGAAGATCATGGCCACTGGTCCCATCACCTCCTGGCAAATAGAAGGGGAAGAAATGGAGGCAGTGAGAGATTTTACTTTCTTGGGCTCCATGATCACTGCAGATGGTGACAGCAGCCACGAAATTAAAAGACGCCTGCTCCTTGGGAGAAGGGCAATGACAGGCCTAGACAGCATCTTGAGAAGTAGAGACGTCACCTTGCCGACAAAGGTCCGTATAGTTAAAGCCATGGTTTTCCCAGTAGTGATGTATGGAAATGAGAGCTGGACCATAAAGAAGGCTGATCGCTGAAGAATTGATGCTTTTGAATTATGGTGCTGGAGAAGACTCTTGAGAGTCCCATGGACTGCAAGAAGATCAAACGCATCCATTCTTAATGAAATCAGCCCTGAGTGCTCACTGGAAGGACAGATCGTGAAGCTGAGGCTCCAGTACTTTGGCCACCTCATGAGAAGAGAAGACTCCCTGGAGAAGACACTGATGCTGGGAAAGATGGAGGGCACAAGGAGAAGGGGGCGACAGAGGACGAGATGGTTGGATAGTGTTTTTGAGGTTACTAGCATGAGTTTGACCAAACTGCGGGAGGCAGTGGAAGACAGGAGGGCCTGGCGTGCTCTGGTCCAGGGGGTCACGAAGAGTCAGACACGACTAAACGACTAAAAAACAACAACAACAAAAATCTATATGACCCCCTTATCATGGGACAATCTGCTTTTCAGCAAAACATCCCAGATGCCATTTGAAATTGTTCCATTATTTACCTTGCCTCGTGCTCTGCCACTCCTTGCTGTCAACCTTGCTTGGAATATATTTAAGGAGGGCAAACCACTCTCGATTCGGGGAAATGCTCCTGCGTTATTTGCATGCAGAATTTGGTAGGAAATGACTGGAGCGTGAAGGGACCTACCTATTCCACAGCAGGAACGCTGGAGGTTCTGTTACTTTCCAGTCAGCAGGGGAAGGAAATAAACCATTCCCACGCAGCGTAAATTTAATCCATAGCCACTCCCCTCCCCCAAACTTTCCTTTCTTTCCCTTGTAAGGCGGGCCAGGGGCTGACCCTCCAGTTTTGACCTTGAGCAGGGGTAGGCAAACTAAGGCCCAGGGGCTGGATCCGGCCCAATCGCCTTCTCAATCTAGCCTGCGGAAGCTCCGGGAATCAGCGTGTTTTTACATGAGTAGAATGTGTGCTTTTATTTAAAATGCATCTCTGGCTTATTTGTGGGGCATAGGAATTTGTTCTTTATATATATAGTCTGGCCCCCCACAAGGTCTGAGAGACAGTGGACTGGCCCCCTGCTGAAAAAGTTTGCTGACCCCTGACCTTGAGTATCGAAGACCGGTTTTTGCCAAAGAACTGCAAGATGCCTGAAGCACTAATTCCAAATCTTGCCATCCGGTTTAACCCCCCCCCCCCAAAAAACCCACCCCTCTCCGAGCATCACGTAAACAAAACGCACAAGTTGACACACCTTGGTTTTATTAGGTTTTTTTTTAATTATTACTGAATGGTGTGTTTTTTTTTTGTACACAAAAGAGCTAAAAAATAAATATGTTATTACAAAATAGTTATCTGCTACCGATCACACGCACGCACACACACACCCAGGCCCCTGGAGAGAGGGGAGGGCTAAATACTGGAGAGGGGCCCCAATCCCTAGGGGGGTGTCTCCTGCTGCAACCTAGAGACAAAGACTCGCAGGAACGTGCAGGCGGGAAGGAAGTAGCACCATTGAAGAGGAAGTTCGTACCCTGTTTGGGGAGGGAGGCAAGTCGGGGGGGGGCGTTGAATCCCTCTCTTCCTCCCTTCCACTTTTTCCCTTCTTCCCCGGATGAGACGCTGCAGGATTCAGGGGATAGAATTGCTACAACTCTGGATGGGGCAGCGACAGGAGAGTTTAAAAGAGAGAGAGAGAGAAAGCAGGAAGCGAGACCAACATACTACCTGGCACCGCTCAGGAGGTAACAAGAGGCAAATTTCAACATCCACGCTCTGCGCTTGGGTGTGGAAACTGAGAGGCGCAGCGCAGCCGGCCGAACCGCCTTCCCATCCAGGTGAGGAAAAGGTTGTGTTCTGCAAGAGTCCCTGGCCTGGCTTCTGAATCCGGGAGGATGGAAGTGTCAAGGAATCTCGGCTCTCAGCTCTTATCCTGGGCGTCCCTAGTTAGAAAGGCCCTGAAAGTGTTGCACAAACCCCAAAATATTCCACCCTGATTGACTCACGTGTTCCAAAAGCCACAAGACCAGGCCTTTACTTTGCACGAGCTCAATTCGCTCCTGCGATTAAAAAATGAAGATTCCCGGCTTAGAGGATGGCGGCTTTTTTGGATGGGAGTAGGGTTGCCGTATGTCTGGGAAAACCCGATTATGTTCTCTTTTGGAGGGCCAACATGCCCATCCAGATTTTTACATTTTAAAGGCAATGTCCAGGGTTTTTTTTGGGGGGGGGGACTCTGCACACCCGCAACCGCATGCCTACTTCCCCAGCTCGGGCTGGCAGCGGCTCAGGCTGTCCTCTTTTTTTGCTCTTAAGATATGGCAATGCCAGAGACACTACAATCCCTTGGGTCGGGCATAATACTAAGGCAGGAATTGTGGTTCTTTCTCCTCAGCTCGAGAGGGAAGGAGCAAAGCGGGCACAATCTGCCTGCGCCCCATAAAACCTGGTTTTAGGGCTTACTGTGACAATTTGCAGGTGGAGATTCTTTGGGGTTTGTTCTCCTGTCCACCTACATCGCACAGCAAAGCGTGAACTATAGCCCTGAAGATCCTGCCCAGTGAGAGGCTTCAAAATCGAATTCTCTCTCTAAAAAGAATTTTAAGGGCTGGGGCGGGGGGGGACACGTCTGTGAGCAAAACAGACGCATTTCAGTCCTGAGCTGTGTTCCCCCAATAGTGTCGCACACAAGATACAGGCCTAGATCCAAGAGTTCCCCCTTTGTATGACAGAGAAAGTATTCCTCCTTTCGCTGGCAGAAGAGAACTTTTGGATCCAGTCTCCGCTGCCAACAAAATACCGTATTTTTCGTTCTATAAGACACACCAGACCACAAGACACACCTAGTTTTTGGAGGAGGAAAACAAGAAAAAAAAATATTCTGAATCTCAGAAGCCAGAACAGCAAGAGGGATTGCTGCGCAGTGAAAGCTGCGCAGCCTGCATTCGCTCCATAAGACGAGGGGAAAAGTGAGTCTTATAGGGCAAAAAATACGGTAATTATTATGTACAGCCTGAAGATGGAATCTGAACTCTGTGCCCTAGAACCAAAAGGACTCCTACCCCACATCAATAGCCTGGTCTTTCCCTGGGATTCAAACAGGGGGCAAAGGATGTTGGGGGTTTGCCTCAAGTTGCCTCCGCCCCCCGCATGGGATGGAAAACTTTAGCAGCTGAAACAGCAACAGGCTGCAAAGGAAACAAACACATTTTCTATTACAAACAGGGCAAAGAGCACAATTCTGGCAGCGACCCTGGAATCAAACGTCGCCAGTGACACTTTGGTTGTAAACCCTTCAAAACGCAAAGAGTTGTAGTGTTAGAAAAACACAATAAAAAAAACCCAAAAGAATGATCTCACGTTTGGGGGGGGGTGTAGTGTAAAAATGAGATCTGGGGCAGGGGGGAGACTTTTATACAAAAGGAAGGTTTTTTTAATTAAAAAAATTGAACCATCTTAACTCCAAAAACATGAATAAAAAAAAATTAAGAAAGTTTCCTCTTTAATAGAAAAAAAAGTAACAGCACAAAACAAAATGAGCACTTCATTGACACCGGGTTTTTTGGGATCAAGTGGGGTGCAGGGATGGGGATCAAATGAATCTACTCTTCCGCTAAGAAGCGGAGGCATCGAGACTCACATGCTCACAAAACCATAGAACAGATCAGGTCATGTGATAGGAAGTCCTGGGCCGTTGCCCTGGGTCATGTGACATTCCAAGGCGGCCACCTGACCACAAAACTTGAGGGGGGCCAAAATTCAGAGGACACCAGTTCAAGCCAGATACAAAACAGGAGGCAGAGGTCACATGATTCTAGAGACCTGAGTCACATGATTAAAAAGTGGCCAAGCCAGCCACGGTACTAAAACAAAAAGGTAAAAAAGATGGCTCACAATATGGAAGGCGGAGCCATTTGAACGCAATAAACGAGAGAGGACCCGTCAAGCCATCTCCTGTGGCCACGGAAGCCACGTGTGACATCACGGGATGAAGGCAAGTGGTTCTGCTGGTGAAGGAAAAATTGCTGGCATGGAAGTGGATGGGGGCCACATTGCTTCCGGCCGAGTCGGAGGACCACAGCGTTGTGCCAACTGGCGGCAAGAAGCAAATGTTTGGGTCCATCTGAAAGGCTCTCTTGTGGCGTGGGGGGGGGGGGGGCCACGAAGCCCCAGCAGAGGTCAGAGGGTTGTGGAAGGCTCTGGGGACGGAGGCCACGGCGGTGAGCGCAAGGTGGGGTTCGGGGGCCCCCCAGCCTCAGTTCACATCACGTCGACAAAGAACTCGCTGGGGTTCCCCATGGCCATGTGGAACGACTGGCGGCTGGCCGTGAGCTCGGGGGGCACCGAGCCCAAGTCGCGCACCGGGGGCGCCCCGGGGGGCTGGACGGCCGCGGCAGCCGCAGCAGCTGAGGGCGGAGCGGGGGGCGGGACCATCATGACCACCATGGGGTTGTAAGCCAGGGGGATGCCCCCGGGGGCAGCGTAGGCCGCGTGGAGGGAGTGGTGGGAACGGATGCTGCCACCCCCCAGGCTGTGCTGGCTGCGCTGGGAAGACCCCTCCCCGCCGGGCCCCACCGTCACCCCGCCGCGCTGGCTGCCGCTGCGGATGGAGTACTCCGACTCGCTGCCGCTGCCTGACTTGGAGTCGGCCCCCGCCTTCTCTTCCTTGGGCTTGCCGGCCCCTCGGCCAGCCCCACTGCCACCGCCTCCGCCATCACTGCGGTTTGACCCACTGCTCCGGCTGCCTGCAGAAAAGAAGGGAGAGAGGAAGCGTGTAAGTCAGGGGAAGCAATGCTTACCCACTCTCTAATAACACTTAGTTGTTGTTGGCAGCTGTCTGTCTCAAGAAACAATGCAGTGCGCCTCCCAATGGAATATTAAAAACACGGCAAAACATCAAACATTAAAAACTTCCCTAAACAGGGCTGCCTTCAGATGTCTTCTAAAAGTCAACTAGTTGTTTAATTCCTTGACATCTGGTGGGAGGGTATGCCACTACCAAGAAGGCCCTCTGCCTGGTTCCCTGCAACCTCACTTCTCGCAGGGAGGGAACTGCCAGAAGACCCTCGGCGCTGGACCTTAGTATCCGGGGGGAACGATGGGGGTGGAGATGCTCCTTCAGATATACTGGGCCTTTGAGGCCATTTAGGGCTTTCAAGGCCAACACCAACACTTTAACTTGTGCTTAGAAACGTACTGGGAGCCAATGTAGGTCTTTTAAGACCGGTGTTATATGGTCTCGGCGGCCACTCCCAGTCCCCAGTCTGGCTGCCACATTCTGGATTAATTGTAGTTTCCGGGTCACCTCCAAAGGTAGCCCCACGTAGAGCACATGGCAGCAGTCCAAGCGAGAAATAACCAGAGCATGGACCACTCTGGAGAGACAGTTTGTGGGCAGGGAGGGTCTCATCCTGCGCACCAGATGGAGCTGGTAGACAACTGCCCTGGACACAGAGTTGACCTGAGTCTCCATGGACAGCTGTGAGTCCAGAATGACTCCCAGGCTGCGCACCTGGTCCTTCAGGGGCACAGTTGCCCCATTCAGGACCAGGGAATCCTCCACACCCACCCACCCCTGTCCCCCCAAAACAGCACTTCTGTCTTGTCAGGATTCAACCTCAATCTGTTAGCCGCCATCCATCCTCCAACCACCTCCAGACACTCACACAGGGCCTTCACTCACTCATCCAGCGAATCCTGAAGGGCCCTTGCTTGTGCAAGGCTGGGAACTGCTTGTCCCAACTGGGGGACCCAACAGCTTCCACTGGGCAGCCTGCAGCCCTGATACCCCAATTCCTGATACAGGAAGAGCCTGACACTCTTAATCTCAGGGTGGAGAGTTTGAGCCCCATGTTGGGCAAAAGATTCCTGCATCGCTGGGGCTTGGGCTAGATGGCCCTTGTGCTAGATGACCCTTCCAACTCTCCTATGATTCTGAGCGAGGGCCATTTGCAAACACAATAAAAGGGCCAGACGAGATCCAGGGCTGCCCCCCCCCGTACCTTCGCTGTGCTGGCTGCCGGCACTCCCCATGCCGTAGCTGTAGGAAGAGAGCTCATGGTAAGGCGGGGGCTGGGGGCTGTAGGGGTGGGGCGCTGGGTACTGGTAGGAGAAGGTGGGCATCAGAGGCCAGGGGGTGGCGCCCGGCAAGGGCAGCGGGGCCAGGGTGTCCTGGTCGGAGGCGCCGCTGGAGCCATCGTTGTCGTTGAGGGAGAGGTTGGCCATGTCTGGAGGAGGAAGAGGAAACCGGGAATGAGGAGTCCACCCAAGTGGAGAAAATGTAAAGAGGCTGGCTGCTGGATCGGGCCCATCTAGTCCAGCACCCTGTTCCAAGCAGATGCCCCAGAGGGAAACCCAAAAGCAGGATCCGACCAGAAAGAGCCCTCTCCCCTCCTCCGGTGGTTTCCTGAAACTGGAATTCAGAAAGACCACAACCACCATGGTTAGCGGCCACTGATAGCTCTCCTTGCAAGGAGGCAGCCCAAAGCAAGACACTCAAACTGGCTTTCGGCTATCAAGCAGAACAGTGAGACGCTAAGGATGGAATGGAAAGGACAGGAAGAAACACCACGGACAGAATAAATGTCACACACAGGAAGAGCATTGATACAGTAGGAGATCTGCACTTGCAGTCTTATAAATTACTTAATGCGTCAACAAGAATAGAAGTTATGAATATTGCAGCTGTTGCATAAAGGATTACTATCATGACAGGAATGTAATTGAAATCAGTAAGATTTCAGAACACAGAAATAAACTGTCAAACCATCAATTCTAGCATGCAGGGGGCCACCGAAATTATGTAATTTGGCATTTGAATGATTTGAATTAGGATTGTATTAGGATTATATTTGCATTATAATTTGGCATTGTTATAATGAAGCTGCTATTGGATTGTTGTAAATGAAAAACTAATAAAAATTATTATTTTTTTTTAAAAGGTGAAATGGAAAGGAATGAGGCACAGATCATTCCTGAAGACAATTAAACAGGGCAGAGGGAGAGATTTAGCAACTAAAACAACCTGTGTTATTCTCCTCCTTAGGACTCTCCCAGATCCTGAAGCTGAGGCTCCGATACTTTGGCCTCCTCATGAGAAGAGAAGACTCCCTGGAAAAGACCCTGATGTTGGGAAAGATGGAGGGCAGAAGGAGAAGGGGACAACGGAGGACGAGATGGTTGGACAGTGTTCTCGAAGCCACCAGCATGAGTTTGACCAAACTGCGGGAGGCAGTGGAAGACAGGAGTGCCTGGTGTGCTCTGGTCCAGGGGGTCACGAAGAGGCGGACACAACTAAACGACTAAAGAACAACAACAGGACTCTCCCATGTTACAGCCTGCCTAGGAGGAACCCAAGACCATGTCAGCTGAGCTGGCTTGGACTGACCACACGGTCTAATTCAGCAGTGCAATTTAGTGTGCGTTTGTATTCCACGGCCTGGCAAACTATGGGACGGAGCACACAGAAAATTCAACCAAGTCCGTGGCCGGGGCCAGCTTCAGGGCTTTTGGCAACAAGGCAGGGGCCACCCTGAAAGCTGCAAGCAGATCAGGCGGGCAAAGGCAGTGCGGGTGTGAGATCTGGCAAACAGAGAACAGAGCAGCCTCCTCATCCCCCTCCCCAAAGCTGGCACCCTCCAGATGTTTTCAACAACTCCCACCAGCCCCCGCCAGCACAGATGTTTCCATCCCTTGTCTCCTGAGACCAGGGCCCTGTGGGATCTGATTTCTTTCCGCAGGGCCTGTAAGACAAAGTTGTTCCGCCTGGCCTTTGGCTTGGAATCAACTTGATCCCTTCGCCCTCTTTCCTTTTTCCTTTCTCTTTCCCCTCCTATTTGGGGACTTCCCTGGCTTTTTTCTGGCCCAGCCTGGATAGCTGGCCTTGGTGAAGATTTGACGTTGTCATCCCCCAAAAGTTTTTGATTTGAGTTTCTACTGAAAGGAGGCTGCATTTTAATGTTGTACTTTAATCTTGTTTTTAAGTTGTATTTTAATCAATTGTTTTTCTACCTGATGTTAGCCACCCTGAGCCTGGGCTGGGCTGGGGAGGGCAGGGTACAAATAATTTATTATTATTATTATTATTATTATTATTATTATTATTATTATTATTGCCTTAATCATCTCTTCTCTTGGGCTGAGGCCCATCTAGGTTGAATGGCCAGAACCTGTTTGAAGGGATTCAGAACAGGGTGCCTCTGAACATGCCTGGACTGTGTTTCCTTGCACTCCAAGCAACCTTCACCGCTGCGCTCCCATTAGGAATGTGGGGAATGCCTCTTGGTTTTGGTTCCAGGTGTTTTTGACTACAACTTCCAACAGGTGCATTGCTATACATCCACATGGGTTGGGGATGATGGGAGTTGTAATTCAGAACAGAGAGAGAGAGAAAGAAAAAGAAAAAGAGGAGGAGAAAGGAAGGAAGGGAGACAGACAGACAGAGCTTGGGGAAGGCTGGAGCAGAGCTACAGTTCTGAGCAAAGCCTTTTCCTCCTTACAGTTTTCGCAGCCGCTGAAGTCTCCGAAGATGTAGTAGCACTGCTCAGAGAAGGTGATCTTGTTGACCGTGTGGCGGATGAAGCCAGCCTTCAAGAGGTTGCTAGCGTACTTGCGGGCCTCTCGGCGGTCCTGGAACCCCTCCACGTGGTGGTACAGCCAGTCCACCACATCCGAGCCTGGGAGGGGTGGGCGACAGGGGTGAGGGAGAGCCGGGGTGGGCCAGCTAGGCTGCCACGGAGGGCTGCATGGGGAGGGGAATCCCGCCCCCTTTCCACCCTCCCTCCCGCCTGCCCCGCTCCTCAGCACGGTACCTAGGAAAGCGTTGGGGATGGTGATCTTCAGCCACATGCGGTCGCGGACCTCCAGGCCCGACTCTGGGGAAGCCATGGCCTTGGTGACGGAGGCCATGTCGGTGTGGATGGACAGGTTGAAGTCGTCAAAGCCTGAATGTGGGACGACAGCGGAAAAGGGAAAAAGAGACCTCCGTCAAACTCCCTGGGATGCGAGATCCCGAGCGAGGTTTCCCCCAGGGGAGCTGAGGCATCATTTTTCTGCAGCAGCTAAAAGTGCCCAGGGGCCAACACACTCCAGATTGTCTTCTTGGCATATAAAATGAAATCAGACCAAACGGCAAACGCAGCAGCTCAAGTCCCACAGGTCTATCAGAGTCTCTACTTTTTCTATATATTTTTAAAATAAAAATATTGAAATCGTTATGATTCAGACTATGGAGCTCTTTGTAAAAATCATGGGCCACAATGCCCCTTCCCTCTATGGTATGTTCTACCACCGACTCAGTAAATTGCAGAGCTGAACTCTACATTTCTTTATTGACAATTGTGACGACTAAGGTTTTTTTAAACTCATTTTGCTTTCACTTCTTTTTTTCCTGTACCTGACTGTCATTATTAACACTCAATTAAATGTATTTTTGGGGGGAGGGTGGGAAGAAAGAAATAATGTTATGGGAAAGGTGTGGAAAATGCTCAGATCCTGGGATCTTCTGTGGATGTGCAAGACAAATGAGACAATTGGTGCGAATGACCCAGAAACAAGGGAGTGAGATGGGAGACTTAAGATAATCCTGCATATAAAAACAATGTGAAAGAAAAAGAAAAAGAAAAAACACACTCTCCTCCTGCATTTTTCAGTAACTGTGGAGGCAAAGCACAGCCATCCTGGCTACAGCCACTGAAAGTCCTGTTGGTGGCTATCACTGCCTCCTGCTAGAATGAGTTCCATAGTTTATGCACTGTGTGAAGTACTCATTTATCTCTTCTGAATCTTCCAACATTCAGGCCTCAGGGCTAATAACCTTACTAATCCAAAAACCTGGGACCAGGTGACCCAAAGGCTGCCTGCCCCTGGACAAAAGTCTTGGATTGCCCGGGCAAATTTTGCTTGCAGCATCACATCCGGCAGAATATCATAAGGTGGTGACTCAAAGAAGGGCCAATTCCACCAGAAAGTCCTTCTCATATGCGAAGCAGCAAAGCATCCTTTATAAAAGACTGGCCTTTTTGCTTTCCCAGACCCAAAAGACTAAACTGCTTTACATGCCTGGATTCTGTTACAGTGGTACCTCGGTTTACGAACTTAATCCGTTCCGAAAGTCCATTCTTAAACCAAAATGTGCTTTCCCATAGCAGCGGGGGACTCAATTTACAAATAGAACACACTCAACAGGAAGCAAAACATGTTCTACTTCCAAGGCAAAGTTCACAAACCAAAACACCTACTTATGGGTTTGCAGCGTTCTTAATCCAAGTTGTTCATAAACTAAGCTGTTCTTAAACCAAGGTACCACTGTATTAGCTTTTCTATCCTTTTAAATATGCTTCATACCACTGATTTATTGGACTTTGATTGAATTTTTACTCAAATAATACTGTTTGCTCTTCTATATTACATACGGCTTAAAGGTTTTTTTATAAAAAATATTAAGCGCTTTGTAACCCAGCTCCCTCGGCCAATAAAGTGAGATGAGCGCCGCAACCCAAGAGTTGGCCATGACTGGACCTAATGGTCAGGGGTCCCTTTACCTTTTTAACTGCTTTTAAATAAATACGCCAGAAAAGGGATTGCATTCATGCCATGGGCTTTCCCACTGGGTTTATTTTTTAACCTACAACAGTGTGGTCCAGCAGCAGACTCCTGGTGTTTCTTGAAAGAGGAGCCACAGAGATTTTCAGAAGAGGGCTTACACCTCCTCCTGCCCCTGTCCTCTCCCTCCCACCCCCCGGGGAACAATCAGGGCAGAGCGATATGGGTCACTCACGTTCAGTCTCAGTGACAGAGGTCCCCGAGGTGATGGTGCTCATCGAGCTGCTCCCAGGGTAGGCAGCAAAGGCCCCGGTCAGGGCAGCTGAATGCGAAACCCAAGCCGCTGGGTCGATAGGCTGGATTGGCTCATCTGGACGCAACACAGACAGGGAAGAAGCCTTAGGAAACTCCCCAGCGAACCGAGGCTCGCGGCCCGCCCTGCTCTCTCCCATCCCAGAGTCTAGGCCCTAGAACCAGGACATTTCCAGATCTGGAGCCCAACCTCTGCCTATGCAGGCCCGGCTGTTTGGCAAAACATCTTAGGTTTGGGGGACAGGGGGATCTGTGGCCTGCTATGGCTTGGAAGTCCATTTCACTCCTTTTGAATCATAGAATCCTAGAGTTGGAAGAGACCACAAGGGCCATCGAGTCCAACCCCCTGCCAAGCAGGAAACACAGTCAGAGCACTCCTGACATATGGTTGTCTAGCCTCTGCTTAAAGACCTCCAAACAAGGAGACTCCACCACACTCCTTGGCAGCAAATTCCACTGTTGAACAGCTCTTACTGTCAGGAAGTTCTTCCTAATGTTTAGGTGGAATCTTCTTTCTTGTAGTTTGGAACCATTGCTCCGTGTCCGCTTCTCTGGAGCAGCAGAAAACAACCTTTCTCCCTCCTCTATGTGACATCCTTTTATATATTTGAACATGGCTATCATATCACCCCTTAACCTCCTCTTCTCCAGGCTAAACATGCCCAGCTCCCTTAGCCGTTCCTCATAAGGCATCGTTTCCAGGCCTTTGACCATTTTGGTTGCCCTCCTCTGGACACGTTCCAGTTTGTCAGTGTCCTTCTTGAACTGTGGTGCCCAGTTTTGGGTCTGGTGGAATCAGAGCAAAGCCTCTCGGGGGTTTTGGGGGGGGGACACACAGGTGTCGGCCACTTACTTCTAGGCAGGGTGAAATAGCCTTGCGGGGAGGGGTCCCAGCACTTGGCCACTGTCAGCACAATCGGGCTGCAAAGGAAAGGCGAGCGTGAGCTCAAGGCTGCCCCCGCAAAGGCAGCCCAGCGCTCAGGAGGACGCCCGGGGGAAAAGCCCACTCACCCCGGCTTGTGGACAATCTCCCGCAAGACCCTCACGGCGTCGTCGTTGCTCATGTTCTCAAAATTAATGTCGTTGACCTGGGGCAGAGAAGAAACAAGCACTGCTAGGCCGGCTTGATGCTGTGGCTCAGGGGCGCTGCTCTCTCCCCATCCTCAGCCCCCCAAAACGGGAAGAAAGCTCCCCAAGGGCTTTGAGAAGCGTCCTCTCCCCTCCCCCCCCCGCTGGGCTCACCTGCAGCAGCATGTCCCCGGGCTCGATCCGTCCGTCGGCCGCCACTGCGCCACCCTTCATGATGGAGCCAATGTAGATGCCCCCGTCTCCTCGCTCGTTACTTTGCCCCACGATGGAGATGCCCAGGAAATTGTACTTTTCTGCTCAGGAAAAAGGCGGGGGGAGAATAAAGGAGGTCAAGTCTAGCAATTAACTGGAAGGTGGTGGGTGTTCATGGGAGGTTTAGAAACAGAGGCTGAATGGCAACCTGTCAGGCATTCTTTATCTGTGATTCCTGCACTGCAGGGAGTTGGACTACATGACCCTCGGGGTCCCTTCCAATGATTCTAATAAATGATTCTAATAAATCATGCATGTCCAAAGTCTGTTTCGGGGACCCACCGGTCGGTTTAATCTGGCCCCTGTTTACTTCCTGGGGTAAAAATCCTTAAAAAAACCGTAACAACTTCAAACAACCTAAAAGAAGCTCAACAACTTCAATCCTAAAAGAAGATCAACAACTTTGGTTGGCCCCCACAGCCCTTCACTTCATCAAATCTGTCCCTCTTTGAAAAAAGTTTGGACACCACTGTAATAAATGAAGAAACTGAGGATGGGATGGCGGATCTGGAGAGGATTGGTGGACCACCCAAGTCAACGTGAGAGGAGCCAGATGTGGTTACCCCCCCCCCATCATCCCTGAGCATTGGCCCTGCTGGCTGGGTCTGGTGGGAGTTGAGAGTCCAATGAGCTTGGGGTGGGGCACAGGCTCCCCCACCCGATCTACCCCTTAAACCCCCCTGGCAGGTTCCTGCCTTACTTGCTCATAAAAGTAGAGAGGAGATGCTATGCCCACCAGAAGAACTCTGCTTGCAGTGTGGCTTACTTAAAATTGCCTATTCTGGCATTTTGATGTTCAGCTAGCCAGCCTACAGACTTCAACCCTCTTCCTTATAGTGATTTGCTCACACGCACAGCCCTGCCTTCCATTGCCTCTGCAATCCCCCATTTTGGCCACTCAACCTTTTCCATTTCAAGTCTCTCTCTCTCGCCTCACTCCCCTCAACCCCGCCAACCGCTCCCTTACCCAGTGCTTTTTTTCTAAAAAAATGTTTAGGGGTACTCTCAATTTTCCTACTCATACAGTGGTACCTCGGTTCTCAAACAACTTGGAACCCAAACACTGCAAACCCAGAAGTAAGTGTTCCGGTTTGTGAACTGTTTTCGGAAGCCGAACGTGCTCCGATTTGAGTGCCACACTTCCGTTTGGAGTGTTACGCTGAGGTCTGTCTGTTTTTGCTATTAATTTTGCATTTTTGCGGCTCTTTTTGTGTGTGACTGTGTGGAACCCAATTCAGCTACTGATCGATTGATTGTGTGACTGCAGTACATTGTCTACTGCTTTTATTTTATGGCTCAACGGTCTCATTAGAGAGTAAAATCCATGTTAAATTGCTGTTTCAGGGGTTGTTTTTAAAAGCCTGGAACTAATTAATCCGTTTTGCATTACTTTCTATGGGAAAGTGCGCCTTGGTTTTGGAACGCTTTGGTTTTGGAACAGACTTCCGGAACGGATTAATTTTGAGAACCAAAATACCACTTTATTGAAATACTGCCCCTCAATGAGACCAAACTTAGATTCACAAAATGTTTAGGGGTATGCATCCCCCTGCATCCCCCAGAAAAGAAGCAGTGCCCTTACCCATGTTCAGGGTAACGGTGATGATGTTGAGAGACATGGTGGAGTCGGTGACACTGCTGAAGGATGAAGTCTGAAAGAAGAGTTGGGAAAGAAAGGAGCAGAGGGACTTCAGAAGAGCCTGGCTGCAGGATCAGGCCAACGGCCCATGTACTGCAGCACAGCAGCCAACAAGACACCTGTTGGAAACCCTCAAGCAAAGGGGGAGATCAGAGTGAAGATTATCCCCACCCTCCCAGAAGCTTATTCCTCTCGCCCTCCATGCAGGACAAGAGATCCTGCCTCCTCCATCACCCACGGAAGAACAACCCACATGGCCACTGCAGACCCCCCCATGCCAACCTACCCGCTCAAGACGTGGCGGGCGCTGCTTCCGCCGCCTACGGTGGCGCTTGAGGAGGCGAGAGGCGCTGCTCTGCTCTGTGGAGCTGCTGAACCTGCCCAGGAAAGAGGGGGAGAGAGACCCTGAAGCCCAACTGCCATATATACACACACCACATTTTTCCATCTATAAGACGTCCCCATGTATAAGATGTCCCAAATATTTCCAATTTTGAGGGACTTAGATTTAAGGTATCTGAAGAAGTGTGCATGCACACGAAAGCTCATACCAAGAACTAACTTAGTTGGTCTTTAAGGTGCTACTGGAAGGAAAAAATTTTTTTGTTTAGATTTAAGAAAATGCGGGGCGTTGCCCCCGTGTATAAGACGCCCCCCAATTTTTGACATTATTTTTAAAGGAAAAAACCTAGTCTTATACACTGAAACATACGGTATATTTTATTGAATTTAACTACTGCATCACAAAAATAAAAAGGAAACACATCATCCACCAACTTGCACAAATATGTTACACAGAAAGCAAAATGTTACCAAAAAATAAATGTTACATATAAATAAAATAAAATTCTTCCATCCTTTAAGACTTCCGTCTCTCTCAGAATGGGTCCTTTGTTTCCTCAATGACTGCATTATATTACAATGATTAACTTAAGATATGTTGTCTGTATTCTTTATACCATATTATATTGTGAGCGTTAGTCAAAGCATGTTAAAGGTTTCGTATGGGAACTATGTTTTTTTAAATATGCTCTATAATTATCCCATTCTTTACCGAACTTTTGGGTTGTTTGATTCCTAATTCTCCCTGTCATTTTTGTCAGTTCTGCATAGTCAAACATTTTCACCTGCCATTCTTGTTTAGTTGGCAAAGTCTCTCCCTTCCACCTTCTAGCTATCAGCATCCTCGCAGTAAGGTCTTAAGGCCAGGAAGCCATCCAGCAAAAAGGGGGTTCTTGTCTGCCAAGAGGTTTGCATACCCCATGGGCAGGCAAACTAAGGCCCGGGGGCCAGATCTGGCCCAATCACCTTCTAAATCTGGCCTACGGACAGTCTGGGAATCAGCATGTTTTTACATGAGTAGAATGTGTCCTTTTATTTAAAATGCATCTCTGGGTTATTTGTGGGGCATAGGAATTCATTCTTGGTGGCTTGCTGCAAATCGCTCAAGCCGAAAAGAGGACATCTGGCCAAGAGAGAGCCCAGGAGCCCAAACAGAGCTCATCACCCAGAACTGAGAAAGGAGCCTGGTGTGCTGCACACCTGAGAATCATGGACCCTCCTGCAACAGCAAAGGGGTAACCTTCCAAAGGCTTAAACACAGGTGGGACCAAGGATTGCACACCCAATTCTTAATGCAGCCAAGGCAAATTCCTTCCTTTAGTCAAGTGACACACAGCAGTGCATTGGACTCCGAATGCCCTGAAACTTGGACGTTTTGGCTCCCGAATGCCACAAACCCAGAAGTGATTCTTCCAGTTTGTGAATGTTCTTTTGGAACCCGAATGTCCAACGGGGCTTCCGCAGCTTCTGATTGGCTGCAGGAGCTTCATGAAGCCAATCAGAAGCCGTGATTTGGTTTCCAAATGGATTCTGTTCGACTTCCAAGGTATGACTGTATTTAGCAGCCAGAACAGTGCAAGTTTTCACTCCCGCTAGACAGCAGGGCTCTTCCTTGACACCTTGAGCCTGGGCGAATCTCGCCGTTTCCCAGCCTGGTGTGAGGCAAATCCCATCTTCTTGGCATCAGGCACAGCTCTGGGAGGAAGGCTAGGCCAGACTTCCTCAACCTCGGCCCTCCAGATGTTTTGAGACTACAATTCCCATCATCCCTGACCACTGGTCCTGCGAGCTAGGGATCATGTGATGGCTGGCTCAAGGTCACCCAGTGAATTCCCTGGGTGAATGGCGATTTGAACCCTGGTCTCTCCCACTTCCTAGTCAGACTCTCTAACCACTACACCACACTGCCCAGGGCCAGGAGGTGAGCGTTCCTGGCTTTGCAGCACTCTTGGGGAGACTGCAGGACTGGAAGAGCCCCAAGACCCCCTTGAAAAGCAAGACTTGTTTCAGAGAAGACCCCACCCTCCACAGATCCCAGGAGAAGCATTTCCAAGGGGAAGGACCTGCTGGCTACTCGCAACCAAAAATGCTGGCCCATTTCTGCCCCTCACCTGCTCATGGTGTCATCATCGTCCGAGTCGCAGAGGCTGGTGGTCTCAAGTTCGCTGGTCAGCAGGGTGGAGGAGCTCTCATACCCAGCCAGGTGCCGCTCCAAGCGGGACTGCCCGTTTAGCCGGTGCCCACCTAATTATTTTAAAGGCAAGAAGAGAAGCGTACGGTGGACTCACAAAATGGCCACTTCACACACATGCACACCCTCCCCTGCAGCCCACAGAGACCCCGGAGTTTGTGCTCCCAGGCGGCCACTGACCTCCATGCTCCATGCTCTCCCTGCGGCGTGGCCGCTCCCGCCTCAGCGACACAACGGACTCAGTCTCAGTTTCGTGGTCCAGGTTCTCGTGGCTGCTGGAGATGTTTGGGCTGCAAAGGCAGGGAAAGGGCCTCCACCACTGAATTGTATCACAACAGTACCTACCAAAGTTAAGAATGGGCACCTCCCCAAGTCCCCAAGCTTGGCCCAGAAAAGAAAAACCTATTGCATAAAGTATTTTTTTGTTCTCATGTTGTGTTTTAATGTTATGAACCACCCCGTAATCTTTGGATAAAGGATGGTATACAAATAAGTAACACAGTAATGTATTGTACAGGCCAAGATATTTTATTGATGTACTGTATAATTATTACGTATAATTTTTGTTTGCATGCTTCTGTTTGACTGCAACCTGTATTTGGTTGCCTTGTTAATAAATCTGAATTACAAAATGTGAACTTGGCTCCGTGAAATTTCCTGAAGAATACCACAGAATTATGCTCTGGGCTCCTTTGGGGGAAGACACAAAGTATAAATCTAATAAATAATATTTCCTTTTATGCAGCATGCAATAGTCAAAGTAAAAAGGTAAATGACCACTGGATGGTTAAGTCCAGTCAAAGGCAACTATGGGGTTGCGGTGCTCATCTCGCTTTCAGGCCAAGGGAGCCGGCGTTTGTCCACAGACAGCTTTCCAGGTCATGTGGCCAACAGGACTAAACCGCTTCTGGCGCAACGGGACACCATGACAGAAACCAGAGTGCACAGAAATACCATTTACGTTCCCTCCACAGCGATACCTATTTATCTACTTGCACTGGCATGCTTTCGAACTGCTAGAACTGCTTTTGAACTGGCAGGAACTAGGACAGAGCAACGGGAGCTCAATGGTTTAGACCACACAGCCACCCGCGTCCCAAATAGTCAAACACTGTAAGAACATAGGAATAACTTGATGGATCAGGTCAATGACCCATCTAGTCCAGCATCCTGTTCTCACAGTGGCCAACCAGATGCCTATTATGGGAAACCTGCAAGCAGGACCTGGGCACAAGAGCCCCTTCCCTGTGGTTTCCAGCAACTGGTACTCGGAAGCGCTGCACACCCACCCAGCAGTAAACCCAAAAGCCCACATTCAGTCTCCCCTTACTCACTGGAAGGAAGGGGGTCGGGAATCCCCAATGCCACTAGTCCGCTCCACGGGCAACGGAGGAAGCGGCGGTGGCGGCGGAGAAGGTTCTGGTCGTACCTCTATGGGAGGAGGGGGAGGGGGAGGGAGCTCAGGCTGGGGGTTCTCAGAAGACACAAGCTGTGGCAGGGAAAAGGAGAAGGTAAAATGAGGAACAGGTAATCTTCCCCCATCCTAACATCCCCAAAGACTGACCACCTGTTTGGGCGCTAAATAAACCCTCAGAAGCCAAACGCCAGGAGTTTAAGTAGAGGAAATGGGCCCTGCTGGATGAGGGCAAAGGCTCCTGCTAGGCTGGCCTCCCACAAGCCCCTCCAGATGTTTTGGACTAGTACTCCCCACCAGGTCCAGCCAGCATGGCTGTGGCAAAGGTGACGGCCAGCCCGGTGCCTCCAGGGAGCTCATAAGCAGGGCTTGAGGGTAGGAGGCCTCCACTGTTGAACCCAGAGCCAAAGCAAGACCCCAGACCTGTGGCCTAAAGCCAACCCGCTGTTAGGTCTAGGCTAGGGAGGGTGCCCACAGCAAGACGATGTGCCAACTTCATACCCAGGAAACGACTCTGCCATTGAAGCAAGGGAGCTTTGCGTTGTCATCGGAGATCTCCTCCTTCACAACCCTTCAAGCAGAAGGAAGAGAAAAGGGAATCAGGAAAGGGGGCTTCCGAGGAGCAAGAAGCGACTAGATGCTTGTGGCCCCTGGGACTCCCAACTATGAAGCAATGGGAAGCCACTCCGAAGTGCAGAAAGGGTGTGCTCTGGGTGCCTGTGGGAGGAGATGGGGTGGATCCTGCCTCCCAGAGGCCTGGTTCCCTTTCTGTGCAAGGTCCAATGCGGTAGGAGCATCTAATTTCACTGCAAAATGTCAACCCACCGCAGCATCTCCAGGTAAACCTGGGAACGTCTCCTGGCAGAGTTACTGCCAGTCAGTGCTGACCCTACTGAGCTAGAGGGACCACTGGCCGGATGCAATGAAAGGCTGGGTGTCCTGGGTGTCCTTTCTCTCCCAGGTGCCTGGCGTCTCTGTGAAGTGTGTGGCCGGGGGCAGGGCTGTCTCCCAGACCCCTTAAGGAGGGCAAGGAGATCCTCCTCAAGAACATCAGAGCCCCTTTCTCAGGGTCCTCTGGTGTGAGGCAGGAGGGCGGGGTTGGCCCCTCAACCCTGGCACAGAAATGTGTGGGTGCTCGGCCCTTGGATGGGGAATTTTGTGGGTGCGTTTGCCCTTATGGTGTGAGGGGAGGGCCTTCTGCTAAGCACCTGGGTGACCACAAAGGCGTGCCAGGACGCCTGGGTCCCCAGGAGCTGAGGGGGTGGGCGTGCCTCTCCCTCCCTTGGACACCTGGGTTCCCAGGAGCTGAGGGTGTGGGCGTGCCTCTCCCTCTCTCGGACGCCTGGGTCCCCAGGAGCTGAGGGTGTGGGCGTGCCTCTCCCTCTCTCGGACGCCTGGGTCCCCAGGAGCTGAGGGTGTGGGCGTGCCTCTCCCTCTCTCGGACGCCTGGGTCCCCAGGAGCTGAGGGTGTGGGCGTGCCTCTCCCTCTCTCGGACGCCTGGGTCCCCAGGAGCTGAGGGTGTGGGCGTGCCTCTCCCTCTCTCGGACGCCTGGGTCCCTTCCCCTCGAGGTCTCTCTCTCTCCTTGCGGGGGGGGGGGAGGCCGGCGGGCCCTTCCTCCTCCTCCCCTTCCTCTCTCTCTCTCTCTCTCTCTCTCTCCGGGGTCTCGTACCCGAAGTCCTGGTCCATGCTCTTGAAGAAGTACTTGGCTCCCGGCCGGGCGAGGGCCGCCTTGACGTGGCCCAGGGTGATGCGCTCGGCCGGGACGGGGATCTTGACCAGGTAGGGCGTCTCCTCCTCGTCCAGGTGGTAAATCACCTTCGTCTCCCCCGCCGCCGGCCCCGAAGCCGCCCCCGGCATCGCCGCCGCCGCCGCCCCGCCGCCACAGCCAGGCCCGGGGCCCGCCGCCAGCGCCATGGCAACCGCGCGCCCGCCCGCCCCGCCCACCAATCAGCTCCCGCGCGCCGCCAGACGGGCAGAAAACGGCCGACGTGGGAGGAGGCGGGGAGAGAACGTTCGGAGGAGGCGGAGGGGCGGGGGGGGGGAGAGAGGGCAGGCGGGGAGCGCGGCGCGAGACTCCCCTCGCGCAGCGGCAGCGTTTCCCGGCGCGTCCCTACGTCATCACGTTCCACTCCCCCGTCGTCGTCCTCCTCCCACTAGGCATAAACAGACGTGAGGGGAGGAAAGGAGGACGTCGCCGTCGCCGTCGCCGTCGCGCCACGTGACACAGGGCGGTCCCTTCTTCTCCCCGCCCCTGCCCTTGATTGGGCCAACGGCGGGAGGCAGGGGTCACGTGCTAGAGAGCCGCGTTCTGAGGCCCCGGTCACGTGAGCCTCGCGCCCACGCAATGACGCGGCACGCCGCGGGGCCTGAGGGGAGGCGGAAGTTCGTGACGCCCCGGAAGGGGAGGGCGGAAGGAGGGAAAAAGACATTCCCCGTCTTTGTCCTCCGGCAGGAACAGCCTCCTGTCACGTGAGCGCGGGACTGACGGCTCCCTGGGGAGGGGCCTCTGGCGGTGTCAGGAACTCTGCACATGCTCAGGAGCAGCGCTGAAAAAAAATGCTCAGAGGCTTTTCCGTTCATAGATCGGGAGGTGTCCTAGTATTTAAAATAATCGGAAGAGGGAGAGGAGGCGGTGCTGGGATTAAAAGGGACCTGGGAGCCAGTAGAGGCCAAGGCTATGACCTGACCTCCAGCTGCTCAGCAAACAGTGCTTGGCCACAGCAGAAAGTCCACAGATCCACACGAACATCAGACCCTGCCAAAGTTCTTTTGCACAAGGAACAATGGCCAGTGTGGTGTAGTGGTTAAGAGCGGTGGACTCGTCATCTGGTGAACCGGGTTTGCGTCTCCGCTCCTCCACATGCAGCTGCTGGGTGACCTTGGGCCAGTCACACTTCCCTGAAGTCTCTCAGCCCCACTCACCTCGCAGAGTGTTTGTTGTGGGGGAAGAAGGGAAAGGAGAATGTTGGCCGCTTTGAGACTCCTTCGGGGAGTGATAAAGTGGGATATCAAATCCAAACTCCTCCTCTTCTGCCTGCTAAATGCTAGAGAAACAATAAGAGACTCTCCACCCCTCTCCCAGGAGAGAGGATTCCCTTCACCTGCCATGGATAAGACCACCCAAGCCTGCTTTGCAGAGGCAGCAGGGGCACTTAAAGGTAAAGGCACCCCTGACCATTAGGTCCAGTCGTGGCCGACTCTAGGGTTGCGGCGCTCATCTCGCTTTACTGGCCGAGGGAGCTGGCGTCCAGCTTCTGGGTCATGTGGCCAGCATGACTAAGCCGCTTCTGGCGAACCAGAGCAGCGCACGGAAACGCTGTTTATCTTTCCGCCAGAGCGGTGCCTATTTATCTACTTGCACTTTGACGTGCTTTCAAACTGCTAGGTTGGCAGGAGCAGGGACCGAGCAACGGGAGCTCACCCCGTCATTGCGGGGATTTGAACCGCTGACCTTCTGATTGGCAAGTCCTAGGCTCTGTGGTTTAACCCACAGCGCCACCCATGTCAGCAGGGGCACTTAGGAACACACAAAGCTGCCTTTCGCAAGGCGGTTAACTCAGGACTGTCTACATGGAGACTGGCAGTGGACCTGCAGGGCTTCAAAACAGGGCATAAGCCCAGACCTACCTGGTTGTTGTTGTTGTTTAGTCGTTTAGTCATGTCTGACTCTTCATGACCCCATGGACCAGAGCACGCCAGGCACCTCTGTCCTCCACTACCTCCCGCAGTTTGGTCAAACTCATGCTGGTAACTTCAAAAATTTCTGGCAGATCCAGACCTACCTGGATCTGCCAGAAATTGGGCCTGAGCCCTTTTGAATGCAAAGCAGGTGCTGGCATGGAAATCTAGAATGGTCACACTGGAAGCAAGTACACCGTGATTCACAGCCCATTGCACAGAAGTGGGTGCATGCTGTGTGCAGGGCTCCACATGTGCGTGTCTGTACGCATGGCCATGGCACAAGACACTCGGAGCATTGGCCAAGATCAAATGTGGCCAATGGGCCAGGAAGGTTCAACCACATTCAGAGCATTGACCAACTACAGTGGTACCTCGGGTTAAGTACTTAATTCGTTCCGGAGGTCCGTTCTTAACCTGAAACTGTTCTTAACCTGAAGCACCACTTTAGCTAATAGGGCCTCCAGCTGCTGCCGGAGCACGATTTCTGTTCTCATCCTGAAGCAAAGTTCTTAACCCGAGGTAATATTTCTGGGTTAGCGAAGTCTGTAACCTGAAGCGTATGTAACCCGAGGTACCACTGTACACCAATCCGTCCCCCTCCCCAAAGCAGTGCCTTAGTTTTATAAGGAAGGAACATTAATGATGACCACAGCCTCCTGTACAAACGCAAAAGGGTCCACATCTTTTATTTACATTCAAAAACTCTGCCATGTACACAGTTTCAAATATAACGAAAAAGGGTGGGGGCTGGAGGGGGGAACCCAGCCAGAAACCCCCACTGATCAGAACAGCTAACCTGAAATGGGGAGCAGGTAAAATATGGGGTTTTGCAGCAGAACAGGAGTTATGAGAGAACTGGGAATCCTGGCATGGGGAGTTTCTGATGTTTTTTTTAAAAAATAAGTGGGCTTGCCATTCTTCATTAAACCCAAACTCTTGTCTCGCTCTCTGGAACCTCTGCCTCATCCTTATGCTCAATGGGAGCAGTCAGAAAACACAAATAAGTTGTCCCTTTTTATTTTGAAGCCAGCAAAATCGCAAGGGTTTCCCTGACAAAGTTCACCCCCTCACAATCCCTGGGGGATGTTAATACTGGGGAGGGGGAGTAAACAAAACCCTCCTATTCTCTCTCTCAGAATTTAAAATATATATATATTATTCAATTTCAATGGGGACAAAATCTCCGGCCCCCTCCAAAGAAAAAAAACAAAACCCCGTAAAGGTTTACTTAAAAAAAAAAAGTTCTTTTTTATCCAGCCTCCTTTCTTGGGCTATATCCCTCAGTTGGCATCAAACTCTGAATCTGGAGGCATTAAAACAAATGCCAGAGAACATTTTTTTAAAAAGGAAAATAAAGAAGAGTCTTCCAACTGGGGGTGTGATGGGAGGGAGAAAATAAACAAAGCCAGAAAAAAAACCCTTTTGCATTCAGTCTATTTACAGGTGAACTTTACTGGGGCAGGGGAGGATAGGTGGTGGGGGAAAGAGCTAAAACAAAAACGAAGAGATGCTTCTACCCCACTTCCTAGTGCCCTCTCTCTGCCTCTCCCCCAACGCTATGTGCATCCCAGCAAGTGAAAACAGGAACCTTCCTGGTTTTCAGTTTCGTCATTCCGGCCCACCGGTGTCAGCCTCCGAACGCCATTCTCCTTTGCAGAGAACATGGAGGTGGGCCAGGATCAACCCCCAAAGGGCGAGTGGGTCTGAAGCGAGAGGCCTGCAGTTGCCAGCCAGAATCTGCCTGGAGGGGCAGCCTCTCTGCCTCCCGGGTGCTGGGACTACCACCACCGCAAATACCCCAAGCACCTCCGTCTTCCGCCTCCAAGGAACTGAGGCTCCTTTTGGATACCAGTCCAGAGCAGGCTGCCGACCCTGTCCAGTCTTTTCTGCCCCTCTGGGATGGAAGCCCAGCGCAGAGCCGCCTGTCCTCCCCTCCTGAGCTAGGGCTCCCCACCTCCCCTGGACGCAACGGCGACGGTTGCGCTGGGAACCGCCGGGGGCGGCAGCAGCGGCAGCTTGCGAGAACCTTCCTTGCACTTCTGACAGTAGAAGATGTCGGGGACGTTGGTCTTCTTGATCTTGGCGCAGGAGAGGTGGATCCAGGTGCCGCACTGATTGCACTCGATCATGGGGCGGCCCGCAAATGGCTTCTGGCAGTAACAAGTGATGAGGTCCCAAGAGTCATCCCCTGAAGGAACAGAGGAACAAATTTCAGAAATTTCGCTCACCCACAATCGCACAACACACGTTTGGTTATCTGGCTTGAAAGGTATCACCACGAGAACCTCAAGTTTTGTTTTTAAGTTTCTAGTCCATAAGACAACAGCAATAATAATATGCTTGAGGATAAGCAGGCAGTGCGTGGTGAAAACTGAGAATCAAAGGCTGAACGGGTGGTCGGGGTGCAATGCTGATTCCTGGCATTTACACCCTGCCCAGAAGTGGACTAAAAACCATGACCAAAAAGATAAATAAATATGGAAGACAAATTACCTGCCTAAGTCAGGATAGGTGCACAGCAAATACCCACTCCACCCTCACAGAGCTGAAAGCGTCAGAGATGTTTGCTATAATATGAGGGATGGGGAAATCCCAGATCAGGACAGTCAGCAACCGCCTTTATTGCCTATGTGCAAGATCTGAACCTGAGCCTGGGAAACACCCTGTTCCCATTGGCCCAAACCAGTCCACTCACCCCACTCAGTTAGGAAAGGGCATGCACAGAGACCTGCTGCCTCACTGGTCAACTGCGCACTGCAGCCTTCCCAAGCTGGTGCCCTACAGCTCTCATCGGCCTGCAGGCTGTGCAGGAGCCATAGTTCATTAAATTCCTGAACACCTCTTCCTCAGAAAGACTCCAAGGCACCTCGCAGCAGCTTAAAATAGATTAAAAGACAGGGGCGCAAAATAATGAGCGTCCCAGCGAGGCGGAACCTCAGAGGTGCTTAACAAACCAAGGCCAGGGTTGTATCCCTGGGGATTCCGGAGAAAGCCAAAGCAACGTCACTGCTTGCTAGCATGCTGGCAAGAAATGCTGGAAGAGGTGGACCTTGAACTGATCCACCAAGGCCCTCCCTGGTGTAGTTCAACTACAGCTCCCACAGGTCGGTCATTTGTTGCGTTCTTAATCTTCCAGAGATCTCGCTGCTTTGTGAGGTCAACACACCCCGGGGAATCAGGAAAGTTCTCTGGGGCAGTGGGTGTTCCAACGAATGTGAGAAGCGAAGCACAATCCAGCTCCAACTCTCGCTTGACTTCTTAAAAAGCTTTTGCTAAATTAAAACAAGCACTATTATACTCCGGGCCCCACTTTTTGGGTGGGGAAAATGTGTGCGGAGATGGGGAAAAGAGCCTGATACGATGCAGTTCAACAAAAACAAAACAAAGCACCCCACTCCTTTGAAAATTTAAGGGGCTTTTTATGTAAAGCAAATACTTTAAATTAAAAAAACAACAATGTAAGCTGGAGGTGTTTGATGACAGAGGACAAGCCTGCCACTGGCTATTGATCCTGGACGACAGCCTGGTGGAAATGTGAAAATCAGCTGTGTCACCAGACGAAACTTCCAAGAACGCAGGGGGAAGCATTACCTGGCGACATACGTGGTGCAGAGGTTAGCGTGCTGGAAAAGGACCTGGGAGATCAGGGTTCAAATCTCAGCTTCACCTACCTCACAGGGTTGTGGGGATTAACAGGAGGTGGGGGCGAACCATGAACCTTGAGCAACTTGGGAGAAAAAGTCGGGATATAAACACAACTAATCATGTGCTTTTACGCCCATGTAACGCTGTGCATTAAGTTGCGTTGCCCGTGCCCCTTCCGGGACACCTCCGCCTCCTCACCTGATTCCACCATGATGTCCTCGTCCATGACCCTCATCTCGCCTTCGCTGGAGCTGCCTTCCCCATCCTGGCTGGTCTCTGTACTGATCCCCCCTTTCCCTTCCGTGTCCTCAAGCTTAATGGGGAAGCTGGCGGCCAACAGCTCCGGCGGAGCCTGCACAGAGACCAGCGCCGTGGCTGCCGTGGCCGAACCCTCCTCCCCTCCGGGCCGCCGAGGCGCCACTGCCGCCCCCTCTTCCTCCTCAGAGTCCGTCTCGCTCAGGGAAGCCTTGTGCTTCTTCTCGCTCCGCTCGGCCTTTTTCAACTTCCGCTTCTTGCTCTTTTTGATGCGAGAGCGCTTCTCCCCCACCGGGTCGCCGCCGCCCCCGCCCCGGTTCCGCTTGGCTCCTCCGCCCGCGTCCAGGGCGGACTTCCGATTCCGCTTGTCCTTCTTCTTGTCCAGGGCCCCCTTCGGCCCCGCCAGCGGCGGCTGCTGCTGCTTGCCGACGGGGTCCAAGTCAAACAGGGAGTCCTTGAGCTTCATCTTCTCCAGCAGAGAGCTGTCGGACTTGAGGCGGCGGAAGGCCGCCTTCTTCTTCGAAGACTTGGCCTTCTTGACGAAGGTCTCGATCGTGTGCAGGTCCGAGTGCGTCGACTCCCAGCCGTCGCTGTCCACCACGCTCTCTGGGCGGATGGGGGAGTTCGAGCCGGAGGGCGTCCAGTCATTTTCCTGTGGGGTTTGGGGAGGGCAGAGGCAAGGGATTAATTCCTCAGGCTACTTTTCCCGGGTGCCCGGGACGCTCCTCTGCTCTTTCTTCCCAGAGCAGTGGGATTCAAGGGGGCAGTGGAGCTCCTGGGGGGGAGATCTGAGAGGCAAGGGTTGTAGCAGGTGGTGTAAATACAACTGCAGAACTGGAAGAGACCACAAGAGTCATCTAAGTGCTACCCCCTGCAATGCAGGAAGGACTTTGATAATGCACAATGACTATCAGGTTTTGAAAAGCTGATATCAACTGATAGCTCCTTTGTGGCCCCTGTGCATAGCTCAGTCAGTAGAACATGAGACTCATAACCTCAGGGCTGTGGGTTCGAGCCCTGCATTGAGCAAAAGATTGCTGCATTTAAGGGGGCTGGACTACATGACCCTCAGCTCTACAATTCTACGGTTCAATGGATCAAGTTCATCTGTATTGCAGAATTAATTAAACTAAATAGCTTTAATTGGATTTTGAATAAACGTGCAATTAGTGGCTACGGTTTTGAATTTTATTGCATTATTATCTTCCTCGGAGGGTCCTGCAAGCCATTATTCTGAACAATGCTTTTCATACAATACAATACAGTGGTACCTCGGGTTACATACGCTTCAGGTTACAGACTCCACTAACCCAGAAATAGTACCTCAGGTTAAGAACTTTGCTTCAGGATGAGAACAGAAATCGTGCTCTGGCGGCAGCAGGAGGCCCCATTAGCTAAAGTGGTGCTTCAGGTTAAGAACAGTTTCAGGTTAAGAACAGACCTCCAGAATGAATTAAGTACTTCACCCGAGGTAAGGTAAAGGTAAAGGTACCCCTGCCCGTACGGGCCAGTCTTGACAGACTCTAGGGTTGCGTGCTCATCTCACTCTAGAGGCCGGGGGCCAGCGCTGTCCGCAGACACTTCCGGGTCACGTGGCCAGCATGACGAAGCTGCTCCGGCAAACCGGCACCAGAGCAGCACACGGAACGCCGTTTACCTTCCCACTATAAAGCGGTACCTATTTATCTACTTGCACTTTGAAGTGCTTTCGAACTGCTAGGTTGGTAGGAGCAGGGACCGAACGACGGGAGCTCAACCCGCCGCGGGGATTCGAACCGCCGACCATGCGATCGGCAAGTCCCGAGGTACCACTGCATAAAAAGGAACTTCTGTGCTAACCTGTGTAGGAGCATCTTAAACAACACAACCCAAAGAAGGTCAGGTTTCCTAGGAAGCAGGGGGTATTCTAAGCTTCCTTGCCTCCCAAACATCTCCACAGCCAGCACTGCATACAAACCACCAAATCCAGGGAGGGGCCACAGCCCAGGATAGACCACTTGCTCTGCATGCAGAAGGTCCCTCTCTCTCTATGAGAGTCTTCCTGCCTGACACCCTTGAGAGCCACGGCTGGCCGTCAGTGTAGACAATACTGAACTGGGCTGACCAGTGACCTACACTCTGGGGCCCTGAATCTTGAACTGCTATGGGGGCCACTTTGCAACCAGCAACAGGGTCTGGGTAACCACTGCTAGCTTCTTCAATGGCGCTGTTCCATAAAAGATCAGTGCACCTTCACAGCATCTGGGCTTTGTGGAAATAGGTAAAGGGACCCCTGACCATTAGGTCCAGTCGTGGCCAACTCTGGGGTTGCGGTGCTAATCTCGCTTTATTGGCCGAGGGAGCTGGCATACAGCTTCCGGGTCATGTGGCCAGCAGGACTAAGCCGCTTCTGGCAAACCAGAGCAGCGCATGGAAATGCCATTTACCTTCCTGCCAGAGCGGTACCTATTTATCTACTTGCACTTTGACATGCTTTCGAAATGCTAGGTTGGCAGGAGCAGGGACCGAGCAACAGGAGCTCATCCCATTGCGGGGATTCGAACTGCTGACCTTCTGATCGGCAAGTCCTAGGCTCTGTGGTTTAACCCACAGCGCCACCCGCGTCCCCGGAAATTGATGGAACAAAATTTGGAAATAGATGCAACAAAAAAATTAATCCATTTGAGTCATGCGACTCAAACTGGGTCTACTAGACGCGAAACATTTAAGCAGTGTGGACAAAAGTCACTTCTGGGGCCCCTCTCTTCATCAGTTTTATAGCAGATCCGCCCCTGAGATGGACCAATGTTATAACTCGGGATAAAGGCAGTTTCCTTTCCCTCGCTCCAGAGCAACGGTCCGCAGTGTTTTGTGGAGCTGTGGGCTGAAGCCAGGAGGTGCCACGTCCATCGCATTTAAATATTCATATTGATTTTTAACTCTCTTCTTAATGGCCTCTCTTATTCATAACCTGTTTTATATTGCAGTTTGAATTCTAAAGAGCGCATTAAGATACAGTACGTGAGAAACAGAAAGAAGCAATAAAAATACGGTTGAAAAATCACGAGCGCTACAGCCGGCAGAAAAATTAGTAAGCTCCCCAGTGGTCTGCGGGGAAAAGAAAAGTTTGGGAGCCCCTTGCCCTAGAAAATTTTCTAGCTGAAAGAAATGGAGGGAAAGCAACAGAAAGAGACAGACAAGAAGGTGGCAATGAGAGAAATCGAAAGAGAGGGAACAAGAAAAATAAAGATGTCTTGCAAAAAAAAATGGGCAAGTGAGTAAGTAAGCCTTAGTAAGCTGCTACTTGACTAGCTGGCGAAAGTTGAAAATAAACGATATTCATCTTTATTATAAAAAAAAAATCCTTCCAGTGGCATCTTAGAGACCAACTAAGTTAGTTCTTGGTATGAGCTTTCATGTGCATGCCACATTTCAGATACACTGAAACAGAAGTCACTAGACCCTTATATATAGTGAGAGGGTACATCTTTATTATGTGTACTTTTATCAACTTCCTTTTAAGCGACAGCAGAGCTCTTGGTTAGAATCCACATTCCCAGCAGCTCAAAAAATTTGTTCCCCTTGTGCAAAAAAAGTTTCCCGCAGAGTATTAGAACAAACCCTGCCTAGAGAGAGACTAACTGGTAGAAAGGGATTCTTAAAAATGGAGCACAGAGTACCCTGACAGCTGAAGCAGCAAATGTCTCGTGTTTGCAACCACTGAGCCTTTCAAGCAACACCCATAAGCCAATGCCTAACTCCTAAAACAAGAGGTATGGGGGCCCATCTGATATGGAAGTTCGATAAATCCCTGGTGTGGGGAGATAGGAGGGAGCCTTCTTTAGCCCTAAGCCCTTGTGAGCAGGTTCAAGCGGAGTCCCAGGAAGGGCAGGTCCGTAGCAGGAAAGAGCAACTACAATTCCCAGCATGCACTTCGGGAAGCCTCCCGAGCCGTGCCGCATAACAAGCCAGGACATGTCCGCCCCCTGGCTTCCAGAACAGCAGCCTACACTTCCCAGCATGCAACATGCTAAGGCCTCCCAGCAAAATGGCCATGCCGCGGGGCATTCTGGGCCTCGTAGTTCCCGCGGGCATTTGCCGCAGCTTCCAAGGGGCTCTGGCAACAAGACTGCGTGGAGACAATGCCGACCGAGACAGCAGGAGGCCAAGGGCTTAGGAGCGAAGGTTTGGAACAATCCCAAATGCGCCTTTTTAGAACTTCACGGAACTGGGTTTGGATTTAACAACAGATCACAGAGCTTGCTTCTGGCAAGGTGCTAGGACAACCCCTGTACCCCGACACACACATACACACCAGGAAAATATTAAACTGCATGCTTTGAAACTGAGCGGATGCATATTTGTTCACTTAATAAGCCAGTAGGATAAAAGGGGAGTTTGGGGGGCAGGATTCTCGCTGGGGGGAAAAACCCAAACTAACCTCCTTAGAGGAAGGGATGTAGCCAGCGTAGGCTAGGACGAAACTGCAGAACTTGTTGAAATCCTCAATAGTTCGCCTTCGCTTCTCCGGAGGCTGGTGAGCCTGGGGGAGAGAAGCAGGAAGTGGGGAGGGGAGGTGTTAATGCACACAGAGGTAGCCCCCCCTTCTCCCGGCCACCCACAAATCTCTAAGCTCCTTCACAACCGCAGCCCCGTAGGATCACACATACCCCACAACTGGTGATAATAAAAACAGGGGAGCTATTCCTAGAGGCAGGGGGAGAGAGAGAACTGAGCGGTAACATCCTGTTCCCGCCCCCCCCCCCAAAAAACCACAGGCTCCCACTGCTAGAAATGCAAGTCAGGTCTCTCCCAGGACATGCAAAGAGTGCAAAGGGTTAAATAAGGGGGGGAGGGGAGGGAGAGAGGGGGGGAAAGAGCCTTTTCCGTCACCCACAGAATATCCTTTGCTTGCTTTCTCTCTCTCTCTCTCTCTCTCTCTCTTTTGCTAAGGGGGGGGGGAGCACATGCAAAAAGGATGTTGCAACCTTTCGGAAAGACTTTTGGCCTCCTCCTAGGGAGCCGGGATAAAAAGGCAGGGGGAGGAAGAGGAGGGGGTCCCCCAGAAGAACGAAGCCACCCCACAGAAACAAATGGGGCCCATTCCAGTCCGTAATAAAAAATCCCAAGTTCGAGGTAGGGGTTTGGGGGGGGCGGAGGCTATTGTATTTTGTTTTTTGTTTTTTTTACCTGTGTCTCCGGTTTGAGGTTTGGAGGCGGATCTGGAAAACAAGAACCGGGAAGGGGGTCAGTCGAGGGGGGTCCAGGAAGGGAGACTTGCAACAACTCCACACCGACCAGCACAAAGCAAGGGAAAAAATCCTACTTTCTCCCCCCGGAATGAAGGCACAGGGATTCCCCCACCCGGAGGCAAGTCAAGGGAGATGGCTGGGGGGGGGCCAGCGAGCCCTGACAGAACCTCCCGGACCCCTTATTTTGGGGAGGGGGGGTTCCCTACAGCCTTGCCCACCCCGCCAGCTTTGAACCCTTCCCCAAATTTCCACTCCAAAATATATTTAGGTTTATACCTCCCCCCCCAAATAAAAATATACGCTCAAGACACGGAAGTGTCTACCCCCCCATAACATCCAAGATCAGACCTAGACAGACAAGACACCCCGCCATTTCTACAGGGAAGCGGAAAGGGGGAAGCTGGAGCGCACCCCCCCCCAGACACACACACCCAGGACGCCTGTCTCCCCCTCCTGATCTGAGACCCCCAGCGCCCCCCAATTCCTTAATGCCCTCCAACAGACACCCCCCTTAGGAAGCCTCAATTCCTCATTGCTCTTCCCCCCCCCCGCCGCCCCTCCTCCACGTGCCTCCCCTCCCCCTCCCAACTTTCTTCCTCTCTCCCCCCCCACTCCGGTTTTCTCCCCGGTCCGACTCCCTCCTCTTTTTCTCTCCCCCCCACCCCACACTTCCAACTCGCTCCCCTTTCACCTGGTTCTTCCTAGCCGCTCCCAAACACAACAGCCCCCCCCCACTCCACGACGCCGCCTCCATCTTACCCACACCCCCCCCAACAAGGAAAAAAAGGGGTCTGCTGCCCCCCCATAACCAACTCTCTTCCTCTCTCCTTCTCCCCCCTCCCCACCGACCAGGCTCTCTCTGATCTGACACCACCTGCCCCCCCCCAAACCGGTGACCCCTTTCCACCGACGGACTTTGCCTCTTCTTTCCTCCCCCCCCCCAAGCGCACACCCTCGCCCCCCATAACTCCAGAACACCCCCCAAAAAAAATCTCTTGGCCTCTTTTCCCTCCGAGGAGGGGCGTCCACTTTGCCCCCCCCCCACAACAAGCAATCTACCTTCCCGCCCCCTTAACTCCCCCCCCACCAACCCAACGCCAGCCCCCCAACCTCTCCTCGCCCCCAATCTCCCGGGAGGGGCGCCCACTTTCCCTCCCCCCCCACAACAAACCCACTTTCCCCTTCCTGCCCCCCGAAACCCGCGCCCCCGGGTGACGACGCCGGCCCTCCTTCTCCCCACACCACCACGCTCCCAGCCCCACAACTGGGGGGTCTCCGCAACCTCTCCCCCCCCCACCAAAAATTAAATAAATATTATTTTTCCCTGGGAGGGGCGCCCCCACAGAAGCTGGTTGAGAAGCACAAAAAAAGCCCCACGGCCTCGGCGTCGTCGTCGTCCCCCCCCGCCGCCGCCCCCCAAGTGTGGGTCTGCGAGGCCCCCTTTACCTTCGGGGCTGGGCTCCGCCATAGCCGGCCCCCTGCCCAGCCAGCCAGCCGGCCGCCTCTCCGCCCCGCCGGTGCCCGCGACGGCCGCGGGGCTCGGGAACCCGCCAGCGCCCCCCCAGCCGCGAAGACCCTCCCAGAGACCCCCTGCCGCCGCCGCCGCCGCCGGGAGACCCTCCTCCTCCTCCTCCTCCCTCCTCGCCCGCCGGTGCCGCCCGACTCCGCCGCTCCCTCCTCCCTCCCGGAGGAGCCCCACAGCCAGGCCCCGCCCCTCGCCGCCGCCGCCGCCGCAGAGCATCTCGGGAGACCGAGTCCCCCCGCGGAGAACTCCAAGTCCCGGCAGGCGCAGCGCGCGGGGAAGGAGGGAGGGAGGCGCTGGCTCCGCCCCTTCCTCTCACAGGCTCCAAAATGGAGGGAGAGGAGAGGGGCATGCTGGGAGATGTGGTCTGGAAGGGGCCGCCCTAGGAAAGGATTAGGGGAAGGTTGGGAGAGGTGGTTTGCCCTTTGAAGGAGGGAAATTGGGGGGAAGATGGGGAAATATGTGGGGATTAGAAGAAGAAACACACACACCAGGGGTTATTTATGGACAGGCTGTCTCTTTCCCCACTGGGCCCATCACCTCCTGGCAAATAGAAGGGGGGGAAATGGAGACAGTGAGAGATTTGACTTTCTTGGGCTCCATGATCACTGCAGATGGTGACAGCAGCCACGAAATTAAAAGACGCCTGCTTCTTGGGAGAAAAGCAATGACAAACCTAGACAGCATCTTAAAAAGCAGAGACATCACCTTGCCGACAAAGGTCTCTATAGTTAAAGCTGTATGGCCTTAAACGATTGGTTCAAAATTGGGAAAGGAGTACGACCAGGGTATACCGTATATTGTCTCCCTGCTTACTTAACTTATATGCAGAATTCATCATGCGAAAGGCTGGGCTGGATGAATCCCAAACTGGAATTAAGATTGCCGGAAGAAATATCAACAACCTCATATATGCAGATGAGACAACACTGATGGCAGAAAGTGAGGAGGAATTAAAGAACCTTTTAATGAGGGTGAAAGAGGAGAGCGCAAAATATGGTCTGAAGCTCAACATCAAAAAAAACGAAGATCATGGCCACTGGGCCCATCACCTCCTGGCAAATAGAAGGGGAAGAAATGGAGGCAGTGAGAGATTTTACTTTCTTGGGCTCCATGATCACTGCAGATGGTGACAGCAGCCACGAAATTAAAAGACGCCTGCTTCTTGGGAGAAAAGCAATGACAAACCTAGACAGCATCTTAAAAAGCAGAGACATCACCTTGCCGACAAAGGTCCCTATAGTTAAAGCTGTATGGCCTTAAACGATTGGTTCAAAATTGGGAAAGGAGTACGACCAGGGTATACCGTATATTGTCTCCCTGCTTACTTAAGTTATATGCAGAATTCATCATGCGAAAGGCTGGGCTGGATGAATCCCAAACTGGAATTAAGATTGCCGGAAGAAATATCAACAACCTCAGATATGCAGATGACACAACCTTGATGGCAGAAAGTGAGGAGGAATTAAAGAAGCTTTTAATGAGGGCGAAAGAGGAGAGCGCAAAATATGGTCTGAAGCTCAACATCAAAAAAACGAAGATCATGGCCACTGGTCCCATCACCTCCTGGCAAATAGAAGGGGAGGAAATGGAGGCAGTGAGAGATTTTACTTTCTTGGGCTACATGATCACTGCAGATGGTGACAGCAGTCACAAAATTAAAAGACACCTGCTTCTTGGGAGAAAGACGATGGCAAACCTAGACAGCATCTTAAAAAGCAGAGACATCATCTTGCCAACAAAGGTCCATATAGTAAAAGCTCTGGTTTTCCCAGGAGTGATGTATGGAAGTGAGAGCTAGACCATAAAGAAGGCTGATCGTCGAAGAATGGATGCTTTTGAATTCTGGTGCTGGAGGAGACTCTGGAGAGTCCCATGGACTGCAAGAAGATCAAACCTCTCCATTCTGAAGGAAATCAGCCCTGAGTGCTCACTGGAAGGACAGATCCTGAAGCTGAGGCTCCAAGACTTTGGCCACCTCATGAGAAGAGAAGACTCCCTGGAAAAGACCCTGATGTTGGGAAAGATGGAGGGCACAAGGAGAAGGGGACGACAGAGGACGAGATGGTGGGACAGTGTTCTCAAAGCGACCAGCATGAGTTTGACCAAACTGCGGGAGGCAGTGGAAGACAGGAGGGCCTGGCGTGCTCTGGTCCAGGGGGTCACGAAGAGTCCGACACGACTAAACGACTCAACAACAATATCTCTTTCCCCATTGGATGGGAAACGACCCTAATTTTGGGTTCAAAAGCAAATGGGTTCTTGATTGACAGTCCACAATGCCCACCCCCTTTTAAGGTAGAAAGGACCCTTGGAGATTATTATTATTATTATTTATTTTTATTTATACCCCGCCCATCTGGCTGAGTTTCCCCAACCACTCTGGGCGGCTCCCAATCGAGTGTTAAAAACAATACAGCAAGTTCACCTTGGTTCCACTCTAAATCCGTTCTGGAAGTCCGTTCCAAAACCAAAGCACGTTCCAAAACCAAGGTGCACTTTCCCATAGAAAGCAATGCAAAACGGAATAATCCGTTCCAGGCTTTGAATAACAATCCCCAGAACAGCAATTTAACATGTATTTTACGATCTAACGAGACCATGGATCCGTAAAACAGAAGCAATAAACAATGTGCTGCAGTCACACAATCAATCAGCAGCTGAACTGGGTTGCACAGTCACAAAAACGCAAAATAAATAGCAAAAACATGACAGACCTCAGCATAATGCTCCAAACAGAAGTGTGGCACTCAAATTAGAAGTGTAACACTCAAAACGGAACACGTTCGACTTCTGAAAAAAGTTTGCACACCGGGACACTTGCTTCTGGGTTTGCAGTGTTTGAGTTCCAAGTTGTTTGAGTACCAAGGCGTATGAGAACCAAGGTACCACTGTATTCTTTTTATTTATTTGTTACATTGACATCTCACCTTTCCCCCGTCCTCCAAGGTCAACATATAGCACATGGTTCAAGCACACACAGCTCATTCAATCGTCACAACAACCACCCTGTGAGGTAGGCTAGACTGAGAGGGGTAGCAGATGCTCCACCTACCCACCCAGATCACCAGTCTTTCCCCAGGGCCTGATCCGACAACCATTACACCAGGGATTGACCACTGTGAGAAAAGGATGCTGGACATAGTTGGGCCACTGGCTTGATCCAGAAGGCTTCTCTTATGCAGATAAGATACAGTCAAATCTGAATGGTTAAGGCAAGATTTCTGGTTCCTTTTGCCCTCACCCCCGGACTGGGCCTTAAAACCTACACACCTGAACTGTTACTAGATTATTTCTCTCCTTCCTTTCAACTGTCCTGGAACTGGGGCAATTAAAATGTTAAAAGTTAAGTAAACCTTGTGGATGGAGGAGTGTTAACGTATATGAAATTGTACATATGGTTGATTTGAATATGTTATTATTGATTATGTATACCCAATGTATCAGCCGTTTGTGGTTCACTGTTTGTGGTTTGGTTGTTGATAAAAAAAAATGATAATAAAAAAAACTGTCCTGGAACTGAAGTTAGTATTAAGTAAAGCCAAGCAGCTTGAGAGGTAGTGTGGCGTAACAGTGTGTAGGACTAGGCCAGGGGTCTGCAACCTTTAAGACAAAAAGAGCCACTTGGACCCGTTTCCGAAGGAAAAAAAACTGGGAGCCGCAAAACTCGTCATTATAAAAATAACTTTGTTGTCACTTTTTTATTATTTCTTTGTTTGACCCCTCAGAATTACTCCTCCTCATAGAAATAAACGTTAAATTAACAAGTTACCTTTTTGTGTGTGCGTGTTCTTCACTCCCCTTCAAAACAGTGACCAGCGTACATGCCCCCTTTCAATGCACTGACCAGCGTACATGCCCCTTACAATGTAGCGGGCGGGCAGGCGGGAAGGTGACGTCGGGACGGTGCGTGACTAACGCACGCACCGCCCCCATGCGACGTCACAGCCAGTACAGCGCCCGCCACAGTGGGGAGTGTCGGGGCGCACAATGCGCCTCCTCCCCTCGCTAGTATCCGCCCCGGAGCCGCGGCAAAGGTGTAAAAGAGCCACATGTGGATCCGGAGCCGCGGGTTGCCGACCCCTGGACTAGGACGTAGGAGACCAGGGTTTGAATCCAAACACAGCCATGAAGCTCACTGACTACTGAGCGACCTCTGGCTAGTCACACTCTCACCTTAACCTACCTCACTGGGCATGTTGCGAGACCTACGTGTTGCCACCTTCAGGTCCTTTGAGTGAAGGTGAGATATGAATGTACAGTGATACCTTGGTTTAAGAACAGCTTAGTTTATGGACAACTTGGATTAAGAATGCGGCAAACCCAGAAGTAGGTGTTTTGGTTTGCAAACTTTGCCTTGGAAGCAGAACATGTTCTTCCTGTCGAGTGTGTTCCATTTGTAAATTGAGTCCTCCGCTGCGATGGAAAAGCACCCCTTGGTTTAATAACGCTTTGGTTTAAGAACGGACTTCTGGAATAGATTAAGTTCGTAAACCAAGGTACCACTGTAACAATATAATAGGTCTGCATGCAAAATAGGAAAAGCCCACCTCTGTAATAAGGGCACAGAGAGGGGTAGAAAGTGTACGGTCCAAGGTCTAAGAATTCACTTCTTGGCAAGTGATCAAACCGGTCGCAGGAAAAACTTGAGTTGAGATTCAATTCCTTCTTTCTTGATCTTGAAATGGCAGGCTACTATAGATCATCAGGTGGTGCTGCAATTTCTCGGGCGTGTCTAATCTAGTAAAATGGTGTGACGTTTACTCGAGCGTTTACACCACTGAGAGGTCCAGAAAAAGTCATGTATCTTGGATCTTGGGAGATGGGGAAAGCTCCATTATGCGCTTTGCAACTTGAGCAATGAGCATCGAATCTCCCCAGAGGGAAAGTGAAGTGCTCCTTGAATCCACAAAAATGCAGGCTAATGAGGTTATCTTTCTGCTGCTGATCTGTAGCCTTGAATAGCCCTCATTTGGAGCCAGAGCATTTTCCACCCCTCTAGTTTTTGAGGCCAACACCCTGCTTAACAACCCACCTTCCATTATTCTGCTAAGAGGGTCTTGCCCATCACTTCTCACCCAAGAGTTGTAGTCTAGTCACCTCTCCCTCCAAGTAGGTGGCAACTGCCCATGCACACACTCAGGATCTGGTCCTGGGATTCCAGTCTAGAATATCTGTTTCTGGGATAGCTCAGTCAGTACAACATGAGACTCTTGATCTCAGGGTTGTGTGTTCGAGTCCCACATCGGGCAAAATTTTCCTGCATTGCAGCAGGTTGGACTAGATGACCCTCGCGGTCCCTTCCAACTCTACAATTCTATGATCAAAAGTAGCAAAGATCGCTGCCCCCCCATCACCCTTTCATTTGGCAAACCACTTTGCAACCAGACCCCAAACCCCTGCCAACAGCTTAACCCCACTGCTACAAATTCACTCCCCAAGTATTTGCAATTTTAAATTCCTAAATTCCCGATTAACACCAGGACGCCGATAACTTTTCCTCAATCGGTACGATCACGCAGAAAATCTCTAGAGGCTCAAAATTTCTCTTTATATATATATTTTTAATTAGCATTCCCCATCCCCTCTGGTTACAGAAACTGCCAGGCAGAGCACAGCCCTAATAGGAGCAAACTCAGGGCGTGGTAGTGAAGATGCAAGACTGAAATGGGGGAGGATTTTTTTTTTCCTGTTCAGTATTTGAGGCCTCTTACCCCTTAAAAAACAATGGGGTTGGGGAAGAGAGAGAGAAAGGGGGGGGGAATGGTATATGGGAGGGAGATAAGGGGGGGGGGGAAACCACCAAAAGAAAAAGAGGTATTTTATTTTAGCCACAACCACCTCAAAGAAAGCCCAGAGCGAGGGGAGGGAAACGGGAGGAAGAAGTGTGATTAGGCATAATGGAAGGAGGTTTAAAGGATGGGAAAGAAGAAGGAAAGAAAGAAAGACCCTCCCCTTCCCTGGGACAAAAAGGCTCTTAAACATAAAATCAACAACAAACAACAACAAAAAGTGCAGGTCCCTTCAGGAGCACACGCCCCCTGGTGGCAGCAGGTGGAGGCATGCCTTACATGCTGCCATAGACGCTCTCATCGCTGTAGGCAATGTACAGGAAGAAGTCCTCCTCGTGATGTTCCTGGAAAGGGGGGCGAAGAGAAAACACTGGAGTCAAGGCATAATTCGGGCAGGGGTATAAACAGGCAGAGCCCAGGGACAAAGGGGCCAAGGTTCAAATCTTAAGTCTTTCTGCCAGTTCAGAGTAGACCAGCCAGAGCCCTCTACTTTGCACTGTCCTCCTCCTGGTACTCTTTCAGCAGTTACAAAGAAACACCATTATATTTAATTCTAAGTGTATGACTTCTGCATCCAGTTCCAGTTGATGGAAACTGCGGTTCCAGCACAAGACAAGAGTCAAGTAGTCTACCCTCCTGGAACACAATCTCAAGTCACAAGTTCCAGACTAAACTACATTCTTGATGTTGCTGGTGAAAATGAACCACGTGCTCTCTCTATCACCTTATTATTGTTGTTATTGGGACGCGGGTGGCGCTGTGGGTTAAACCACAGAGCCTAGGACTTGCCGATCAGAAGGTCGGCAGTTTGATTCCCCGCAATGACGGGGTGAGCTTCCGTTGCTCGGTCCCTGCTCCTGCCAACCTAGCAGTTTGAAAGCACACCAGTGCAAGTAGATAAATAGGTACCGCTCCGGCAGGAAGGTAAACGGCGTTTCCATGCGCTGCTCTGGTTTGCCAGAAGTGACTTAGTCCTGCTGGCCACATGACCTGGAAGCTGTACACCAGCTCCCTCAGCCAATAAAGCGAGATGAGCGCAGCAACCCCAGAGTCGGTCATGACTGGACCTAATAATCAGGGTTCCCTTTACCTTTACTATGTTGTTGTTATTATTGGTTTCTATTTGTTGCTCATATAGGATATTTTGTTTTTTAACGCTAGATGCTTTGCTGTGTTTTCATATATGTTGTAAGCCGCCCAGAGTGGCTGGGGAAACCCAGCAAGATGGGCGGGATATAAATTAAATTATTATTATTATTATTATTATTATTTACTTCCCAAGCATTTGGTAGTTCCACTGCCCTGAGAAGTTCAGGGGGTGGCGGCCCAGGAGGGAGCCGGCTCTGTGGCAGCTTCAGAGGAGGGGAACTCCCTCCCCAGAGAGATGTGCCCAGCGCCTTCACTGTGCAGAAAACACATGCTGAAAACACCCCTCTTTGCCCTGGCCTTTGACAGCTCAGGTGCAGGGCAGTATTCAATGCTAGCAGCCCCACTGAATTGAATAAAATTAATATGCCCATAACCTTCAATGGGTCTACTCACAACAAGATTGGCATTGAATACCACCAACCACTTGCAGTTTTAATGACCCACCCTCTTCTTTGGCCCGTAGTTGCTTTCATGATGGGTGGATAAGAATAGAACAACTCCCACTAGTCCAGTATGGGACTGATGGGAGTTGTAGTCCACATAGAAGCAGATACCAGGCTCAGTGGACTAAAGGTCGCCAGCAGGTAATTCAACCCTAATTCACCTCTACCTCTCCACTCCCACACATGGTAATACAAATTTGCTCCACGCTTTGGTTTCGGCAGGGGTGGGGTGGCAATGCCCCCCCTTTTCCCTTCTGAACGCTGCAGCTGGTTCAACCCCTCTCTTTCAATTCCCCTAGTTTGTTTTGTTCTTCTCCAACCCGTTTGTTACCCATTAATTGAACATTTCAAAGACTGTTGCAGAGGGCCATTTCTCAGGCGATGCACCTTTTCTTAAAACAACAACAACAAAAACCTGTGCAGGAGACATAAGGCACACCCACCTGGTAGAGCTGCCCCATGGTGGCGCTGGTTGGGGGGATGACGTTGTTGACGAAGAAGAAGAGGGCGTCCTCTGCTCGGAGATGGATTCTTTTCCGGATCAGGAAGTAGAACTGCCCAACTGGGGGAGAGAAAGGGGGAGAATGGATCTGTTAGCTGAAGGAGCAGAATAAAACTACAGTGGTACCTCGGGTTACATACTTAATTCGTTCCAGAGGTCCGTTCTTAACCTGAAACTGTTCTTAACCTGAAGCACCACTTTAGCTAATGAGGCCTCCTGCTGCCGCCACGCTGCCGGAGCACGCTTTCTGTTCTCATCCTGAAGCAAAGTTCTTAACCCGAGGTACTATTTATGGGTTAGCAGAGTCTGTAACCTGAAGCGTATGTAACCTGAAGCGTATGTAACCTGAGGTACCACTGTACAGAGATTAAGGCGAGATCTTGACATGCCAACGAGTTGCAACCGTTTCATCAGGTGCCACAAACCCAGGTCTCCAAAATCAACGGGGCTCGCCCAGACAGCTTCATCCAGCACTCCACTTGACCCTCCAATGTGCGGACATCTTGCCCCCTCCCCTTAGAAGGAGATTACCCCCCTACTACCCCCTCCTACAGCCAGCTGCCCCAATCCTCAGGCTAGGGCCCTGGGTCCTATGCCATCCAACTGGGCGCGTACCTGTGAGGTCTGACGGGACAAGGTATTTCTTCTTGTCCAGGTCTCCTATCCGGGCCTTGGGTGCCTTTTCCACAATGACCTGCAAAGTTGAGAGAGAAACAGTGGCTGGGTCAGCGAAGGGCAGAGAGGAAGAGTTCACGCAGGAGCACCAAAACATTTCCTAATTACAGGAACGGTTGAGCAACCGGACGAGTTATTCGAGGAAGAGGCGAGGCCGGCCGGCATGCCTGCCTGCCGAGAGAAGCTTTTGCTGGTGACAGTGTGAAGTTGGAAAGCCGGTCACAGCAGGGCTGAGACAGCATGAATCATGGGAGGCCTTGAGAAGATGGGGGACTGTTTCAGAAGGACAGAGCCTCAGAACACTGGTCCAAAGCAGAGGTCAGATTTAGTATGGAAGAGCCCGCTGGATCAGGCCAATGACTCATTCAGTCAAGGATCCTGTTCTCACTGTGGCAGGATTCGAACACAAGACCCCTCTCCCCTCCTGTGTTTTCCAGCAGCTGGCATTCAGAAGCACAGCTGCCTGCCTCCAACAGTAGAAGTAAAACATAGCCATCATAACTAGTAGCTGTCAACAGGCCTCTCCTGCGCCATGAATTTGTCTAACCCTCTTTCAAAGCCATCCAAGTTGGTGGCCATCCTGTACGGAGGAGCTGCAAAGTTTAACTTCCTTTTATATGTCCTGAATCCTGCCCAGGAATTTCCTCTGCTTGGCTAAGTGTAAAGGTTGCAAGGAAAGCAAACAAACCGAGAGGCGGCAGGGACAGCCTCATTCACAACTATTCCCAGAAGAGAAAGAAAGAAAGACAGAAAAGTTAAACATTTGCACACAGGGGAAGGCAAGAGGCTCCCTGAGATGATTAAATGTCACCAGAGATTTTTAGGACTTCTTAGGACGCCAGTCCCAGCGCTCCTCCTCCCAAGCAACCTGCTAAGGCAGCCTTTTGCCTTCTGCCAAAGACTGCCAAGTTTTTCTTTCAGTAGCTGAGCTCCTGTGCTTTTAACAAATAACAGACAGGCAGAAATTAAACAGGTGTATCTCTCCCCATCATGCATCCCCAGGCTGGGGCAGCGGCAGGAAAGGGAAGCATCACCACCTGCTGAATGAATCCTTGTCCGCCTGGCAGCTCAGAAAGGGATGAGATCCTCGGCCAGGAGAAGGTGGAATCAAAAAGCTTTCCGTTTGTCAAAACCTTCATGCAACACAGCCGAGGAGGCCTGGGAAAGAGTCCAGGGCCTCCATAACCTGCATATGAGGCCCTAACGTTGCTCCAGCTGCACGTTTGCTTGAACGGCTAGTTTTGTTTTTCTTTTTGATGTTAGTCAGGGACAAGTTCAAGTACTCAGATACCAGAAGCCACGTGGAAACCTTCCGTCAACCGGGAGCCCTCCAGGTTTGTTTTGGACTACAGGTCCCATCAGCCTCTGGTGGGAGTTGCACTCCAAGACATCTGGAGGGGCACCAGGTTGGCAAAGGCTGTGTGGAATAAACAACATTGGCAACATGGGGATAACATGTTAGCCGCTCTGAGCCCGGCTTCAGCTGGGGAGGGCGGGATATAAATAAAATGTTATTATTACAGTGGTACCTTGGGTTACATACGCTTCAGGTTACAGACTCTGCAAACCCAGAAATAGTACCTTGGGTTAAGAACTTTGCTTCAGGATGAGAACAGAAATTGCACAGCAGCAGCGCAGCAGCAGCAGGAGGCCCCATTAGCTAAACTGGTGCTTCAGGTTAAGAACAGTTTCAGGTTAAGAATGGACCTCTGGAACGAATTAAGTTCTTAACCCGAGGTACCACTGTTTTGTTATTAATAACAGAGTCAAGATAGATATGTTCCAGACAGCAATGGCTTGGGGAGAGCAGCTGGCAAGCAGGATAAGCACCACTCTGATCTATGTTAAGGCTCCCCCATTAGAAAAAGATGGGCCTGGAATAAGGCCTCTAGCTTCCCCCTCCCTCACATTATATACTCATTACATTCGTATCCAACCCTTTTCTCTGAGGAGCTTGAGGTTGGTGCCACAACGACCCTGTGAGGTAGGGAGAGTGCCTGGCTCAAGGTAACCCAGTGAGCTTAACGGCTGAGTGGGGATTTGAACCCTGGTCTCCCATGTCCTAGTCCAACGCTCTAACCCAGGGGTCACCAACCTAAGGCCCGGGGGCCGGATCCATCCCAATCGCCTTCTGAATCCGGCCCGCGGACGGTCCGGGAATCAGTGTGTTTTTACATGAGTAGAATGTGTGCTTTTATTTAAAATGCATCTCTGATGCATTATTTGTGGGGCATAGGAATTAGTTCATTTCCCCCCCCCCTAAAAAAAAATATAGTCCGGCCCACCACATGGTCTGAGGGACAGTGGGCCTCTGCTGAAAAAGTTTGCTGACCCCTGCTCTAACCACTACGTCATCCTGGCCCACATTAGGTAATCAGGACGTTCCATTTTGTTCCCCTGGAAACGTTCCTGTGCCGTTATAGGGTTGCAAAATGGAGAGGAAGAGATTCTCAGGCATCGTGCGTGGGGGGGAAGCTCTGCTTTCATTTCTGCAAAACCATCAGGCAAAGCGATAAGGGCCTCAGAGCAGGCCAATCTGACTGTGTGGCAAGGCTGTTTTCCACCATAACCACCCAGAAGAAGGGGGAGGGAGGGATGACACCACAGAGCAAAGCACCGCCTCCCAAAATTCATCTGTGATGCCATCTCTCTCACTTCCTTCAAGACCCACTTCTGCCTCCAGTTCCCAAACGCAACCGTACTCTGTAGAGCGTATCAGTGGCGATTATAAAAGAGCAAGCTGCAGAAAGGATGTATACAACCTGTCTCAAGTCTCCTGAATTTAGGGCAGGCCATAAATCAAAATGAGGTGGATAGGAAAGCTCCCGTTCTCTGGCCACAGTGTTATTGCCACTGTTCCCCATGGCTGTTCTCTGTACGCATAAAACATATGCGTATGGCAACGCTTCATACGTCTGGCAAAAGTGGCGTTTGAAAAAGGATTCTGCGAGCACCTTTAAAGGTAAAGGTAAAGGGACCCCTGACCATTAGGTCCAGTTGTGACTGACTCTGGGGTTGCAGCGCTCATCTCGCTTTACTGGCCGAGGGAGCCGGCGTACAGCTTCTGGGTCATGTGGCCAGCAGGACTAAGCCGCTTCTGGCAAACCAGAGCAGCGCACCGAAACACCGTTTACCTTCCCGCTGGAGCGGTACCTATTTATCTGCTTGCACTTTGACGTGCTTTCAAACTGCTAGGTTGGCAGGAGCAGGGACTGAGCAACGGGAGCTCACCCCGTCACGGGGATTTGAACCGCCGACCTTCTGATTGGCAAATCCTAGTCTCTGTGGTTTAACCCACAGCGCCACCCACGTCCCTGCGAGCACATTTACTCCAGCCTAAATCCCCCAAACTCGAGTGGGACCGTCCTCTTTGGTAGCAAATCTTAAGCCTGCAGGCAAAGGCACTCTTTTCAAGAAGTGGAGCCTGCTGGGTCTACCAGAACTGCACGGCTGCAGTTACCTGGGAGTCACAGTGCACAATAGTGAGAATGCATGGCCATACCCACAAGTGCAAGCCTGTTTAAAAAGAAAGTCCCAATTTCTTGGGATAGCCGTGTTAGGCTGCTGCAGCCGTAACAACAGGGCGAGGCGAGCACATTTTGCCAACGTGGTGCCTAACAGGAGCCGCAGCCCAACATCTGGAAGGTACCAGGAGGGCCACGGCCGGCATCCGCTTCCAGGACCCCTTCCATCCTGTGACCAACGGAGCTGGCCTTCAACGTGCCCCAAGTCCCTTTCCGTATTTTCGAGGGTAACCCAATCCCTGTTTACTCCAGAGAAGAAGCCACCCCCTTCCCCACCAATACCGAGGAGATCACTTCCGCTTGTTGTTTGTCTGCTCACAAGTAAACTTTGAGGAAGGCGCGGAAGTCGTGCTTTTGCTCCGTTTGCGCCGCTCTCCAGCCTGCAGGACTTATCTCGAAATCCCGCCCTTCCTCCCCAAGGAACCCCGATCTTTACATATTTTAAAGCTGTCCTTGTTTTGCAAAGTGGGGAGGGGCGCCTGCGTGAACAAAACAAGGGGCGGGGGTTTCCCCTCCCAGGAACTTCTCTTTGCCCTGAAAGTGTTTAATGAACGGCGCATATATTATTATTATTATTCCTATTGTTTTGTAAGCCGCCCGGGGAAGTTTAATGCACTATGGGGGCAGCACAAAAAAACAACAAAAGCAGCAGCAGCAGCTGGGGGGGGAGGAAGCAGGACTTTGGGGGTCTGTTTCCCCCCCCCTCCAGCCGGTGGAGCGTGAGGATCACATATTAAGACGCGGGAGGGCGGTGCCAAAAAAAAAGGGAAGCAAAAGGGAGGCTTTTGCGGGGTCGGAAATCCCCTTTTGGATCAGAGGGGGGAGAAAGTGGGGCGTGCGGGGGAGGAGGGGGCGTTAAAGCGAGGAAGGGGGCAAAGGGGTCTCTCTCCAAGGGCCTTCTGACGGTTCCCTCCCTGCGAGAAGTGAGGTTACAGGGAACCAGGCAGAGGGCCTCCTTGGTGGTGGCACCTGCCCTGTGGAACTCCCTCCCACCAGATGTCAAGGAAATAAACAACCACCAGACTTTTAGAAGGCATCTGAAGGCAGCCCTGTTTAGGGAAGCTTTGAATGCTTAATAGGTTATTGTATTTTAGTGTTTTGTTGGAGTGGCAGGGGAAACCCAGCCAGATGGGCGGGGTAGAAATAATAAATTATTATTATTATCCCTCTGGGGTGGAGGAATACTGGGAGGTGCGTTGGGCCGGGATTGGGGGGGGGTCCTGGTTCCCCCTGTTTTCCTCTTCCCTCCTCCTCGCGCGCTCCTCTCGGACTCACCGGGACTCGGTCCGGGTACTTCTTTCGGATCTTCTCGCCCTCCGAGCGGCGCTTCTCGAACGGGTGCTCCTCCTTGTAGACGAACTTCATGGCTGCTGAGGCGGCCGGGCGAGGAGGCGACGGAGACGGACCAGCTGACGGGGCCGCGCCACACACAGACACTCGCGCACTCTCGCGCAGGCGCGCGGGGAGACGCCTCCGCCGCCCCTCTCGCTCTCTCTCTCTCTCTCGCGCAGGGATACGCGGCTCAGCCAGGGGGCGGGGCAAGCCTCGCTTTCGCCAACCGCTGCGCCGCAGGCGTAGGCGCGGCCCTGGGAGGCGGCGCCGCGTCGCGCAGGCGGCGCAAGCGGAGAGCGAGAATACGGAAAGCCGTTGGCGGCTCCGCGCCTCACGCGAGCGGCCGTTAGAAGGTGGGGGGAGGAGAAGCCGCCGCCGCCGCCTCAGAAACTGAGGGAGGCTGTGCGGCCGCCGCTTTTCCCCTAGCGAGGGCGCTAGGCCCGCGGAGGAGGCGCCGCCGCAGCCCGCCCTGCGCTAGTCGCGTGGCTGTGAGGGCGCCATTTCCACGCAGGTGGCGCAGTTTGCGGCAGAGAGGGGGCACCTGCGCTGGCGGCGTAGCGGAAGGCGGCGGGCGCTTCAAGCCCCGCCGGCCTTTCCCAGCCCCGCAGCCGCCCGGTTGTGAAGTCCCGTCGCCGCCCAGGGGCCGGCCCCGTCCGCGAACCTCCCTCGCGGCCCCCGGGGTGGCGTCCGAGCGTTACGTCAAATGGGATTCACGGACGCGGCCGGCGCAAGCGCTGCGCCGCTGGCGTGCCGTGTTGACACCAAAACAAAGTAGTCCGCGGGGGGCGCCGCTCCTCCTCTCTCTTCGAGGAAGGGGGCGCGTCGAGGGGGGTGGGAAGCGGAGCGGCCGAAGGCTGAGGCCGCCTAAGCCGGCGATGTAAAACCGGAGGATTTTGTTTTTATTCTTATTTTTTTAAAAATGAGGTGCGGAAGGATCGGGAGGAGGCGGCGGCGGCGAAGTGACTCGTCATGTGACTGACGTCAGCGGAGAGGAATTGTCACGTGTAACCGCCCCGGAAAACAGTTGCGGAAGGCGGGGGAGCCCGTCACGTGAAGGGCGACCAATAGGAGGAGGGGAGGGGAGAGGGCAGCTTCCCTGTTGCTCTGGCAGGACGCCTGGGTCCCTGCCATAGAGAATAGGGCCTTGCCTTCCTCCCCCCTCTCCCCAAAGGGGAGCTTTGCAGTGCCAATAAATAGCCCTTCTCAAGGGTAGGAGGATCAACGGGGATCCAGCAGGGGGCAGCTTAGCTCAGGCACAAAAACAGGAGGGGTGGGGGGAGGGGAAGAGGATGCTTTGCCTATATTTGGGGAGAAAGCTTCTCCACCCCCATTTGGATACTGGCTGGTGGGGAACGAGCCCCCAGCCAAGCTTCTGAAGTGGCCCAGGGAATCATATAATAATAGTAATAATTTATTATTTATACCCCGCCCATCTGGCTGAGTTTTCCCAGCCACTCTGGGCGGCTTCCAATCAAGTGTTAAAAACAATACAGCATTAAATATTAAAAACTTCCCCAAACAGGGCTGCCTTCAGATGTCTTTTAAAGAGAAGATAGCTGCTTATTTCCTTCACATCTGAAGGGAGGGCCTTTCACAGGGCGGGCGCCACTACCGAGAAGGCCCTCTGCCTGGTTCCCTGTAACCTCACTTCTCGCAATGAGGGAACCGCCAGAAGGCCCTCGGAGCTGGACTTCAGTGTCTGGGCTGAACGATGGGGGTGGAGACGCTCCTTCAGGAAATGCATATGGAAATGCAAGCAATTAAATCAAACCTCCCCACCTCCTGAGAAAGCCCCCCCCCCCAAAAAAAAAACCCACTCAAGAGGCTGGCTGGCTTTCTTCCTAAGAAGGTGGGTTCTACCTTTCTCCTCCCCTTCACTATCTGTGCCACTTCCTAGCAGAGGGAGGTGCGAAGAAAAGCTGAAGCAGAAAAGAGGAGGAAGAGAAACTAGTCAAAGGAACCATTTCTCTGCAAGCTGCAGCCTGCTTTTCCAGCACGCAGGAGAAAAGGAGGTGGACTAGTTACCCTAGAATACCAAAACCAGGCACCAGGGGAGATCACAATTAACAGTAACATGGGAGATGGTGGCTTGACAGACCCCATCTGCGGCAGGCTCCACTTCCGTGTGTTTAGGGTAGGACACTGGCTGGCTGTATTCTTTCAAGGATTCGCCTCCGGCAGTGTAGCCATTCAGTCCTGGGCTTCCTTCTCCCTTCCCTCTCAACTTTTCACAAAGGTGCTTGGTAACTATCTGTACCATTTAATTGCATCTGCTCCAAGCCCCAGGGATAAAAAGTTGCTGAAAGGTGAGGAATTGAAGGAAGAGATATAGGCACTCTGGGCAAACATCCCAGCATATATGATTTAGCTGAAAGCCTCATTTTCTAGCTACGCAATGGGACAAGCTTTTGACTATTCAGAGTTTCCATGTCTGGGCTGGGCCTTGGATTAAAAACTCAAGTTTAAAAGCAAGTATGTTACTCTTGAGCCTTTTCTGCCTACAACTTCATTTTCTAGGAAGGAAAGGTAATATCCTTCGCTCTGCTAGTGTAATTAGATGGGTAGGAAAGTATCTCTCTCCCTCACTCAAACGTTGCAGAGCCCTGGAATGTTACGCCCTGGCCCATGAGACTGAGGACAAGAGGCTAAAGGGCATTACTTTTACCTGCAAAGAGAGGAATCTATTCTCTGCCCCCACGAGCCCATCTTCCTCGTAGCTACCATATTTTTTGCTCTATAAGACTCACTTTTTCCCTCCTAAAAAGTAAGGGGGAAATGTGTGTGCGTCTTATGGAGCGAATGCAGGCTGCGCAGCTATCCCAGAAGCCAGAACAGCAAGAGGGCTTGCTGCTTTCACTGCGCAGCGATCCCTCTTGCTGTTCTGGCTTCTGAGATTCAGAATATTTTTTTTCTTGTTTTCCTCCTCCAAAAACTAGGTGCGTCTTGTGGTCTGGTGCGTCTTATAGAGCGAAAAATACGGTATTTCCCTCACTGATCTATCTTACCAGCTCCCAACTATAAATAACAGTGAACCCTGCTCTACCCCGACGCAGACAACACTCCCCCTGTGAAACCCCCAGCAATGTACAGGTCTGAATATGGAAGGGAGGTGAATTAAGATCTCAAAACCAGCCAGCCACTCAACCATTGTGATCTTCTCCGCCCCCCCCCCATCAGCAATAAGAACTCCTGAAAATCATTTAGGGTTGTCGGGTTGTTGTTGTTTTTCCACCTCAGTTCAAGGCTATAATATCTCATCATTCGATCCCTCCCCGCCCCCCCCAAAAAAAGTCAAAAAGAAAATAAAACGAGGGGCAGGTTGGAAGGAGTGGCCTCCTCAACACAATTCCAATGGAGGAGAAAAAAGGGAGACAGACACTCCTACTTCCACAAAAAAAGGAGACAAGACTTTGAGATGGGGGGTGGAGAAATTAAGCCAGGCCTGTCAATCATCTAAAAAATAGATGGCCTTAGATGAAAGGGCTTCTCTCTTTATCAAGAGCGTAAGGGGAGGGAGAAGAAATGAAAACAAAGGAAAATAAAATCTTTGTACAGGGAGCTCGGTCTTTAAAATGAGAAAACGCAGCCTCGTCTCAAAGTGTCCGTCGCACTCCTCCGTGCGGCTGGCTTGTTTCACCCCCTTTCTTGTACATCTGCCCCCCCCCAAGCAGTTGGTGCCATCGTGCCAATGGCGCCAGCCCCGCTTGCTGCCCTGCAGAGTCCTGGCCAGTCCCCCGGCAGGCGGGCGGGCGGGGCGGTGGTCAGCGGCGCAGCTGGCCGGCGCAGGGAGAGGCGGGCGGGGCGCCGGCCGGCTCACTCCCAGCTCCTCCCCTCCTGGTTGGCTGAGTCCGGACACGTTCGCCAGAGTCCAAGCGACCAAGGCGGGGGGGTCACGATGGCGGGATAAGGCAGAGGTCGCGGGCCAAGCCCTGAAGAAAGGAGGAGCCACCGTCACCAAAGGCGATGCTGGTGCAGGTTTCGGCTCAGCACCGACCGCACGTCAGCTGTGAACCTGGAGGAGGAAGCCGGGGAGAGACAGAGTAAGAGCCACACAAGGCCTGCATCCTTGGCCAAGGCACAGTCTGGCCCCCTCCTTTGGTAATCCTCACAGAACTCTAGCCCAATGGTTGCCACTAATTTGACTCTGAATTGATTTTAGAATGAATTGATTTTAGAATGCTGTGTTACTTTTATTGTTGTTAGCCGCTCTGAGCCCGGCTTCGGCTGGGGAGGGTGGGATATAAATAACATATTCTTATTATTCTTATTCTTATTTATCTTCCACGGGATTCGGTCCCGCACGTCAACCAGTTCTAGGGCAATAAATATTGCACACACGCAAAGCAACAAGCAGACTCAGCCTGCACAAGAGGGGAGGAGACCGCATTTGGAACACCAAATTTGGGTCACCACCGCTCAAAAACGCCATTGTAGAATTGGAAACGGTCTGGAAAAATGCAATTGTGGAACTCCCTGCTACAGGAGGCAGCAATGGCCACTAGCTTGGATGGCTTTAAAAGAAGAGAAAGGCTACCGATGGCTGCTAGCCAGGATGACTATGTTCTCCCTTCACAGTCAGAGGCAGCAATGCTTTTGAATTCCAGTTACTGGAAACCGCAGGAAGGGAAAGGGCTCTTGCGCTCGGATCCTGCTCGCTGGTTTTCCCTTGGGGCATCTGGTTGGCCACTGAGAGAACAGGATGCTGGGCTAGAGCGGTCGTTGAACAGATCCAGCAGGCTGTTCTTATGAAACACACAGACGCAGGGCTCTTCTAGAACAACCCACAGAATCCCCGTTCCCTTTTCTCCTCCCAGCTCCACCCCAGAGCTTTACCTCAAGGCATCTAGCATGGGGAGCAAGTTGAGAAGTGCCGTGTCGCTGGGATCGCTGAACCAGGACTTGATAGGTATTGCGTTATCTGCCGGACGCACAGAGATGGAGAGACACACAAACACAACCGTCACTGCGCTTGAACCACACCCTAACCCCCTCTGACCAAACCTGTGCTTTGGGACGAAACACTTAAGATTGCTGGGGGGGTGTGGAGATATACAGAAGGGGCTCGTACGGCCGAAGAATCTTTTGCATGCACACACACACACAAATCCCAAAGTGGAGAGTTTTAGCCTTGCCTTATTCCCAATGCACAAGCGCTGCGGGGGACTGAACAGAGAACACTTACATCATATTCCTGCATCACAAGGGATCGAAAGAGATGACCCCTTAGGATACCTTATTTTTTAAAATTGTGAAAAAAATGTATGTATAGTTGCATCCGCAATTGCAGGTGTAATTTGTTTTAATGAATTTGGCTGCCCGGCAAAATGCTGGTTGCAAAAAGGAAGCTCCCGCTAACTGTACGTGCCCTGTTGTTGTTTAGTCGTTTAGTTGTGTCCGACTCTTCGTGACCCCCTGGACCAGAGCACGCCAGGCACTCCTGTCTTCCACTGCCTCCCGCAGTTTGGTCAGACTCATGCTGGTAGCTTCGAGAACACTGTCCCACCATCTCGTCCTCTGTCATCCCCTTCTCCTTGCGCCCTCCATCTTTCCCAACATCAGGGTCTTTTCCAGGGAGTCTTCTCTTCTCATGAGGTGGCCAAAGTCTTGAAGCCTCAGCTTCAGGATCCGTCCTTCCAGTGAGCACTCAGGGCTGATTTCCTTCAGAATGGAGAGGTTTGATCTTGCAGTCCATGGGACTCTCCAGAGTCTCCTCCAGCACCAGAATTCAAAAGCATCCATTCTTTGGCGATCAGCCTTCTTTATGGTCCAGCTCTCACTTCCATACATCACTACTGGGATAACCATGGCTTTAACTATACGGACCTTTGTTGGCAAGGTGATGTCTCTGTTTTTTAAGATGCTACGTGCCCTAAGGCGATGCAAATCCTTGTGAAGGAACTCGCTTTCATTAAAGGCCAGAGAAGACTGATTCTCTTGGACCACATCAGATTGGCTTGCCGGATCTGCTTGAGCGTAACAGACAACTCCGAAAAGCGGAAGCGGCAGGAAGACGAGAGAAGAACTCTTGCTGAATAGAAGCAGAGAACTAAGCAGGATGCTTCAATACCATCAAATGAAATAATTTTCTCAGCTGGTGAAAATGAAGAACAAATAGCCGATGCCCCAAGATGGACATGACGGAAGTTATGAATGGGCACTGGGAAAACCAAGACGGAGTGCAACACAATGGAAATACATAATGTTGCTACGCAGAGCGTCGGATATGGTGTTGGTCTGTGTGCGACAGCTGCCATCACTGCTGCTGGTTTGATCACTGAAGAAGACGAGAGACTTGCAGATGATCGCAATAAAGTCAAGAGCCCAAGAAAAGGATCAGGAATTTGATTATCTCTTGTCAGAGGGGTGAAATTGACTTCATCTTCTTTGATGGCTGCCAAAATAAAACTAATGTTATGCTGAAAGCGGACAATTCAGATCAGCCGCCCCCCAGAACAGAATTACCATTGTTTTCCGTGTATAAGACGATGGTTTTTTTATATTTAAAAATAATGTTAAAAATTGGGGGTCATCTTATACACGATAGTGCTGAGGGGTGACAGGCGATTGGTTGCAGCCACAAGCACGAAATTGTCAGTGGTGATTTTGGCGGGTCATTGGTGGCTGTGGCAAGGCCTGCTGCTGTGGCAATTGTGTGGGCGATTGGCAGTGAGCAGGCAGGCGATTGGTGGCTTTGGCAATTGTGAGCATCGGTCAGGTGGGTGAGTGATTTTCGGCAATCCCCCCCCAAAAAAAGCTCAACAACTCATGGTAATCCCCCCCCCATTTTCTTAATTTGGAGTCCCCCAAAATAGGGGTCGTCTTATACACGGAAAAATACGGTATTCTGTGAGAGGTGAGCCGGGTGGAAGACATCTCTGCCACTTCACTCAAAGAGAAAAAAACCAGCTGAAGTTATTGCTGATAATCTTGTGGATTCCATGAAGGAGGGCATTGAGATTGCAGGCCACTGGAGGCAATTCTACAATTGTTAACACTGGCTCGGAGAGTGGTACCATGCACTGGGTAGAGGTCAAGCGTGGTCGTAAGCTGATCTGGTTGGTTTGTGCCCTCCACGCCGGCAAGTTACCCCTGCGACACTTGATCGCAGCACTCGATGGAAGACCTTGTCTAACAAGCAAGTAAGACAGGTAACATTGGCAAGATGCTACAGACTGCTACAGAACTTGAAACTGATCCTCCATGCACCAAACTCTCCGTTGCAGAGCCTCTTACTTCACTGAGTGGCAATGTCGTAAAGGATCTGTCTACTGATCAAGCGCACAGGTATCGGATCACACAGCCCATAAGGGCATGGGTCCAGTGAGCCATTCAAGGTGGTTAACAGCAGCAAACGGGCTTTGTCGCATACAGGTTTCAAAACATGGCCTTAAAGGCAGAACCCTCAGCGATTTAAGACTGATGCATGCATTGTCTGCATGTACACCTGCTGATTCAACATCAGAGTAGAACACTTTTAGGTGGAAGGCCCACGCCACATTTTGTTTCAGCCGTGGTGAGTTAGGCTGCAAAAGAAGGTAGTGGATGCTGTTTGGCCAACCGTCCAGTGCTCAGCACGACATGCATTTAGCAAAATGATAATCCAGACGCTCTTGTGCTCAGATGACCATAAGGAAATGACAGCTGGCGTCCAAAAGATCGGTGACTTGAGGTGTGGAGACGACGACACACTGGGAGGAGATCTTTGTGTACATCCGAGGAAGACGCTTTTCAGCAACCCCAGCGCTTCATCCCTGTTGGAGCTGACAGACTGGTCCGACAGGCTATAGGAACCTCCTTTGACATGTAAACTTGCTACAGCGGAAGTAAGTTTGCTAGCAAGCCCATGCAAATTTCACAATGGCCTTGTCAAGCTCGGTCTATAGCGAAGCGCGTGAAACAAGTCACAGAGTCAGCAGGTAGGGTGTAACTCATGAGGAACGTGAGGCGTGTATCAGAGGCCAAGAAGTCTGCAGCTGATGTCCAGGGATGCAACTTCTTGTTTGCATTTCTTCTTAATCTCATTACTTCCTGATGTTGTTTCATGATTACAGGTACGCTTAGGAGGATGTGTTTCATGCAGAGAAACTAAAATGTTTACAGCATCACCTGACGTTTTCAGAAGGCAAAATTAAAAATCTCTGGTTTACCGAAAGCAGTTTGTGAGCTTTTTAATCGAACGTAGACTTACCAAGTACAAAAAGAATAGCAGATTTGAAGTCCTCACACCCGGAAACGTGTTTTTAAGATGCCTCGCTGAATATATCTGCAAGAATTCACCCCCTAAAATGGCATGCTCTCCTGTGGGAATGAGTGGCTCATTCCTTAAGTCCCCGGGGATGGGAGTGAGCAAGGAGGAAGCTACAGCCGGCCCACCACGAGACACCCTGGGCTCCAGAGAGTGGCCCCTCACCCAGCAAGCGGACCACTGGCCAAGGCACAGGACACCACCCCTCACCCACCACCAATTTTCAAAGGGGACGGCGGGTCTAGCCCCCTACCTGGATGGCTCCTGTAGGCTCCTGGCGAATTGTCCAGGATGACTATGCTGGACAGGTCGTTATGGACGACGGAAAGGTCTTTGATGTAACTGCCCAGCTCCAAAGTGCAGTGCTGGAAGGAGAGAAACAGTGGGGGGGGGGTATGTTTACACACAGGACAGAAATAACAATCCTCTCTTAAACTGGACAGGGCTGCAGCTCACTGGGGGCGGGTGGGAGACTTGTGGAAGTCAGCTGTTAAGTTTGCCACACCTGAACCCGTGTGATGGTTCAGCAGAAGATGCTGAGCCCCAGCCGAGTCTTCAGAGATTTCCTGCTTCTAGCGGAACGGCTTCTTCCAGAGTCCCACGGTTAAGGGGAAATCTCTTCTCCCACACTGTCTGAAGTGTTCGTTATTTCCAGGCGCAAGGCAAAGCTAAATGCCACTATGGACATTATACAGTTCTTCTGGTCTTTGAAGTGAGGATGCTTATGTACGGAGAGATCCGCTAACACTATCACCCTGCTAGCTGGCGCTGCTGTGTAAAACCCACAGTGTCCTCCCCTGACTCTGACAGATTCAGAGTCGGACCTTGACAGCAAAGCAGGAGAGCATCAGAATGATAGCTGTCAACGTTTCCCTTTTTTAAAGGGAAATTCCCTTATTCCGAATAGGATTCCTCACAAGGAAAGGGGAAAGTTGACAGCTATGATCAGGACAGGACTTACATAATGAAAGCAATGCCCCAGAGACTATTATGCCCGTCTCTGCATTCCTGAACCAATGGGAGGGTGAGCGACTCAGCCAGTCAAGTGCACGACCTTGCTGGCGTTGCTACGGTAACCCAAGCGCACCTGGCATCCTTCTCTCAGAACATCCAGGTGTGCCCCTCATTTGGCAGCAAGCAAGCCGAAGCGGGGAGCCTTCCCCCGAGCCACTGCTATATCACCAGGGTGGACCCTTCTTCTCCCAACTCCACAGGCCCAACGTACAGCCGTAAGGGGCAGAGGACTCACCTGTCTGTAGTATCTTCTCTTTAGGATGCTCCTATTATTGTCTAGCTTGTCGGCCACAGCAGAGCCATATATTTCCATGCTGGCCGTGAAGACCACCAGCTCATACCACTGGCTCACCTGAGTTGGTGGGAGGGGGAGAAGAAAAGGAAATGGAAAGTCAGAGGGGAGCTCCCTTTCTCCTTTCACAAAAAGCCCCTTTCACTCTCGTAGGCTCCTCGCAGGCAGACGAAAGCCCAAGATTTGGGCAACTCTAACCCGCACATAATCCAAGTTAGACTTTCAGGAAACGCCATCAAATCTCCCCAAATCTTCCATGCCCTCCCAATACAGATTACATTTAAGCATCACTTAAAACTTGTCGGTCTGAAAAGCAATTTATGAACGGATTGTGGCACGGTTATTACCCCAGCCCCTCCAAAGAATGACAGCCAGGCAGAGTGCAGCAAGCACGCATTATTAGTCCTGCAGAAGCACCCCCTTCCGTTCTCAACCCTTAACGGAAGAAGCTGCTTCCTGCTCATAGCTCCTATCAGCCTGCAACAAGAGCCTTGTGATGCTTTTGGGGGCTTTTCAGTGAACACCTCTTCCTCTTTCCCAGCTTCCTCCCCTCTGGCAGCTTCTCAGGTTCTGGCCAGCCCTCGCACTAGCAAGTCTAGAGCTAAGTAATGATGGCACAAGTCAAGCCTCCCTGGGGAGAGCATTACACAAGTGCGGAGCCACCACTAAAAAAGGCCCTGTTCTTGTGTCGCCACCCTCCGCAAGACCGGTGACACAGGAGCTCAGGTGCTAGTTGCAGTGTCTGGGTTGGTGCATGTGCTTTTATGTATTCCATGCACCCTTCCCTGGATTTGACGGAGATGTTGACTAGCCTTAGTAAACAAAGCAAACACGAGCTCCAGGTGCCTGCTTCAAATTTTCCGAGTTTCCGGGAAGAAGGGGGAAGAGAGAAAGTGATGAGGAAAGGGACTACTACCCTCAAGAAGCTGGGACGAATTGCTTTGAGCAGGATTAACGCGGAGCAAGGCCTTAAGCTGTGAATTTAAGGCTGTGTGGAGATAAACTTTCGAACCAAAGCATCTTTATAGAAGACTGTGGAATGTATAAGAGCTTTGTTATGACGCAGTCAAAAATGCCGGCGCCATTTTGGGAAGCTCTGTCGGAGGACTAAGTCCGGGAGGAGAAAGAGTGAAAGAGAGCTTTTCTATATCGTGGGAGAAACTCCTCAAAGAGGTCTTAAGAGCGACAGAGCTATAAATTTACGGTGGAAAAAGTGATCTTATCTCCGAAGGTGACGATTTATGGGAACCATCTGGAATTGAGGAATGACGACGGGAAATCCACACAGGAGTATTATTGGCGTTTATCGGCTTAAGGAGACCATCAGAAGAGACCATAAAGGACAAAGAGAAAATATATGAATAAGAAGTGATGTGGAAACAGCAAGAGAAGATTGGAAAGAACTGTAAATATGTGTTTGGACTGTTTGAACATCTATCCGGACTTATTTGGACTGATTTGGACATTAATGCAGTGGGTAAAAGCCTCAGCGCCTAGGGCTTGCCGATCGAAAGGTCGGCGGTTCGAATCCCCGCGGCGGGGTGCGCTCCCGTTGCTCGATCCCAGCGCCTGCCAACCTAGCAGTTCGAAAGCACCCCGGGTGCAAGTAGATAAATAGGGACCGCTTACCAGCGGGAAGGTAAACGGCGTTTCTGTGTGCGGCTCTGGCTCGCCAGAGCAGCGATGTCACGCTGGCCACGTGACCCGGAAGTGTCTCCGGACAGCGCTGGCCCCCGGCCTCTTGAGTGAGATGGGCGCACAACCCTAGAGTCTGTCAAGACTGGCCCGTACCGGCAGGGGTACCTTTACCTTTACCTTTTAAGGATTTAGATCAGAATCCTTCCTCGGATCTGGAAGTATGGGACCTCCCAACAAAATTTAAAAATTCGGCTCTGTAATTTGGAATTTATGTGATGTGGTTTGATTTGATGTGATTGGCTGGTTAATAAAATTTATTTTAAAAAAAAAAGAGCAGGATTAACGCGGATTAGGCTAAGCAGGTGCCGGCGATTAGAGGCAAGGCTGGCTGATCCAGTCGGGTCTGGGATCCGCTCTCCACCCTTGAACCAGGCAAGGCAAGGGTGGAGCAGGAGAGAATGGATTTAGCACACCACCTTCTCTCCCAGGCAGAGCTGGCTCTGGGAAGATGCCTCCCTGGGTGTGTGCATCACTCGAAAGGCCACCCAAGTTCAAGACATGTCCGGGTGATGCGCGTGGGCAACACACAACACAACGTCTTCCCAGTTGCCCTGGCCGCTACTCTCCCTCCCTGCCCCCATGTCACTACACCACCCTCCAAGTAAACTTGTCCCGAGCTAGAACCCCCCCATGTTTTGGACTACAACTCCCATCAGCCCCTGCCAACGGGCGCTGGCGGACAGGCATGGTGGAGGACAGAGTCCTTCAGCGTCGGCAGTGTGCTAGGATGCTCATACAGTGGTGCCTCGCAAGACGAAATTAATTTGTTCTGAGTTTCTTCGTCTTGCAATTTTTTCGTCTTGCGAAGTACGGTTTCCCAAAAACCTCAAAAAAGGCTACCACACCGCGCGCTATGAGTTGCTCTTGCGAAGCAACTCAAAAAACGAAAAACTCTTTCGTCTTGCAAGGTACCACTGTACCTGCTTGGCAGTTTCTCCACGGAGCTCAGAGAGGGGAGGATGGGCCTCCCAACATAGTCCAGCTCCAGGGAGTGAAGCTGAGAGGCTTGGACAGCCCACTCTGGACTGGAGGAGCACGCCCAGCGAATCAGTGGCAGTGCAGCGGTCACAGCTGTGGGTTCAAATCCGCCTTGGCAACGTGAAGCCCGCCGGGGTGAACTTGCAGGCCAGTTGCTATCGCTCAGCCTAACCTACTTTTTGCAGGGGTGTTGTGACGATAAAAAAATAGAGGGGCGGAGAATTGGCACGTCTTGGTCTCCTTGAAGGAAAGCTGGGATAGCAATGTTCTGCAGACACACAGCTTCTCCTTTACATCTGCAGGTGTGGGAGTGGATGTGCTGGACTGATGTCTTGCCTCAGTAATGGACTGGAGGAGAGCCAATAAACTGAAGCTCAAACCAGACTGAGGTACTATTAGTGGGCTGTTTCCTAGACTGGATGGATGGGAGGTGGCCTGTTCTTGAGGGGGGTTACACTCTCTCTGAAGGAGCAAGTATGCAGCTTGGGGGTCCTTCTAGATCAGGGGTAGGCAATCTAAGGCCCGGGGGCCGGATGCGGCCCAATTGCCTTCTTAATCTGGCCCACGGACGGTCCGGGAATCAGCGTGTTTTTACATGAGCAGAATGTGTGCTTTTATTTAAAATGCATCTCTGGATTATTTGTGGGGCATAGGAATTCGTTCATTTCCCCCCAAAAAAATATAGTCTAGCCCCCCACATGGTCTGAGGGACGGTGGACTGGCCCACGGCTGAAAAAGGTTGCTGACCCCTGTTCTAGAACCTTTGCTGTCACTTGATCCTCTGGTGGCACAGAATGCCTTCCATCCACAGCTGGTGGCCCTATCTGGACTGGGTTAGTCTAACTTCTGTTGTCTATGCTCTGGTATCATTTAGGTTAGATTACTGCAATGCGTTATACATAGGGTTGCCCCTGAAGACGGTCTGGAAACATCGGCTGGTGCAGAATTCAGCAGCCAGGTTGCTCACTGGGCCAAGGATGGTTTGCGTCTATGACGCCAATCCTGGCCCGACTGCAGTGGCTGCCAATTAGTTTCTGGGCCCAATTCAAAGTGCTGCTTTTGACCACCTCTCCCCATACGAACCAACAGATCATCCTCTGAGGCCCTTCTTCAAATGCCCCATCCACAAGAGGTCCAGAGGGTGGCAACACGAGAACGGGGCCTTTTCTGTGGTGGCTCCCCACTAGAGTAATGCTCTCCCCCAGGGAGGGTTGCCTGGCACCTTCATCACATATATTTAAGTCCCAGGCAAAAACGTTCCTCTACTGCCTGGCTATTGATTAATTAAACAATCTATGGCCTTTTAAACTGGGGGGGCGGGAGGTATTTTGTTGTCGTCATCATTGTATGCATTTTTGTGCGTTTATATTGAAGACCGCCCTGGGAGCTTCGGATGAAGGGTGGTTTAGAAATTTAATAAATAATAACAATAATGGCAATGTTATAACAGTGGTACCTCGGGTTAAGTACTTATTCGTTCCGGAGGTCCGTTCTTAACCTGAAACTGTTCTTAACCTGAAACACCACTTTAGCTAATGGGGCCTCCTGCTGCTGCCACACCGCTGGAGCACGATTTCTGTTCTCATCCTGAAGCAAAGTTCTTAACCTGAGGTACTATTTCTGGGTTAGCAGAGTCTGTAACCTGAAGTGTATGTAACCCGAAGTACCACTGTACATGTATGGACCTTATGCATGAACTGACTAGAGAATGAACTGATCCACTGGGTCTTCTGTTTTTTTCCATTGAACTTTATGAGACTTCCGTTGAAATCTACAATTTGATACTATGAATACTATGCCTTATTTATTCAAAAGTACAGGGGCGCGGGTGGCGCTGTGGGTTAAACCACAGAGCCTAGAACTTGCCAATCTGGGGGGGCGGGGCGGCGGTATTTTGTTGTCATCATTGTATGCATTTTTGTGCGTTTATATTGTAGACCGCCCTGGGATCTTCGGATGAAGGATGGTTTAGAAATTTAATAAATAATAACAATAATGGCAGTGTTATACTGTAATCAATAAAATAAAATAAATAAAAGATCTGTCTTTTGCACAAGCTTCTTACCACTTCTAGGAAAAAGTCCACGTGAGGCCTCTTGTGTACAAAAAAGCGGACTGGATGTTTGTCTATGACAACCTGGAAACAGAGGAAGGCCTTTTAGTCAAAGCCTGGCAAAGTAAATAAAGCCCAGAGCCTTCCTGGTGCTGTGGACTACAACAGCCTGAGGCTGGGGCTGATGGGAGTTGTAGTCCAACACCACCACGAAATCGGCAAGTTGGTGAAGAGAACTCACTGACAAGTACATTTCCGAGCACAATTCAAAGTGTTGGTGCTGACCTTGAAAGCCCTAAACGGCCTCAAAGGCCCAGTAGACCTGAAGGAGCGTCTCCACCCCCATCGTCCAGCCCGGACACTGAGGTCCAGCTCCGAGGGCCTTCTGGCGGTTCCCTCCCTGCGAGAAGCCAAGTTACAGGGAGCCAGGCAGAGGGCCTTCTTGGTGGTGGCGCCCTTCTTGTGGAACGCCCTCCCACCAGTTTTCAAAGAGAATAATAACTACCAGACTTTTAGACGACATCTGAAGGCAGCCCTGTTTAGGGAAGCTTTTAATGTTTGAGGCATTACTGTATTTTAATATTTTGTTGGAAGCCGCTCTGAGTGGCTGGGGAAGCCCAGCCAGATGGGCAGGGTATAAATAAATTATCATCATCATCATCATCATCATCATCATCATCATCATCGACTTAAGGCTCCATAGCTGCCTCTGATCCTCAAAAAATGAGGCCAAACTCAATCCCCAGTAGCTAGCGTGGGTTGCTGTGGGAACTTCAGGGCTGCACTTAAGCCAAGGCAGCTGCTTTCTGAAGCCAGGAAAACAGCCCTGGACACGTGAAGAATGCAGACTGGCTGGTGCAGAGATCCTCTGCGATGGCTGCGCCACCGCAAACTGGCTAAAGGTTGCAAACCCTCCCTGCTGCACCTTCGGAGGCCAAGAGGGCCGCCTCCTCCCTTGAGCCTACACACCTGCTGTCACTGGAGTGTGCAGGTCAGTAACCACAGAGTTCAAAGATGGAGATAACTCTTTGTTAGCTAAAAAGCAGGATCTCCACAGACTTGGCTGAGTGTCGGGCTCAGGCCTAATGAGCAAAACGGCTCGTTCCCAGGAGTCTTCCTCCATGAAAACCAGTGGCAGAGACTGAAAGTCCCCTCCTCTCCCCAGGGCTTTCCCCCAAGCAATCAGAGACAATATACCATATTTTTCCGTGTATTAGACGAGGTTTTTTGACTCAAAAATCATGTCGAAAAACAGGGGTTGTCCTATACACGGATAGTGGCGTTAGGGGGAAGCTGTGCCCCCCGCCAGCTGGTTTGCGGGTGCGCAACTCCTCCCCATGCCACTGCGGGAGGTGTGCGCTCTAGGGAGCAGTTTCCCGCAGCGGCGTGGAGGGGAAGCTGCGCCCGCCAGCCAGCTGGTTGGCAGCCCATGCTCTAGGGAGCTTCCCGACCACAGTGGCATGGGGGGAGCGGCTGCCCACTTTGCCAACCCCCTGCAACGGCCCTGCTGGGGTGATGGCATGCGCGCAATTCCCCCTTTAAAAAAGCTCTACAACTTTGGGCCATCTCCCCTCATTTTCCTTAAATTTATTCCCCATAAATGGGGGGGGGGGCGTCTTATACATGGGGGCGTCTTATACACTGAGAAATACGGTGTGTGCATTGTCAACCTCTCCTCCACCCTCTTCATGCCTCTTCTGGTTCTGGAAGACAAGGGTGGAGAGGAGCTGTGACTCTCCTCCTGTCTCCTGGGCTCCCACCCTCCTGCTTTTTTCTCTCCCAGCTCACTATGCCCTGTTACCCCTTCGGCTTCCCACACCTCCTCCTCCCAGCTTCCTCGCTCTTGACCGCTCATCGTCATCCCACACCCAATCCCCGGGCTCTGAGCCTTCCTCTCTGGGTCCATTCCTCTGCGTCCAACCAGCCCCTGCTATCTGCGCCCCCCGCGCCCAGCTCCTCCTGCACCCGAGAACGGCTCACCTTAAGGATGAAGTCGGGCGGAGTGCCAGGCCTCACGGTGGGCCGCAAGACTCCGTCGTGATGGGAGTGGATCAGCGTCTCGTCCAGGTCGAGCACAAGGATCTTCCTCTTCACCTGGTCTGGTGGAGGTGGGGAGAAGAGCGTCAAGACAAACAAACCAGTGCCCTACACACCTCCCTCCTTCCAGTGCTCTGGGGGAAGCCTGGGCCAGGGGGAGGGAACCAGGGAGACCCCCCCCCACCCTCCACGGGGCAATGTACTTACTGAGGCGCTCCCGTGAAACTTTGGAAAGGGGAAGAATGTCGTAGCGCACCGTCTGATACTGGATCACCTGCCGAACAGACACAGGAAAAGGAGGGGAGTTTATAAAGGGTGGCCCAGAGAGAAGAGCTGAAGGACCAGTGTTAGAAATTAGGCAGGTGCCAGGCGCGTTTTGCGACCAGCACTGGTCCAACTGCAGCCCCGTGGAGATCTCTGGACGCCAGGTTAGCGACAGACATTTCCATCCAGCTGGCCCCTCAAACTTTCTTAAGCAGGTGAGCTCATTTCTTGCATTTATCTCCCACCTTTTCTTCCGAAGAATACATGGTTCGCTCCGCTCATCAGTTAACCCCTACAACGACCCTGTGAGGTAGGTGAAGAGGCCGCGACTGACTCCAAGGTCACTCAGGACTGTGCGAGGATTCGAACCCGGAACTCCCAGGTCCTCGTCTGACACACGCACCACTGCAACCACCCTGACTTCCTAGAATCCTTCTGCTATGGGGCAGCTTTATAAATTAAGCGGGTAAATAAATATGGGGGGAGCAAAATGTCACATAGAGAAGCATCTGAAATATTTTCCTTGAAGTGTGAATTTCTTTTATTCAGGATTGGTGGACTGGATGTAAACCACTTTGAGATATATGTAAAGCGGTATAAAGGTAAAGGTAAAGGGACCCCTGACCATTAGGTCCAGTCGTGGCCGACTCTGGGGCTGCGGTGCTCATCTCGCTTTATTGGCCGAGGGAGTCGGCGTACAGCTTCCGGGTCATGTGGCCAGCATGACTAAGCCGCTTCTGGTGAACCAGAGCAGCGCACCGAAACGCCGTTTACCTTCCCGCCAGAGCGATACCTATTTATCTACTTGCACTTTGAGGTGCTTTCGAACTGCTAGGTTGGCAGGAGCAGGGTCCGAGCAACGGGAGCTCACCCCGTCGCGGGGATTCGAACCGCCAATCTTCTGATCGGCAAATCCTAGGCTCTGTGGTTTAACCCACAGCGCCACCCGTGTCCCTTGTAAAGCGGTATAGAAATGAAATTAATAATAATAATTTGCACTGCATGAACAAAATAGCGCCTAGACATTCTCTTGTGGCGACCATAGCTGAGGTTTAAGGTGCCCTTTGGTGATTAGCTTATATATCTGAATTTCTAACATTGCAGAAGGCAGGACACTCAGACCAGAAGAGCTGGATATCAAGAGAGGCTATCTGACCTTGCCTGCATCGCCTCCCTAACCAAGCCGCTTATTCGAGGTCCAGCTGAGAGAGGCAGTTGTCACTACTGATACTAACAGCCTCCAGGATACCTTTGTGACTGACGCCTTTGCAGGTTTAGGACTTTTTAAAAGGAGAACCCCGCAGCAACCAAGCTTGCACCTGGCATTTAGCTGTTTTGAAACTCAACCCTCTTCCTACTTCCAAGGAAACCGCTATGAACTGGGGCCTGGCCACTTGCTCATTTCTGCTGAATTCTACTAAGCAGGAATAGGGTGTCACTCCAAGCAATTTGGAAAGGAGAAGCTGTGTGAACTGTGCAGGGCAAGGCCTTATGGGGCAAGGAGCAGGCTGCGTGTTCGCCACACATTTGAGGAGCTCGCTGGACGTGACCAAAGGAGCCAGCCATGGCCTCCCTCAGGCTAGCCTACCTCTCAGGGTTGTTGCTGCAGGGATTAAATTGGGACGGGGAGAAAGAGAGCCATATACGCCACCTTGGAAGAGAGGGTATAAATGCAACAAGTGACAAAACAAAGTTACAGCCACCAGAGTATTCTGGACCAGCGGAAACATTATACAGAGAATCCCGCAAGCTAATAATAATAATAATAATTTTTATTTATACCCTGCCCTCCCCAGCCAGAGCTGGGCTCAGGGCGGCTAACACCAGTAAAATCACAGTAAAAATATAATGGGGGGGGGGACCAATTTAAAATACAGGTTAAAATGCAATTTAAAACGCAGCCTCATTTTAAAAGTAGCCCATAGATCAAAACCATAAGAGGAGGGAAACATAAGGGTCAGACCGAGTCCAAACCAAAGGCCAGGCAGAACAGCTCTGTCTTGCAGGCCCTGCGGAAAGATGTCAAGTCCCGCAGGGCCCTGGTCTCTTGGGACAGAGCGTTCCACCAAGTCGGGGCCAGTGCTGAAAAGGCCCTGGCCCTAGTTGAGACCAATCTAACCACCTTGCGACTTGGGACCTCCAAAGTGTTGTCATTTGTGGACCTCAAGGCCTCCGCGGGGCATACCAGGAGAGGCGGTCCCATAGTTCTCCAAGTTCTCAGGTATCCTCCCCGCACACCCTCAAATTCCCTCTCAAATCTCTTGCGAAAAGACCTTCCGTCCTTTGGATTTGTTTTTTTCAAAGGGCAAGAACAATAGAAGCTGCCTTGTACCAGTTTGACCTATTTGTCCACGGGGCCTAGTACCGCCTGCTCTGACTGGCAGAGGCAGACCGTTCCCGTCACCTTCCGGCAGAGATCCTTTTAGCAGAAGGCAGCCCCAGGGATAAAACCTATTGCATGCTAAGCAGTTGCCCTGCCACCGAGCCAGGGGCCCTCTCCTTAAACGGAGAGCAGTGAAGGGACTGAGCTCTGAACCTAAAGGCCGGCACTAAGAGAGTCACTTTTGCCCTGAGCAAATTCATTTAGGCAAGTCAAAATCCCCAGTCTCTGTCCCAGCCGGTGGGAGGAGAACCAACCGCCAAGGTGACCATTAAGGAAGGATTCTTGGCGCAAGGCGAGTGAAACCCTCTGGAGGCTCAAAACGCTCTGTCTGCATTCCAGGTATGCCGAAGTTCACCCGGTGGCGGTGCCTGGCACTCCAGCAGCACCGCCGGAGTCCATAGCTGTCAACATTTCCCTTTTTTATTTAACCTAAATCCCGCTACCTGTTCGAATTCCTGTATCAGCTCCAGTGCTTTTACTGCACTGGATTCTGGGTCTTGTAATCTCAATACTAAATCATCGGCAAAGGCTTTTAATTTATATTGTTTGGATCCTACTGTAATACCTTTAATTTGTTCATCTTTTCTAATCATACTTAGCAAGACCTCTAGGACTGAAATAAACAGCAGAGGGGGAAGTGGACACCCTTGCCTGGTTCCCTTCTCAATTCTAATTTCCTCCGATACCACATTCTTTACAATGATTTTAGCTTTTTGTTCTTGATAGATCGCTTTAATACCATTTGAAAAATCTTGACCAACTCCCATACTCTCAAAGTTATATGACATAAAACTCCAGGATACATTGTCAAAGGCTTTTTCAGCGTCAATAAACATTAATAATAATAATAATAATAAATTTTATTTATATCCCGCCCTCCCCAGCCGAAGCCGGGCTCAGGGCGGCTAACAACAATAAAACAATACAAAAATACAACACAAACAACACTCTAAAATCATTCATTATAAAATTAATTAATTAATTAATTAAATTAACATTGCTTTGCAGCTCTTTCTTGCTTCGAACTTTTCCAATATATCCACAACATTTCCCTTTTTTAAAAGGGAAATTCCCTTATTCCGAATAGGATTCCTCGCAAGAAAAGGGAAAAGTTGACAGCTATGCACCGGACCTGCCTCAGAGGCCAGGAAGGTAGCCAGATCGCTGTCTGACTGATCAAAAAACCACTTCGCAGCCAGAAGCTATCATCAAAGCGGTGTAAAGGGGGAAAGGGTTACACTCCAGAAGTCGTTTCTACCATTGTACAGTTAAAATGCCGCCATCTACCTTTGGGGAATCGTAGAACCTTTGTGTGGGAAGGGACCCTAAGGGTCATCTAGTCCAACCCGCTGCAATGCAGGAATCTCAACCCCACCTCCACAGTTACGAGGCAGGAACGCTTCTCAATGCCAGCTGCTGGAGACCACAGAGTGCAGAGAATGCTCTTATATGGGGATTCAAACCCCTGTCTCCCAGGCCACAGTTCAACACTCTTACCCATGGGTAGGCAAACTAAGCTCAGGGGCCCGATCCGTCCCAATCACCTCTCGTGCGTCCTCCGAGTCTCCTCTTTTCCAGGCTAAACGCACCCAACTCCTTCAACTGTCCCTCATCAGGACTGGTTTCCAGACACTTTATAACATGGGTAGGCAAACTAAGGCCCGGGGCCAGATCCGGCCAAATCACCTTCTCAATCCGGCCCACAGACGGTATGGAATCAGTGTGTTTTCACATGAGTAGAATGTGTCCTTTTCTTTAAAATGCATCTCTGGGTTATTTGTGGGGGCTGCCTGGTGTTTTCACATAAGTAGAATGTGTGCTGTTATTTAAAATGCACCTCTGGGTTATTTATGGGGCATAGGAATTCGTTCATTTTTTCTTCAAAATATAGTCCGGCCCCCCACAAGGTCTGAGGGACAGTGGACTGGCCCCCTGCTGAAAAAGTTTGCTGACCCCTGCTCTAACCCCTGCAACGCACTGCCTCTTACGAAAGGCCCCCTGCTGCAGAATTTCAACATTGAGAGTGCAGAACGCCTTTGGAGATTCACACGACGCCTCCTGGAGCATCTCTTGGGGAAAGGCCTCTAGGAAACGGAATGGGGAGGGCTCAGAGCCCATGCCAGGGAAGATGCCAAGCCCTCTCTAGTTGGGAGGGTCTCCGACAGCCCCAGAGGGCAGGTAAGGTCTCAGCTGCCCGCCAGAGCTGACCGCACTGGGCCAGAGAGGCCAATGGGGTGACTCTCCTCATCTCGTGCTTGTCCAGATCTATTTTTGCTTTCCACCTGCTGCTTTTCCTCAAAGGGCTCCTCTGCAAGGGCACATAGATGGCCGCAGGCCCAGGGGTCTGTCTCTCACTCTCTTCCGCCCCCCCCCCCCCGGCCCGGCCTGCCTCCTTACCCACCCACACTCGCTCACACGACAGCTGCCCCCTCAACTGCCCTTGGCAGGCACCTGCAAGTCCCATGCCTGCGGCCGACACCCTCCCGCCCCACGTGGTCCCCTCCCAAATTTAGCCAGGGCAGCCTCTTGCAGCTGGGAAGCCGGCCAGAGGCCAGGAGGCCCTTGTCCCAGAAGAAGGCACTGGAACAGGGGGCTGGAAGGAGAGAGAGAGTGGGGACTGGAGGCCCAGCAAGGAAACAGAGCAGCCTCGGGGTAGAGTGGGGGGGAATTAAGGAGTGTCGTGGCCCCCAAACCCTTATCGTGGGGGCAGCCCTGCCTTCTCTCTCTCTCTCTCTCTCTCCCCTAAACACACTTCGTGAGAGGCATCTGGGGCCATGGCAGCAGATACTACAGTTTAGCTCCGTGTTTCTCAAACTTGGGTCCTCGGCTGTCGCTGGACAATAATAATAATTAATAATAATAATAATAGTAGTAGTAATAATAGTAATAGTAATAATAATTTATTTATACCCCACCCATCTGGCTGGGCTTCCCCAGCCACTCTGGGCGGCTTCCAAAAAAATATTAAAATACTGTAATACGTCAAACAGTAAAAGCTTCCCTAAACAGGGCTGCCTTCATATGTCTTCTAAAAGTCTGGTAGTTGTTGTTCTCTTTGACATCTGGTGGGAGGGCGTTCCATAAGGAGGGCGCCACTACCGAGAAGACCCTCTGCCTGGTTCCCTGTAACTTGGCTTCTCGCAGTGAGGGAACCACCAGAAGGCCCTCAGAGCTGGACCTCAGTGTCTGGGCAGAACGATGGAAGTGGAGACACTCCTTCAGATATACTGGACTACAATTCCCATCACCCCTGGCCACTGGTCCTGCTAGCTAGGGGTGATGGGTGTTGTAGTCCAACAACAGCCGGGGACCCCCGTTTGAGAAACACTGCTAGCTAGCCCTTCCTATGCTTTGACCTGACACCCAGTGTGGCATAGTGGTTAAGAGTGCTAGACTTAGTACCTGGCTGGAAGACCAGGGTTCAAATCGCCAGGCAGCCATGAAACTCGCCGGGTGTGGCCTTGGGCCGGCCACCCACTCTCAGCCAGTGTTAAAATCTCACAATATATAAGCCGGGTGCCAAATGACATCTTAAGTTTAAGTTGCCGTCACTAAACAATGCTGTCCAGGGTTGCAAAGACTGTGGAGAGAATAATTGGGTGCACTCTTCCCAACTTGGATCAAATCTGTGCTTCCAGGTGCCATAAGAAAGCTGCAGAGATAGTGCAGGATAGTGCACTCCCTGGAAATGATCTCTTTCAGCTTCTGCCTTCTGGAAGAAGGTACAGGGTTATAAAGACTGGACTAGCCGCCTGAGAAACAGTTTCTATCCAATTGCGATTTTGGTTTTAAACGCAGTGTAAGGTAGTCTCTGTGGGAGTATATTGTATTTAATTATGGCGTATCAGAGTTTTTAGGGAGTCAACCAAGCTGCGATAGTTGGGATAGCAGGCTTGTTCGTTTTTGAATGTCTGATGTAGATGTTTTCAATTTCGTTGTTCTGTATGGGACAATGACAATAAAGATTATTGTAAAGGGACCCCTGACCATTAGGTCCAGTCGTGGCCGACTCTGGGGTTGCGGCGCTCATCTCGCTTTATTGGCGGAGGGAGCCGGCGTACAGCTTCCGGGTCATGTGGCCAGCAGGACTAAGCCGCTTGTGGCGAACCAGAGCAGCGCACGGAAACGCCGTTTCCCTTCCTGCTGGAAAGGTACCTATTTATCTACTTGCACTTTGACGTGCTTTCGAACTGCTAGGTTGGCAGGAGCAGGGACCGAGCAACAGGAGCTCATCCCGTCGCGGGGATTCAAACCGCTGACCTTCTGATCGGCAAGTCCTAGGCTCTGTGGTTTAACCCACAGCGCCACCCGCGTCCCTAAAAGATTATTGTATCGTAAATGACCCTCAGGGTCCGTTCAAATACTTTGATTCTATGATATCAACTACATTGCTTGACTGTAGCTTGCTCTTACAACAATTCACATGCCCCAGTATGCAAGGAGAAACACACGGTGAAATGGAAATAGTATTAACTATGGACTAAGGCAGAGGTTTTTAAACTGCGATTGCCAACCTGGTGCCCCAAAATCTCTGCATAGTGGCAACTGGACCTGTGCCGGGTGCAAAATTTGCCTGGCACCTGGCTGATTCCTAATGCTGCTCTCAGGCTATCCTACCTCACAGGGTTGTTGGGAGGATAAAGTGGGGGCGGGGGAAGATGTACGTACACCTCCTTGAGCTCCTTGGAGGGAAGGCGGGATATAAATGTCGTGAATAAAATCCTCTTCTCATACAGACAGAAAAGTTGGCAGAGAGGTGTAAGCAGAAGAAGTCAAGAATCCAGGCCTTGAAGCCCATGTAGGTTTGAGCGTGATCCAGGAAGAGGCCAATTTCTCGCCTCTGGGGGGCACCTCTGCCTTTCCCCTCTTATCAAGCAGATGGGGGAGAGAGGGGTTTATGAGGCACATGTGGACTTAAGGAGATCCAACCTCCCACTCCAGAGTAACCCCACTCCCCCTGGTTGCTCTCATAAAGGCGGACTGAGAAACCAAACCAGAGGCTTCACTTCCTCTCCAAGTTGCTGGGGCCTCAAAGTGCAGAACCTCACCATCACTTGGACAGAGCTTTGGAACTGGTTGTGAAAAGGAAGTTTCTGGGGTTTGGTGTTGACAAGTGGGTTGTTATCTTTTGAAAAGAAAGAAAGAAAGCCCGCATGCATGTAAGTTTTCTCTTACTAGAGGGAGGCTGAGGAACAAGGAGAAAAGAAGCCGACGGCTTTTGCACTCCCCGTGTCACACATTGTTTGGGTTTGTGCTCTGGGTGGGATGGAAAAGGATGCCCTTGGCTGCCTGACTCAGAAAGACAGACAGACACCTGGCCTGGCATCATTTCCGAGCACAACTCAAAGTGTTGCTGCTGACCTTTAAAGCCCTAAACGGCCTCAAAGGCCCAGTATACCTGAAGGAGCGTCTCCACCCCCATCGTTCTGCCCGGACACTGAGGTCCAGCGCCGAGGGCCTTCTGGCGGTTCCCTCATTGCGAGAAGCAAAGCTACAGGGAACCAGGCAGAGGGCCTTCTCGGTGGTGGCGCCCGCCCTGTGGAACGCCCTCCCTTCAGATGTGAAGGAAATAAGCAGCTATCCTATCTTTAAAAGACATCTGAAAGCAGCCCTGTTCAGGGAAGTTTTTAATATTTAATGCTGTACTGTTTTTAACATTTGACTGGAAGCCGCCCAGAGTGGCTGGGGAAACTCAGCCAGATGGGCGGGGTATAAATAAATAAATAAATAAATAAATAAATAAATAAATAAATAAAATTATTTGCTAGCCATTTCTTTGGGTTACCAGATGAGCCTGACAATTCCTCAAGAACCCGGCACAACGCGCCGTTCAGCTCCCAGCTTCACCCGCCACAAATTTCACCCTGGACCTCAACATTCAAGTGCTAATTCTGCCGTGGCACCTGGAGAAGCCCCCTTCTGCCCAGGGCCCTCCTTGCTCGGGCTCCTAGAAGCTCAGCGCTGGAGTCTAGGAAAAGGAAACATCCGAAGTGCGGGTATTAAAATTAACAGCAAAAGCACTGCCTTGTCTATTGTATGATGGTTGAGGCTGTCACCAAGCCACTCGCATTATTTCTCCTGATGTGACTGTTCCCTGCCCTCTCTCCTCAGAAGTCTGCCTCTGAAGACGATGCGGAAACTTCAGCTGGTGTAGAATTCGGCAGCCAGGTTGCTCACCGCAGCAAGAAGGTTTGAGCGTGTCACACTACGCTGGCTGCCAATTAGTTTCTGGGCCCACTCCAAAGTGCTGGTTTTGACCTATAAAGCCTTAAACAGGTCAGGACCGTAATACCTCAAGGACCACCTGTCCCCATATGAACCAACCCAGACCCTGTGATCATCATCTGAGGCCCTTCTTCATGTGCCTCCTCCACAAGGGATCCACAGGGCAGCCGCAAGAGAAGGGGCCTTTTTTGCAGTGGCTCCCCATTTGTGGAATGCCCTCTCAAGGAAGGCTCACCTGGCACCTTCATTACATATCTTTAGGCAACAAGCAAGACTGTTTCTCTGTAACCAGGGCTTTGGCTGATTCTATGGTCTTTTAAATATGTTCAGGCCATGGGAGGGATGATTGGTTTGATTTTGTTCTTGTTTTTATTACGTATTTTCTGCTCTCATTTTGCTTGCTTATGTTGTGAACCGCCCTGGGATCTTGGCATGAAGGGTGGTATACAAATTTAATGAGTAAAATAAATAAAATAAAACTCTGAGCTGCCTTGGAAAAATCCAACATCCCCCTTTCCTTGTCCCCTAGAAGGGGAACAGACACTGCCAATCACAACCTTTCTGTTAGGAAGAACGCCCCCAGCCTCACTCAGGACTAGGCTCCCTCCACCCTTGGCAATCCGCTGCACTCCAGATACCCTGAACTACCACTCCAGGACTAGGTTGGGGAAGGTTGGTCAACAACACCAGTCAGCATGGGGGGAAAGCAGCTACTCTCAGGGGAGCAACCAGATGGATCGGGTGCATTTGGGTGTCTGGAGGTGGTTGGGGTGTGTGGATGGTGGTCAACTAATTGAGGTTGAACCCCAACAAGACAGAAGTACTGTTTCTGGGGGACAGGGGGGTTCACTGGTCCCGAATGAAGTAACTGTGCTCCAAAAGGACCAGGTGCGCAGCCTGGGAGTCATTTTGGACTCACTGCTGTCCATGGGGGCACAGGTCGATTCTGTGTCCAGGGCCGGGACAGAGCAGCTTGACAAAGCTTAATAGATCCTCATGCCAGGGGTAAAGCAGAGAGCAGGCAGCCTAAATGGGCTTCAGACCCTTCAGTTGCTCTCAACTCCCCACAGTCTAAATAGGAATCAGAGGGAAGCAAGGTACTGTTTCATTGGGCGACTTCTCCCAAAGCACCCTGCCGTTGCTAAACCCAAGGAGGAGATCTAGCCTGATCCAGCAGTAGCTGTGCCTGGAAGGAAAGACAGCAAGTGGGAGTCACACAGGTACACACACACACACACACACACACACACGGCACTCGCTTCCTTATATTTCTGCCAACAGCAAACTTTTGGAACACACACGCGCGCCACAGTGAGGGCACGGCATCCCTGGTGCCCCACAGCTATCTTGAACGGCAAGTATTTTAAGCACTCCTAGAATCCTCCCCGGCAGCTGTCCCAGGACCAGAAGGGAGACCAAAGGGCTTCAAGGTAGCTCCTCCGCCTCGTGACATCCCAACCCATTTTCCCCAAAAAACCGGTAATCCAAAACCAACATCCGTAGAAACCAGCCACACGGATATAAAATTATCAGTGTGCCACCTGGTGATAAACTCCCTGCCATATGCTAGCAGCACCTAGACAGAGCTGCTCCACACACACACACACACACACACACACACCTACCCTCCACATATTTCACACCTTCAAGTGTCAAAGAAACAGGGTTCACAAACCAGTCTAGTTTGGGCTTGAAACTCCCAGGTGCAAACATGGCAACCTGCTTAACTGTGAGTGTGGTGAAAGCTTCTCCCCACGAACTCATGCTCCCGTTGCAACTGTCCCAGCATTCACCCAGTCAAGCTTTATTTCAATTTTACACACAAGTAACCAAGATGGAGTGATCTATAGGAGAACCGTGCCCTAGAATCCCACGTCTAAAGCCAGCCCAATACTTGAACTGCACCGGCAGTCCTCGCATGGTAGGGGCACAAGGAAGGAAACAGAGGCCCTCTAGAAACTTAGGAGAAGGAAAACTGTACCTTGCATAATTAGGTACAGGTTGTCCCTCTCTCACACAAACGCACACACAGCAACAACAATGGCTATAGCTAAAGGAGCAGTCAAGCTTCTAACCAAACACTGGAATCTCCAGGATCTCAAGCTTCACACTTCCTGTCTCCATGAAAACCGAAGCACCCTGGTTTCCTCTTCCTCAAATCCCTTCTAATCTCTGTTAATAGAACCAATGGACCCCGATCTTGTTCCCACCCTCCAAAATCATCTGAAACAAACAGAAATAATGGAAATCCAAGGATGGGGGGGGAAAAGGCAGATTGTGACACCTCAGGCTGGAAATCGCAAAGAAAATTGTTTTGTAGTTCCTACTGCTTCTAGTTTCCTTTTCCTCCAGTCCCAGTTCACGTATGGGGCAGGAGTGTACTGAACTGGGGTGTAAAACAGAAACTGCAAACGGGTGCCCTCCAGACAGTGAGGATTACAACTCCCACCACCCCTAGCCAGCTTGGCCAAACGACAGGGAAGATGAGGTTTGCAGCCTTTGACCATCTAAAGATGTTGAGGGAGAAAATGGCAATCCCTGCAGATTGATTCCTAAGGATAGCTGAAAAAAGCACCCAAAGTTTGATGAAGCTGTGAGCTGAAGGAACAGGAAACTGCACGGCACCATTACGCGTTGTAGGTGCATTAACCAGTCAAAACAAGTTTTGCATACGTACAGTTTGTAAAGGAATTTAAGGCTCAACTGACAGGCCTGACGTTTTGTTTCAAGTGAGCTCTCAGAAATACCCTTCCTCTAGGGCCAAATGGGTTCATGGGGAAGAGTTACCCCCCCTTGTTTTGGTACCCCATTGTTTTCCTATAAACTACTTCTGCTATGACCTAAGGAAGCCTTTTCCAACACTGTATGCTCCAACTGTTTTGGACTGTAACTCTCCTGCAGCTGGTGGGAGTGATATTCCAAAACCAAGTTGGGAAAGGCAGGCTTTCAAGAAGCCACTTCAGAAGTGTTAAGTTACTACACTTTTAAACTTGGTGACACGTTCACTCGCTGCTATTCGCTATCTCCACTATCTGGGCGTGTGTGTTTTTAGGGTACTTCTCGTTTTCTTTAAAGCTGAAACGGCACTTGCAAAACTTTTAGTAAAACATCCCCTGCAGGGTCAATGGTGAGAAACTGTAACCACTGGCTGAGAAACCATGGGCCAAATTTGAAAAGGCACTTAAACTGTTGGCAAAGTTTGAAACTGGTGCATTTCCTCGCTAGCTCAATTTTAACAGCATCTGAACTGTTTGCCACAACATCAACCAGACACCAATCACTTTCCAGCAAGGGGAAACACCTGAGCCAAAGCTTTGGTACAAACCCCAGGCCAGGACTCTCAGCTCTACACTTGGACCTCACTCACACAAGCCAGTAAAACCCATACCCAGTAAAAAGGTGTGAAGTTGTTACAACCTTCCACCCTGGCCAAACCTTTGGCCATGGAACTGGGCAGGTACACACAAGGCAAAGTATGCACAAATATCTTTGTCTATGCACGCACACCCCTCTAAACAACTCTTTAAAGGAAAAAGGGAGCATGTATGTAACAGCTATGTAGCTCGCAGGTAGAGCATCTGCTTTGCACGCAAAAGGTTCCAGATTCAACCCCCAAAAGCATCTCCAGGTAGAAAGACACCCTGGAGAGTTGCTGCCGGTCAGCACAAATAGCGAGCGAGGAGGACCAATGGTCCTGGCAACAAGGCAGCTTCCTAGGCTCTTACGTTGGGCTGGCGGAGGGTCACCCTGGTCGGGAGGGCAGAGAGGTGCAAAGCGAGGACGATTCCCAGCTCGAGGCGACCCCCGGCGTTGAAGGGGCGGCGGCGGCGGCGGAAGCCAGCGCCTGACTTGGAAAAGGGAGCGCTCGCTCTCTGCACGTCCTCAGAGGCACTCTCGCCCTTGGAGCGCGGGAATGCAGGGGCTTTTTCCAACCCGGAAGCGACCCCCACCCACCCACCCCGGGGGTCGGGGAGGCGCTACTCACGGTACGGGCCTGCCGCCGCAGCAGGTACAGCAGGAAGCCCCAGAGCTTGGCGGCGAAGGCGAGGAAGGCCCGGAGGCCCAGCAGGCACTGCGAGCGCATCATCCCGCCGGCGGGGCCCGCCGCGCCCCCGGCCCGGCCCAGCTCCGCCAGCTTCCAGCGGGGAAGGGAGGCCGGGCGGAAGGAAGGAAGGGAAGGAGCCGGGGAGGGGGGAAGGGGAAAGCGAGGCGGGCGAGGGGCCGCCGCCCTCCGCCTCAGCCCGTGCCCGCGGGCGCCGCCATCTTAGCTCCCCGCTGACGGTCGCTACCGGCTTTAGGGGGGAAGCGCTCCCCCCCTCCCCCGCCGCCGACCGTAGTCCTCTTCTTCGGTCCGCTTCCGGGGCAACCGACCCAGCGCCACAGACTGCTTCCGGGGGGGCGCGCGGCCGCGTCCAATCAGAAGCCGAGGGAGACGCGGACACGGCGCCGAGGAGCGCACTGCGCCTGCGTCGAAGCGCTGGAGGGGACGGTTAAGTAGCGGGAGTTGGAGCGTGTGGCGCTGAGGGAAGAGGCATGCGCGAGGAGACAGCCGCGCATGCGGACAAGGTTGGGGGTCCGGGAGGGCGGCGTTGCGCACGCGCGAAACGAAACACACAGAAACCCAGCCAGATAAAGGGGGGGGGAACAGGAGGGTGAAGTGAGCAGGCGCGCACTGATTAGAGAGTCTTCGGGTCTGAGCATGCGCTGAACGACCGGGAGGGGCGAACACAACAGGGAGGAAACTGCGCATGCGTGAGGAAGCCGCACACTGGCTTGCTACTAGATGTATAGCTATAGACCTACACGCAGAGGGTTGCTTCCGGGCTCAACATGCATTTTTTAAAAAAACGTAAGAATAAAAATAAGTTAAGTATTGCCCTAGCTCAACATCAAAAAAACGAAGATCATGGCCACTGGGCCCATCACCTCCTGGTGATGAAGGGGAAGGGGAAGGGGTGATGAAGAAGAAGGGGAAGAAATGGAGGCAGTGACAGATTTTGCTTTCTTGGGCTCCATGATCACTGCAGATGGTGACAGCAGCCACGAAATTAAAAGACACCTGCTTCTTGGGAGAAGGGCAATGACAGCATCTTAAAAAGCAGAGACATCACCTTGCCACCAAGGGTCCGTATAGTTAAAGCTCTGGTTTTCCCAGTAGTGATGTATGGAAGTGAGAGCTGGACCATAAAGAAGGATGATGGCCGAAGAATGGATGCTTTTGAATTCTGGTGCTGGAGGAGACTCTTGAGAGTCCCATGGACTGCAAGAAGATCAAACCTCTCCATTCTGAAGGAATTCAGCCCTGAGTGCTCACTGGAAGGACAGATCCTGAAGCTGAGGCTCCAAGTCTTTGGCCACCGCATGAGAAGAGAAGACTCCCTGGAAAAGACCCTGATGTTGGGAAAGATGGAGGGCAGAAGGAGAAGGGGACGACGGAGGACGAGATGGTGGGACAGTGTTCTCGAAGCTACCAGCATGAGTTTGACCAAACTGCGGGAGGCAGTGGAAGACAGGAGGGCCTGGCGTGCTCTGGTCAAGGGGGTCACGTAGAGGCGGAGACGATTAAACGACTAAACAACAACAAGTATTGCCCAGCTGGGAAGGTCGCTCATAGAAAAGAAGCAGGAAAGCCGGGTTTTTTGCACAACTATGCTTGGGTACAGGCGCGAAGGGATTGCAGCCAGGGTGCCCCACTTGGGTCTTCTTGTGCTTGACAAATGTCTTTTTGCTTTTCTTTTTCAAATATAGGTTTGAAGACGGGGCTCGACTGGTCCGCCCCAAGTCCTCTGTCCTCGCCCAGGCTTCCCACTCCCCTCCTGCAACTTAACCATCTCCCTCAGCCTAATCCTCCTTTAAAGCCATCCAGATTGGTGGCCATCGCTGCTTCCAGTGGGAGGGAGTTCCGTAGTTTAACTCCGCGCTGTGTGAAGAAGTGATTTTTTTTTTCAAGCGGCAAACGCTGTGTCCAAAAAGGTGGTGGGCTTTTCACACACAACTCCTGGGGCAGCCCAGCTTAGAAGGTAGCAGGCATTGCAAAGGTGAAGAATTAGAATTAGAAGAATCCGACTACGGCACCAGAAAGGTTAAACGCCCCTGCACTGGATTGTCAAAAAAGGAAGCGGGGAAAACCTTTGAAGCGTAAGCAGGCAGCTTTCGGAAAGAAACCACACTTCTATGAAAGCAAGCGAGGCTGTCTGAACATAAGGAACTCCCTGCCACTAGAGATTCAGCCTCCGCCTTCAGTGCCAACTTTCAAATGCTTGCTGAAAACCAATTCTATTTCTCCAGGCCAAGGCAGGCAGTTTTAAGAATATATCCTTCCACAATGGTTAACTGACATTTGTTTTTAACTTTTCAAGGTTTTACTGGATGGCTTTATGTTTTTATTGCTGCAAACCACTTTGATATCTTGTATACAGCGGGTGTTGGGACGCAGGCGGCGCTGTGGGTTAAACCACAGAGCCTAGGGCTTGCCGATCATAAGGTCGGCGGTTCGAATCCCCGCGACGGGGTGAGCACCCGTTGCTCGGTCCCTGCTCCTGCCAACCTAGCAGTTCGAAAGCACGTCAAAGTGCAAGTAGATAAATAGGTACCGCTCCAGCGGGAAGGTAAACGGCATTTCTGTGCGCTGCTCTGGTTCGCCAGAAGTGGCTTAGTCCTGCTGGCCACATGACCCGGAAGCTGTACGCCGGCTCCCTCGGCCAGTAAAGCGAGATGAGCGTCACAACACCAGAGTCGGCCACGACTGGACCTAATGGTCAGGGGTCCCTTTACCTTTACTATACAGGGGTATACAAATAATTTTATAAAAAGGAATATCCAAAACATTTATAACGTAAGGCTGCCATACGCCCTTGATTTCCCAGAAATATCCAGGATTCGTCCGTCGGAAATAGCATCTGATTTCCGAAAATCGTTTTTAAAAGTCCGTGAAAACCTGGATGGAAGGCAACCCATGCCCCAAGTGTCAATTTTCTGGCGAATTTCCTATTATAAAGGAGCATAGCTTCAAAACTTTGACAACACGCTAGAACAGAATTTATTTTTAGTTGTAAAAACACAACAACACTGAATATTTGCCAAACAAACTATTGTGTGAAAAATAGTGAAATAGGTGTGATATGTCAATTTTCCCCTAAAAAATAAGAATAAATCACCAATCCACATTTGGTTTTAAAAATCTTCGTTTATCCTCAAAAAAACAACCCATGTTCTTTCCATAGAATAACTTCCTGTGTTAACCCCCTCCTCTTTGCGTACCCATAGCAGGATGGGGTCAGGATTGTGTCCATTTAGCATGTGAAAGAGATTGATTGTGGCAGCTCCTGCGGGAACATCCAGGACTTTTCGGGGGACTTCTGTGTCTCTTCCCCCTCCAGGGAAGATTCCTTCCTATTAGATGTGCGCATCTATTCCCAAGGCGAGGGATGATTTACCCTTCATAGGCATAGCTGTCAACTTACAGATTTGAAAATAAGGGACCAGCAGCCTCGAAAATAAGGGATCAGCAGCCAAAACAAGGGATTTTCAGGGCACAGGTATGTTCAGCTTCTGAGCCAAAGGCAGAAAGCCCAGCCAGCAGCCAAACGAAGCCTCAAGCGGTGGTTCCCACAGCGCAGCAACCCGGCAAAGGGGATGCAGCAAGGAAAACCACCGTCCCCTCTCCGCTGGGAAGCGCTGAGCAAAGGCGAGTCCCCAGGCAACACGGCCGATTTGATTGGCACAAGGCATGCAAGCTCCACCCCCCAGTCGTTCTTAGACTCCTTATTGGGTGAGCAACGCAGCCAAGCAACACAGCTGGAGCCTCCCTCCTCCCTGGCCGGCAGGGAGGGAGGGAGAGGAGCTGCTTCCTTTGAAACCCGGGAAATTTAAGGGACATCATCAATAAGGGACAGCAGCGGGACACGGCGCTGGGATAAGGGACTTTCCCGCCAAATAAGGGACGGTTGACAGCTATGTTCGTAGGTAGGTCCAAGGCGGATGTTCTAGTGGGGAGAAGCCAAGAGAAGCCATCCAAGATGGTGGCTTTCGATAAGGCACCAGAACGTTCCATTCGCAGCCGACTCCCCATTGCTCACACATCCAAGTCGTCGTCCGGGTCTTCTTCGTCTATGTCATCTGCAGCATCCGGCTCGTAATAGATCTTCCCCTGGCTGGTCGGCATCTGCAGCAGAGACGACTTCCTGCGACAGGGCGAGAAATGGGGGGTTAGAGGCAGGGTGGAAATGCCGGTCAGAGAACAGCCTTGCCCCCGGGTGGTTTTGGACTACAACTCCCATCAGCCCCTGCCAGTGCAAAATTTTAAAAATTACATAAAACATAAATCAGGACCATAGCTGTCAATCTTCCCCTTTTTTGCAGGAAATTCCCTTATTCCAGTGCCGTTTCCCGCTGCTTCCCGCTGCTATCCCAGATTGTTAGATATCCCGTAGACTGTCCCCAGGACAGGTGAGACTGCTGATCCCTTATTTTCAAGGCTGCTGATCCCTTATTTTCAAATCTGAAAGTTGACAGCTATGATCAGGACATGAACATCCAATCTCTCGTGCTGCCCAAATGTCCCTCTGAAAGACATCTGAAGGCAGCCCTGTTTAGGGAAGCTTTTAATGTTTGATGCATAACTGTATTTTAATATTTTGTTGGAAGCCGCCCAGAATGGCTGGGGAAGCCCAGCCAGATGGGTGGGGGATAAATAAATTATTATTATTATTATTAGGGAGTTGCAGCAATTTATTATTATTATTATTATTATTATTATTATTATTATTATTAGGGAGTTGCAGCCATGGGCATCCATTTGTTTTTTTTTAACAAAGAGTAAGGTCCCGCGGGTGGCGCTGTGGCATGGGTGGCGCTGTGGGTAAAAGCCTCAGCGCCTAGGGCTTGCCGATCAAAAGGTCGACGGTTCGAATCCCCGCGGCGGGGTGCGCTCCCGCTGCTCGGTCCCAGCGCCTGCCAACGTAGCAGTTCGAAAGCACCCCCGGGTGCAAGTAGATAAATAGGGACCGCTTATTGGCGGGAAGGTAAACGGCGTTCCGTGTGCTGCGCTGGCTCGCCAGATGCAGCTTTGTCACGCTGGCCAAGTGACCTGGAAGTGTCTCCGGACAGCGCTGCCCCCGGCCTCTTAAGTGAGATGGGCGCACAACCCCAGAGTCTGTCAAGACTGGCCCGTACGGGCAGGGGTACCTTTACCTTTACCTAAGGTCCCGTCTGCGCTGTTCCCACCCCACAAACTTCTGAGGGTGATTGAATAACCAAGGGGGCTCTTTCCCCCCCCCAAATCAGCACCCGAGAGGGACCGCAGGGTAGGAGGGGGCCTATCAGGCATCGAGACTCGAGTTCGAGTTCTGTAAGCTGTTTGCATTAAATACAGCCCAGATACATCCAGCAAACTCACAGAGTAAAATTCTATGCCTGGGTAGGCTTTTAAGGTTGTTAATTGGGCTGTGAAAGCAAGACAAAGACACTTGGCAAATATTGACAAAAATAAATCCACATCCGACCCCGACGGACTTACTTTTCGTCACTGAACTGGTACGGGAGAGGGACGGACTCCTTGGCCCGGCGCTCAGCCTCCGACAGGCGCAGGTTAAAGGTCAAGTTGGCGGCTGGGTCGCCCTGAGAAGGGAAGAAGCCCAGTCAATACCAGCGGGAGGGGGAGACCTGACAGCAAAGCGATGGGACAGCTGCTATAAATCTCAGTCTCAGAACAGGTGAAATGGGTACAAATTTAACGGGCATGAGGCAGGATCCGGGTGGGCCTGAAACCTTAGTGCCTTGCGAGCCAAGATGGAGTTCTTGTAATTAAATATACCAAGAAAAGAGCACACCCAGAACTCAGGCCAATATAAGTTTCAGCAGTGGGAATGGTCCCTTCTCGCAAATCAATAGTCAATTGTAACAAAAACTAATCCATTCAAAAGTATGTATTCCGATAAGGATTACAAACTCAAATAGAGATTTCAAACACATAAGGATACGTATAACACAATAATCCGTTACAGTATTAAAAATAAGAGTTTATTAGTAGAGATAAGTTCATGTTAGTCCACAGTCAGATTTGACATGAAGGTCTTAGTTTCAATCACTGAGCAGAAGTCAATTATGGATCAGAAACCAGAACAGGGCCCTGTTTTGATGTATTCACCTTCATCAGCTAATTTTTAAAGGGTCATGTAAATTTGAGGAATTCATATAAATATATCCTGCTATTTTCTACGTTTCTCAGAGATAACAACTACATGTGGGTAGATCAACGTGTATCTTGAGCTTTTCTGTTATCTCTGAGAAACGAAGAAAATAACAGGATATATTTATACGAATTCTTCAAACTTACACGACCTGTTAAGTTGTGGGCGAACATATCAGACGACACAGCGATTCTTCCAAAGCAGCTCTTTAATTGTAAGCTGGAACAGAACTAACTGAGGAGCTCAGTCAGCCGGCTTATATAGAGCTCCAGAACAATTGTAACTGTTGCAACTTTCTAAAACTATCCAATCACAGAACATCACTTTTCGATCCTTCATTTGCATACAAACTATCCAATCACTGAACGTCACTTTCGATCCTTGATTTGCATAACTATCTACAGTATCCCCCTGCTGGCCCAGGGTGAGAACATCAGTACATAACACGACCCTTTAAAAATTAGCTGATGAAGGTGAATATATGGAAACAGGGCCCTGTCCTGGCTTCTGATCCGTAATTGGATATACATATCCTTGAGTTTGAGTTTGTAATCTCTGAGTTTGTAATCTTTCCTGAATCTCCCAGTGCTCAGTTTCATTGGCCATTCACGTATTCTAGCGTTATGAGAGGAGAAAAGCTTTGCCTGAAGCCCCACTGAGTCACTGCCAATCAGTGTACACAATACTGAGCTACATAAAGGTCTGACCCAACTCAAGGCAGGTTCTGGAGTCCGAGCCCTGCATCTTGTTACTCCTTAAGGGCACTGGGTAGGATTTCTGATTTTCGAATTTTATTGTCATTCATGTTTTTATACAGTATTTTATGCTGTTTTTATAATTAAGTGTTTTAAATTTGTTGTTAGCCGCCCTGAGCCCGGTTTTTGAACCGGGAAGGGCAGGGTATAAATTTTTATTATTATTATTGTTGTTGTTGTTGTTGTTGTTGTTGTTGTTGTTGTTGTTATTACAGTGGTGCCCCGCAGACGAACGCCTCGCAAGACGAAAAACCCGCTAGACGAAAGGGTTTTCCGTTTTGGAGGCACTTCGCAAAACGAATTTCCCTATGGGCTTCCTTTGCAAGACGAAAGCCCATAGGGAAATCTCCGGGACAGCGGGGAAGCGCAGCGCGTCTTCCCCACTGTCCTCGGACCTCCTCCGAAGGCTGCCGGTGGGGCGGAGAGACCTTCTCCCCGCGCCAGCCTTCGGATGGCTGTCCTGAAGACTTGCGGTGGGAGGAGGGTTTTCCTTCCCACCGCCAACATTCAGAATGCTGTTCTGAATGTTGGCGGTGGGGAGGAAAAACCCTCCTCCCACCGCAAGCCCCGGGAACAGAGGAGAAGCGCTGCGCGCCTTCCCCTCTGTTCCCGTACCTGTCCTGAAGGCTTGCGGTGGGGAGAAAAGCCCTTCTCCGCACCGCCAGCCTGGCAAGCGGTCTCCATAGGAACGCATTAATTATAATAATAATAATAATAATAATTTATTATTTATACCCCGCCCATCTGGCTGGGCCTCCCCAGCCACTCTGGGCGGCTTCCATAAAAACCAAAAATACAGTAAAATATCACACGTTAAAAACTTCCCTGAACAGGGCTGCCTTAAGATGTCTTCTGAATGTCAGGTAGTTGTTTATCTCTTTGACATCTGCTGGAAGGGCATTCCACAGGGCGGGCGCCACTACCGAGAAGGCCCTCTGCCTGGTTCCCTGTAGCTTTGCTTCTCGCAATGAGGGAACCGCCAGAAGGCCCTCGGCGCTGGACCTCAGCGTCCGGGCAGAATGATGGGGGTGGAGACGCTCCTTCAGGTATACTGGACCGAGGCCGTTTAGGGCTTTAAAGGTCAGCACCAACACTTTGAATTGTGCTCGGAAACGTACTGGGAGCCAATGTAGGTCTTTCAAGACCGGTGTTATATGGTCTCGGCGGCCGCCCCCAGTCACCAGTCTAGCTGCTGCATTCTGGATTAATTGTAGTTTCCGAGTCACCTTCAAAGGTAGCCCCACGTAGAGCGCATTGCAGTAATCCAAGCGGGAGATAACCAGAGCATGCACCACTCTGGCGAGACAGTCCGCAGGCAGATAGGGTCTCAGCCTACGTACCAGATGGAGCTGGTAAACAGCTGCCCTGGACACAGATTTGACCTGTGCCTCCATGGACAGCTGTGAGTCCAAAATGACTCCCAGGCTGCGCACCTGGTCCTTCAGGGGCACAGTTACCCCATTCAGGACCAGGGAATCCTCCACACCTGCCCGCCTCCTGTCCCCCAAAAACAGTACTTCTGTCTTGTCAGGATTCAACCTCAATCTGTTAGCCGCCATCCATCCTCCAACCGCCTCCAGACACTCACACAGGACCTTCACCGCCCTCACTGGTTCTGATTTAAAAGAGAGGTAGAGCTGGGTATCATCCGCATACTGATGAACACCCAGCCCAAACCTCCTGATGATCTCTCCCAGCGGCTGCATGTAAATGTTGAAAAGCATGGGGGAGAGGACAGAACCCTGAGGCACCCCACAAGTGAGAGCCCAGGGGTCTGAACACTCATCCCCCACCACCACTTTCTGAACACGGCCCAGGAGGAAGGAGCGGAACCACTGTATGACAGTGCCCCCAGCTCCCAGCCCCTCAAGACGGTCCAGAAGGATGTTATGGTCGATGGTATCAAACGCCGCTGAGAGATCCAGCAGAACTAGGAAACAGCTCTCACCTTTGTCTCTAGCCCGCCGGAGATCATCAACCAGTGCGACCAAGGCAGTTTCAGTCCCATGATGAGGCCTGAATCCCGACTGGAAGGGATCCAAATGGTCCGCTTCTTCCAGGCGTGCCTGGAGTTGTTCGGCAACCGCTCGCTCAATCACCTTGCCCAAGAATGGAAGATTTGAGACTGGGCGATAGTTGGCCATCGTGGTTTTCAATGCATTCCTATGGGAAACCGTGCTTCGCAAGACGAAAAACTCGCAAGAAGAAAAAACTTGCGGAACGAATTAATTTCGTCTTGCGAGGCACCACTGTATTATTAGAGCTCCAGCAGCCAACGAGATTCCTGTCTCATTTGCTGCCACCCCCACCTTACTATTCCTCCACTTGCAGACTCCTTATAATAATAATAATTTATTATTTATACCCCGCCCATCTGGCTGAGTTTCCCCAGCCACTCTGGGCGGCTCCCAATTGAATGTTAAAAACAATACAGCATTAAATATTAAAAACGTTCCTAAAATATAAAAAACTTTACATCAGCAGCCCCAGGAAGCTTTGCAGCAGCGGGAGGGCTGTGCGCCCATGCCCCGCGCTCTTGGGCTGCTGAATGGGGGTCGGGGTGCTGCTCTGCCAGCAGCCTGCCCTTTCTCCTCAATCTTTGGAGCAGCGGGCAGGCTGTTCGCTGAGAGAGGGGAGGAAGAGGACGGAGAGGAGGGGGACCAAGAAGCTGGGTGAAGGGAGACCAGGTACCGTAGGTTGCCGTGAGTGGAGAGTCATGGTAGAGGGCAAAGGAGTGGGAGCAGGGAAGGGGAGAAATTGCAGGCGTCACCTGAGGAGTTTGGGTGAAAGGGATGGAGAGGAGGAGACTGGAAAAGGGGGCTTGCACGCGAAGATGGTATTTTATATGAAGACAGTGAAGAAATTGATGTCAGTGATTGTGAGCAACTGAGCTTCATCAATTCCGACCCTAGCAATGATGAGTTCTTGGGGTTCATAGAATCATAGAATCATAGATTGGATTAATCTGGCCTCTGTGGGCAGTTTATTTCCTGGGGTAAAATCCTAAAAAAAGCTTCAATCCCAGAAAAAGCTCAAGAATTTCAACCCTAAAAAACAAGTTCAATCCTAAAAAAAAAACGCAACAACAACACAACTTTGGGGTAAAATCCTAAAAAGATCAACAAATTCAACCCTAAAAAAAGGTGACTAATTTTGGTTGGCCCTCATGGGTCTTCACTTTATCAAATCCGGCCCTCTTTGAAAAAAGTTTGGACCCCACTGTCTTATTCTATATGTTAGGTGTGCATAGAACCATAGAATCATAGAGTTGGAAGAGACCACAAGGGCCATGGAGTCCAACCCCCTGCCAAGCAGGAAACACCATCAGAGCACTCCTGACATATGGTTGTCAAGCCTCTGCTTAAAGACCTCCAAAGAAGGAGACTCCACCACACTCCTTGGCAGCAAATTCCACTGTCAAACAGCTCTTACACAGAAGACTAGAAGAGTACTCAAACCTTAAAGTCTCTCTTCATTTGTTAATGACAGTGATGATGGTTCTTAATGCCACTGTTGACTGCTGTTTGCTTTACATGGCTGTAATATGATTCTGTTTATTATTATTAAATACGGTAGTTTATACAACATTTGATTCAGAATATTTTTTTCCTGTTTTCCTCCTCTAAACACTAGGTGTGTCTTATGGTCGGGTGCATCTTATGGAGTGAAAAATATGGTAAATAAGCAAGCAAGGTCACCTACCGTAGGCAAAGCTTTGCCATCTTCTGGACGGTCGCCTTCGGAAACGCCGTCCCGTGGCAGCTCGCCAAGGTGCTTCAGGAGGAAACCCGGAAGAAGAGTAAAGCGTTCTTTCTGGGAAGGAGCAAAAGAGGGGCAAGGGGTGTCAGGAGCAGGTCAGCAATAAATCACACCTAGTAAGGGAAGTTAACTCTTGGTGCAAGGAAACCGGGTCTTCTCAGGAGGCGGGATTTACGCCTTGTCAGGTGCGGGTGTGGTTGCTCGAGAGTAAACAGGCAAGACTCCAACCTGTCTTTTCCAGGCTTTATTCTTGGTGCAAGGAACGCGGGTGGCACTGTGGGTTAAACCACAGAGCCTAGGACTTGCTGATCAGAAGGTCGGCGGTTCGAATCCCTGTGACGGGGTGAGCTCCCGTTGCTCGGTCCCTGCTCCTGCCAACCTAGCAGTTCAAAAGCACAAAGTGCAAGTAGATAAATAGGCACCGCTCTGGCGGGAAGGTAAACGGTGTTTCCGTGCGCTGCTCTGGTTCGCCAGAAGCGGCTTAGTCCTGCTGGCCACATGACCCGGAAGCTGTGCGCCGGCTCCCTCGGCCAATAAAGCGAGATGAGCGCCACAACCCCAGAGTCAGTCACGACTGGACCTAATGGTCAGGGGTCCCTTTACCTTTACCTGTTCTTGGTACAAACTCTTTACAGTGCAGAGCGTCGTAAGTTCATGTCTGGCTCAATCGCTAGCAGAATCTGGGAGTGGCCGGTCTTTGTACCTCCCCCAGCATAAAAGTCACGTCACCCCCAGCCTTTTCCTTCCCTCCCTGCGCCGAAGCTTACTGCGCAGAATGGGCGCTGGCAGGGGCGTACTCCCCCCTCCCTAGCATCCCCTGGTCCCTGCACCTCTTCTTCACTGGAGGAGGGGCTTTCCTCCTCGCCGGAGGAGGAACTGCTTCGCAAGATTTTCAGAGGCTCCCTCTAACACAATTCCCCCCCGCTCTACGTGGGGCTGCCCTTGAAGCTGTCCCAGTAACTCCAGCGGGTGCAGAATGCCGCCGCGAGGCTCCTCACGGGGTCCCTGCCATGGGAGCATGTTCACCCAGTGCTTTTCCAGCTGCATTGGCTCCCGGTGGAGTACAGGGTCAGGTTTAAGGTGCTGGTTTTGACCTTTAAAGCCCTTCACGGCCGAGGACCCTTGTACCTACGGGACCGCCTCTCCTGGTATGCCCCGCGGAGGACCTTAAGGTCCATAAATAGCAACACCCTAGAAGTCCCGGGCCCTAAGGAAGTTAGATTAGCCTCAACCAGAAGCAGGGCCTTTTCAACACTGGCCCCGGCCTGGTGGAATGCTCTGTCTCATGAGACCAGGGCCCTGCAGGATCTGATTTCTTTCCGCAGGGCCTGTAAGACAGAGTTGTTCCACCTGGCCTTTGGCTTGGAATCAGTTTGATTCCCTCCCTCTCTTTCTTTTTCCTTTCTCCTCCTATGAAGAGATTGCTCCCTAATTGTTTTAATGTTGTATCTTCATCTTTTAAATTGTATTTTAATCAACTTGTTTTTATTATTGGTTGTTAGCCACCCTGAGAGCCGTCTTGGCTGGGGAGGGCGGAGTATAAATAATTTTTTTTTATTATTATTATTATTATTATTATTATTATTATTATTATTATTATATCTCTCGCCTCTCCACCGATGGCAGTTCCCTGACATGTCTGTTACGCCACCCACTCCACAGGCACATTCCCCCTCGTCGTCTGACCCCTGACCAGCCTCACCTTCCGCAGCACCTTGCCACCTTTCTTCCTGTGCAAGGTGACGGCGATTCGGGGAGCCTCGTCCCCCTGCGACACATTCCACGGCGCCGGCTCCAGAGCCACCACAACGCGAGCCAAGGCATGCAAAGTTTCTAGTTGTCCAAGATGGTGCAAGTCCCCATGGACGAGGGTCACCAGCCGGGCAATTTTCAGACCTGCAGGAGATCAGGAAATGTTGGGAAAGCCACGAGACCCGTCACGTCAGCACAACAGCCTTTTTCCCCTTGTTAATATATTTTCATTAAAGATTTCTGAGTTTACAAAAATACACGCTTTGTCTCTTTTATCAAGTTGTGTTTTCTACAAATCAGTTTCATTTGTTGCAAGACATTGGTGTTACATAAGAGTGTTAGGCAGGGGCCAGCAAACGTTTTCGGCAGGGGGCCGGTCCTCTGTCCCTCAGACCTTGTGGGGGGTCAGAATATATTTTGAAGGTGCTGGTGGTGAAGGGGTACAGTTAGGGTTACCCCAGAAAGCCCTAAAAACTGTTTGTGAATTCCCCCCCCCAGCCAGGCCTCAGCGTATGCATTTTAAAAACTGCATTTTCCTCTAAGACAAAAAGTACGAGCTAAGCAGTCCTCTCTGTAACAAAAACGCTGTAACAAACCTACAGCTGAGAAAAGTACCGTATTTTTCGCTCTATAGGACGCACTTTTTCCCCTTCAAAAATGAAGGGAAAATGTGTGTGCGTCCTATGGAGCGAAGACGCCATAGCCCTGCGACCCTCTCCCGGCTGGAGAGGTAAAGCGGGGCTATGGCAGGAGCCTCCATAGGCGCGCCTCACCTCTCCAGCCGGGAGAGCGCGCGCGGGGCTAAAGCAGCCCCCCGCGACCCTCTCCCCGGTGACGCGCGCCTATGGCAGGAGCCTCCATAGGCGCACCTCACCTCTCCAGCCGGGAGAGCGCGCACGGGGCTAAAGAAGCCCCCCGCGACCCTCTCCCGGCTGGAGAGGTGACGCGTGACTATGGCAGCAGCCTCTCTGCTGCGGCTTTCCACTGCTCCCTGACCTGCTCTTTGGGGCTGGTGGTGGGCTTCCCCCCGCCAGCCCCAAAGAGCAGGTCGAAAGGAACCTGAAGCCTGGAGAGCGAGAGGGGTCGGTGCGCACCGACCCCTCTCGCTCTCCAGGCTTCCAAGGTAGCCGCCTGAACGCACCTTAAACGCACCTTGTTTTAGAGCGGGAAAACAAGAGGGGGGAAATTCTCCCCCTCTCTGCGCAGCGCCTCCTGCCGCTTCACTGAAGGGGCTCTGGGCAGAGAGCGGAAGAATTTTTTTCCCTTGTTCTCCCCCCTCTAAAACAAGGTGCGTCCTATTGTGCGAAAAATACGGTAAGTCTTTCGCTTCCCATATCCAAGATAACCTTGTCCTGGCACATTGATTTGCAACATACTTCCGGGAACAGAGCTAGAGAACGAAAAGCAACATTTCTATGTAAGAATCTGTGAAGGGGGAGAGGAAAAAAAGGGGTTTGGGAAAAAGGATAAAACCTGCTTGTAAAATGTTTTCGGAGCGGCCTGTCTTTTGTGAACTGATTCACACAGGTGCCTCTGCCCCCCCCGGATGGCAGAATAAAACGCAATTTCTCTGGATTAACCCCTTGGTGTCGTTTGGCTCCTTTTGTCTCTGCTCGGGTGCAAGAATTATTCCTACCCATGGATTAAAAAGGCTACAGTGGGGGAAAGAACAAATTCCTATGCCCCACAAATAACCCAGAGATGCATTTTAAATAAAAGGACACATTTCTACTCATGTAAAAACACACTGATTCCTGTACTGCCTGTGGGCCGGATTTAGAAGGCAATTGGGCCGGATCCGGCCCCCAGGCCTTAGTTTGCCTACCCATGGGTTAAGAAGAAAAGAGGGGGAATTATGAGTAGGGTAGGGTCAGGTAGTTATGCTTCTTTTTGTTTATTTAGTGTATGTGTGGGGTTTTGTGTCAGCGTTACTTTTGTGGGTTCTCTTACTATTCGCTTGTTGTATTTCCTTGGGGGTGAGAGAGGTTGCGGGGTGGCCTAGGATGTGGTTGGTTGTCTCTGGTTGGCTGTAGTGAAATTTGTTTTTGTGTGAGAGGGGGGTCTTTGTGTCTGTGTATTTTTGAATCACGTTAGCCAGATTACAGTGGTACCCCGCTAGACGAATGCCCCGCTAAACGAAAAATGCGCAAGACGATATTTTTTCCTCTTCGCAAGACGAATTTTTCTATGGGGCTGTCTCACAAAACGAATTTTTTTCCCGTGGTCTCCCTTTTTTTTTGCCTTTTCTGAAAGGCGCTAAGCTGCTTATCTGTAAATTGCCGCTTATCCGCTAATCCACTAAAAGCCGCTAAGCCGCTTATCTGTCAAATACCGCTTATCAGCTGATCAGCTAATAAGCGGTGCTCCGCAAGACGAAAATCCCTGCAAGACGAAGGCACCCGCAGAACGGATTATTTTCGTCTTGCGGGGCACCACTGTAATTTGTATGATGTCAGTGGATTTTTGTTGTTGTCTTGTTGGGCTGTATATGTGATAAAGGGGAACCATACCAGGGTGAAGGCATCTTCTTCTGTTTGCCCCCGTGTCAGTTTCAGTTTATTCATAGCTGTCAACTTTTCCCTTTTCTTGCCAGGAATTTTACTCAGAATAAGGGAATTTCCCTTAAAAAAGGGGAAAGTTGCCAGCTATGGTTTCTTGGTTAGTTTTTTCTAATACTATTTGATACCATTGGTCCATGTTTACTCCTGACAGGTCTCTCCAGTGTCTGGCTGTCAGGGAACTGCCATCGGAGAAACAGGAGGTGAAAGGGCTCACAGAGGCTGAGAGAGACTTATCAGCTGAGGAGGGGACCAGCAGGGGGAGAGGAAGAGCTCCAAGGGAAAGTGAGTCGGAGGGAGGGCTCAGAGACACTTCCAGCGAAAATAGTGGGGAGGTTTCAGGACCTCCCATAGGGACACCCACTCCTCGCCGGAAACTGTCACGCCGAGAGTCCAGAAGACGCGTTTCCGTTAAGGAACTTTTATGCTGGAAGAAGTTCCGTAAACGCCCACTGTCCGATTCAACGAGCGACTGATGGAGCCATGCTTAAGGAGCTCCGTCACAGACAGAGGTTTGTGGACTTAGCCAAACTCTGAGGGACTAGGACTTTATGCACAAGCAGCTCATCATCCCATCACACTGGCTATGATGTTTCTGGCTGCTGAGAGTAGGTGGGTTACGAGCTCTTTATGATTTGAGTGGGCGTTATTATCGTGGGAGATGTTTAGCAGAGCGCAGCAGCCTTTTGACTCCCCTAAAGACCTCAGCGATCAGGCAGGGATATAAGGGAGCAGGCCAAGGTATCCTGGACCCAAAGTTGTTAAGGCCCTTGTAAATGCATATGAGAAAATTAACGTCAGAAGAGTCCTGCTGGATCAGGCCAATGGAATCTAGTCCAGCATCCTGTTCACACAGTGGCCAATCGGGTGCCCATTATGGAAAACCTGCAAGCAGGATTCGAACGCAGGAGCAGCCCTCTCCCCTCTTGTGGTTTCCAGCAATTGGAATTCAGGGGTGTTGACTGTGGAGGCAGAACACAGCCCCCTCCGCCATGAATTTGCTCAACCCTCTGTTAAAGCTACCCTAGGCTTCCTAGGGTATATAAGGGTGCTCTAAGGGACACGGGTGGTGCTGTGGGTTAAACCACAGAGCCTAGGGCTTGCCGATCAGAAGGTCGGCGGTTCAAATCCCCGCAACGGGGTGATCTCCCGTTGCTCAGTCCCTGCTCCTGCCAACCTAGCAGTTCAAAAGCATGTCAGAGTGCAAGTAGATAAATAGGTACCGCTCCAGCGGGAAGGTAAACGGCATTTCCGTGCGCTGCTCTGGTTTGCCAGAAGTGGCTTAGTCATGCTGGCCACATGACCCGGAAGCTGTACGCTGGCTCCCTCGGCCAATAAAGCGAGATGAGCGCCGCAACCCCAGAGTTGTCCACGACTGGATCTAATGGTCAGGGGTCCCTTTACCTTTACCTTTAGGCTTCCTTGATGCCAACAAAGGTCCGTATAGTTAAAGCTATGGTTTTCCCAGTCGTGATGTATGGAAGTGAGAGCTGGACCATCAAGAAGGCTGATCGCCGAAGAATGGATGCTTTTGAATTCTGGTGCTGGAGGAGACTCTTGAGAGTCCCATGGACTGCAAGAAGATCCAACCTCTCCATTCTGAAGGAAATCAGCCCTGAGTGCTCACTGGAAGGACAGATCCTGAAGCTGAGGCTCCAAGACTTTGGCCACCTCAGGAGAAGAGAAGACTCCCTGGAAAAGACCCTGATGCTGGGAAAGATGGAGGGCAGAAGGAGAAGGGGATGACAGAGGACGAGATGGTGGGACAGTGTTCTCGAAGCTACAAACATGAGTCTGACCAAACTGCGGGAGGCAGTGGAAGACAGGAGGGCCTGGCGTGCTCTGGTCCAGGGGGTCACGAAGAGGCGGACACGACAAAACGACTCAACAACAAGGCTTCCTTGAAAACATCCCCCCTCTCTCACCAGCAGCCTTTGCTCTCCTGGGCAGCTGCGGAAGGACCTGGCAGACGCCGGCAAACGGCAAACGGAGAAGGAGCCAGCTCAGCGAATCCAGCACGACCGTGACAGGCCCTGGAGACCCTGGAGTCAAGCGGCCCACCAATTCCGAGGCAGAGAAGTCTCCCAGGGTGAAGCCACGCGGCTCCCCAACCCAGCCCAGGGGATCCCGGAAGGCATCGTGGAACTGTATCCTTGAATAAAACAGGTAATAATAATAACAACAACAACAACAACAACAACAACAACAACTACCACCAATGGGCCAGATTAAGGCAGGACTATCTCTAGAGGAGAAAGAAAATCCTACTGGAAGCTGTTACATTATTGAAATCAGATAACGTGTGTGTGTGTGTTTAAACCAGTGTTTCCCAAACTCAGTTCTCCGGTTGTTTTTGGACTACAACTCCCATCATCCCTAGCTGGCAAGACCAGCGGTCAGGCATGATGGGAACCATAGGTGGGAACCCAAGTTTGGGAAACGCTGGTTCAAATCTATTTACCAAAGTTTCTAAGCATTCAAGAGAAAATACCTTTAACATTTTAATTTTTCTTTGGTCCTGCATTTCTAACGAGAGCATATACCTCTGTCTGTACGATCAATCTGTTTAATAATTAAATCTCTCATTTATTTAATGACAGTGGTACCTCAGGATGCGAACGGGATCCGTTCTGGAGCCCCGTTTGCATTCTGAAGCGAACACAACCTGCGATTGCACATCTGCGCATCATGATTCGCCGTTTCCGCGCATGCATGTGATGTCATTTTAACCGTCTGAGCATGTGCGAGCGGCGAAACCTGGAAGTAACATGTTCCGTTACTTCCGGGTTGCCACGGAGCGCAACATGAAAGCGCTCAACCTGAAGGAACTTCAACCCGAGGTATGACTGTATATATACAGTGGTGCCTCGCAAGACGAAATTAATTCGTTCCGCAAGTTTTTTCTTCTTGCGAGTTTTTCGTCTTGCGAAGCACCGTTTCCCATAGGAATGCATTGAAAATCAATCAATGCGTTCCTATGGAAACCGCCTTCAGACCAGGTCCGGGGACAGTCTGTCCCCCGACCTCTTCTGAAGGCTGGGCGGGGGGGACAAGGGCTTTTCTTCCCACCGCCAGCCTTCAGAAGGCTGTTCTGAAGGCTGGCGGTGGGAAGAAAAGCCCTTCTCCCCACCTCCCACCCCGCAAGCTCCGGGGACAGGAGGGCTTTCCTCCCGACTGCCAGCATTTTAAAAGCCCCGGGACAGCGGAGACTTCTCTGCTGTCCCGGGGCGATTTTAAAATGCTGCCGCCCGCCAGCATTTTAAGATCACACCGGGACAGCGGAGAAGTCTCAGCTGTCCTGGGAAGGCAGGCGGGGGGGAGCAAAGACTTTTGCCCCCCGCCGGCCTTCAGAAGAGGTCCAGGACCTCTTGTGAAGGCCGGCGGTGGGCGAAAGTCTTTGCTCCCGATGGCCAGCATTTTAAAAGCGGTCCGGGATAGTGGGAAAGCCCTGCTATCCCGGACCGCTTTTAAAATGCTGGCGGTGGGGAGCAAAGCCTTTCGGCCCCCGCCGGCCTTCCTGGACCTCTTCTGAAGGCCGGCGGGGGGCGAAAGGCTTTGCTCCCCACCGCCAGCATTTAAAAGAGGTCCCCGGAGATTTCCCTATGGGCTTTCTTCTTGCGAAGCAAGCCCATAGGGAAATTCGTCTTGCGGAACGACTCAAAAACGGAAAACTCTTTCGTCTTGCGAGTTTTTCGTTTTGCGAGGCGTTCGTCTTGCGAGGCACCACTGTATTTAATTAAGCTTACTAACTGCATACGTTACATAATATTATTTGACACTTTAATTTTCAATATGGAAATTTAATTCAGCGTGCGGCCCACGGGTCCTGTGTCGAAGTGCTCTGGCGGCCCACTTGGTATGGAAAGTCGGACCGCCCCATTCTAAGAGGAACGCAACACTTTTTTAAAAGCATGCAGTGGGTAAGATTAATTGGAATTAATCACGAAAGCATAAAGAATTTCTAATGCTGTTCACAACATACAATTACAATATAAAAATCGCAAAATGCATCATAAAAACAGTAACAAAAATAAACAAACCAAGAATCCCCCCCTCCCACAACACATTTAAAATCATCTGAAAATCATTCGGATGTCAATCATCCAAAGGCCTGGTTGAAAAATCTGGTATGGTTACCAGATTTTTTTCAATGAATCCGGGGAAACTTTTTTCCTTTTTCTTTTTAAGCTGAGTAGCAACAGGGAGTCAGTAGTGGAGATGGTGAGGCAAAAGACCCTGGGCCCAGGGTGCAAAGCCCTTCTTTTGCACCCTGTGAAACATAAATGCAAAGAGTTTTAAAAAAACTGGGCACTTTTAGCAAAGTATTGGAAGACACAAGAACTACCCACGCTGGAAGAATGGCAGACGAAGGTGATAGACTACATGGGACTGGCTGAGATGACTGGCAGAATCCGTGACCAAGGGAAAGAGACGGTGGAAGAAGATTGGAAGAAATACAAAGTTTATCTTAAGAACTGTTATAAAATTAATGAGTGCTAAAATGTCATGGGTAATGTAAAACAGAATTGCAGCGGTAAATGATTGGGTAAGAGAAGAAGGATTAAAGAAAGTGAATGTTAACTGAAATGAGGGGTTGCTGAAGAAAATTTTAAAATAGGGATGCAGAAAAGGGAGGCATGGGCAAGTCGGTGAAATAAGGTTTATGAAAAAGAGGTTATGAAATTATACATGTTTATATAGTTTGTTTGTCTATGTATTGTGAATTATAATGTGTTTAATTTATGTTGGAAAACCAATAAAAATTTATTAAAAAAAAAAACTGGGCAAAGGCCGGCCCTGACTCCCAAGCCTCCCCCGATCAGTCAAAACAAAGGGGGCAGGGGGCAGGAGATCTGTACCGCTGGACGTCCCCGGTTCCCCTTTAGCAGTAGCGGCAGCAGCAGCAGCAGCAGTGAGCAGCCCGGAGCTAGCCTAGTAGCGCAGCTGGCTCTGGCTGGCTTCAGGAGCTGATCGCGGTTGTGGCGTCCTCCATTTTTCCTTTCTGGAAGTCCCCATATGATATGTTCTGCTTCCAGAGAGGAAAAATGGGGGGCGCCATGGCAGCGAGCAGCGAGCAACTCCTGAAGCCAGCCTGAGCCAACTGCACTACCAGGCTGGGTCTAGGCTGCTGAGGCTGCCACTGCGACATTTCCCAGGGACAGATTTGCAAATCCAGGGACTGTCCCCAGGAACCGGGGATGTCTGGTAACCCTAGCCGAAAGGTGTATAATGGAGGCACCATTCCCTGGGCCTCCCTGGGGAGAACATCCCACAAATGGGGAGCCACTGCAGAAAAGGCCCCGTTCTCGAGTTGCAACCCTCTGGGCCTCTCAAGGAAGAGGCATATGAAGAAGAGTCTCTTGACGATGATCTCAGGGTCCTAGCAGTGACTCCACTGAGGACCTTGATGACCAGGCAGGTATATAAGGGAGGTATCCTGGACCCAAGTAGTCCCAGGCTTTGTGAATGTTACGAAAAAGGAGCAATGCAGCTGGGTGCTCCAGATGGCTGGAAAGCCAAACAGGATGTTGATGTTATGGGACTGTACCGTGGGAACCAGGGACAGTCTATTCTGTGCACTGAGCACCGGATGTTAGCTCAGAGTGGCACATGACCCTGTACTGGAAGTACATGGGTGGAGGTTATTCTCTCTCTGCAGTTGGTGATGAGAGAGTTCAGACACGATTTCTCTGTACTGCTGGAAAGACAGGAATAAAGGCATGTAAATATATTTCTGTCTGTCTCTTTCCCCTCCCTGGCAATGGGAGGGGGAGAAGTGGTGTGTTCTTCTCACGTTAGAGGAGGATCGCCGATTGAAGACCTCCCCTGGTCTTGCCGGGAGTCGCTGACAGGGAGGTCAACAGGGATTCAAGCCGGGCACCTGGAGGGTGGCCAATTCCTCTGACATTTATTGGCTTGAATCAACATCTGGTAGCAGAGGATGGTTACTGATCCATGGGAATCAGCATGAGAGGTGAGAGGTTGATGAATCGTTGCCATCCTCTGCACCTAAGGAGATAAAGAAAGCGTCTGCGTGCAGCAAGAAGCTGAACAGACAGCTGGACACCGAGAGGGGTGTTTTCCAGGCAACGGAGCCCCAAAAGGTATGCTGAATTTCGGGCTAAAAAGTGTGAACGCAGAAAGATTTATTCTCTGGTTCACGAGAGAGCTGCGTTTAAGAAAAACAGCTCTGAGAGCAAGGACTTGGATTCAGCATGGAACCCAAGAAGGGGGGAGGGTTACCCTATCCACCTCCCCTGACTAATGACAATTATTCATCTTGGTCTATAAAGATGAAGGCCCTGCTGCAGAATCAGAGGATCTTTGAGGTGATTGAGAACCCCATCCCTGCAGCACCAACAAGAGGTTGGGAGTCACAGAATCTGAAAGCCAGAACGGCTATAATTCTGTGTGTGTCAGATGACCAATTGGTGCATATTCAGGGTTTGGAATATGCGCGAGAAATTCATTCAAGAACCTTGAACATGGCCTGGGGTCCTAGGGGCAGCCAGTGGAAGCTTTTAAGCGCTGCAGTGATGTGCTGGCAACGGTCTGTCCCATCAACAGCCCAGCTGCGGCACTTTGCATGGGCTGGAGCCCTCCAGAACAGGTCCCAGGGTAGCTCCACATAGAGCAGGCATGTCCAACCAGTAGATCGCGATCTACCGGTAGATCCCCGGCTGATCCCCGAAGATCGCGAGACCCTTATCGATTGTGGGATTAAATAAAGTTTACCGAAAGTTAACAAATAAAAGCTGAAGAACTCTGGGCAATCCTACCCCGAGAAAGTTAGACGACTCTGGGCTCAACAATTCTGGGCAATCCACCCACCCCACGAACGCTCCTTTTCACGACAATGGGTATATCACTGCCAGTTTTTTTATACTGGGAGTAGATCACAGTCTCTTGGATGTGCCTTAATCGGGTCTGGAGGTTACCAGTGCATGAAACACATTGGCCAGGCTATCTCAGTGGCTTTCTCGCACTCACCGGGAAGTGACTTCGGCGCTGAATCCAGCCTTGAATTCTTCTTCCGGGACCTCAAAGCTGAAAATGTGAACGGATTCACCCCTAAAGGAGGAACGGAGGCGAGAGCTGATTATGCTTTCAGGGGAGGGAGGAAGGGGTCCCTTCACAGTCCAAAGCAGAAGAAAGCGGAGATTGAGGGCAAGAAGAAACATTTGGAAGAACTTCCTGACAGTAAGAGCTGTTTGACAGTGGAATTTGCTGCCAAGGAGTGTGGTGGAGTCTCCTTCTTTGGAGGTCTTTAAGCAGAGGCTTGACAACCATATGTCAGGAGTGCTCTGATGGTGTTTCCTGCTTGGCAGGGGGTTGGACTCGATGGCCCTTGTGGTCTCTTCCAACTCTAGGATTCTATGATTCTAAGATTGGGCTCCAGAGGGAGAACGTGGGCTGGTTCTAGACTGCTTTAGTGAGCCACACCTGTCTGAAAGGATCAGGGTGACAAATTGTGGTTATTGAGCATAGGAGGGGGGGTTGGAGGTGCAAATCTCGTTCAGAAAGTACTCACAACTTCTGGTTGAAAGAATGGCTACTTCTTGAGAACACTGACATTTTGGATTTGGAAGGTTTTAATAATGTTTTTGGGTGGCATGCATATTTGTGGTATGACAAGGTTAAAGCTCATAAAGCATTTAAGAATGATATTGTCAGAAAAGCACTGTTTAATGTCTGGATAAGATACAAAGATTTACTTGAGAACAAAACCCCAAGGTGGTTGTCACCAATGGAAGCAAAGGCTCAGAAAAAGCTCAATATGGAGGCCAAATAGCCAAAATATTGGGAAATTTTGGAACAGGATGGAGATAAATTGAAATTGCAGAGTTTTGAGAAACTAAAAGATAAAGTGCGAGACTGGCTTCATTACTATCAAATAAGGGAAGCTTATAATTTGGACAAAAAAACCAGCTTCCAGGTCGAGAAATCAAAATTGGAAACAGAATTGTTAGAGCCAAAAACAAAGATACTTTCAAGAATGTATAACTTACTGTTGAAATGGAATACCCAAGATGAAACAGTTAAATCTGCTATGATTAAATGGGCACAGGATGTTGGACATAACATTATGTTTGCTGACTGGGAACGGTTGTGGACCACTGGTATGAAATTTACGGCATGTAATGCCCTTAGAGAGAATATTATGAAAATGATATATAGATGGTACATGACACTAGTCAAGCTAGCAAAAATCTACCATTTGCCCGATAACAAATGTTGGAAATGTAAAGAGTCTGAAGGTACATTCTTTCACCTTTGGTGGACGTGCCCAAGGATAAAGGCTTTCTGGGAAATGATATACAATGAAATGAAAAAGGTATTTAAATATACCTTCTTGAAGAAACCAGAGGCCTTTCTTCTGGGCATAGTCGGCCAACAGGTGTTAAAGAAGGACAGAACTTTCTTTATGTATGCTACAACAGCAGCAAGAATACTCGTGGCAAAGTATTGGAAGACACAAGATTTACCCACTCTGGAAGAATGGCAGATGAAAGTGATGGACTATATGGAGATGGCGGAAATGACTGGCAGAATCCGTGACCAGGGAGAAGAGTTGGTGGAAGAAGATTGGAAGAAATTCAAAGACTACTTACAAAAATACTGTAAAATTAATGAATGTTAAAATGATGTTGGATTGGACCTAAGTGGACTTAGTAATAAAATCAGTAAGAATATGTAAAAATGGTTTAATAATTGGTTAAAGTTTAAAGATGTAAATTTGTTGAAAAATTGAGTTAAATGTTTTTTTTAAAAAAGGGGTAAGGATTTGCCGAATTAATGATGTGATTGGGAATACAAAAAAGGGAGGTGTGAGGAGGTCAAAGAAACAAGCTAATGAGAATTCTGAAAAATGTGAAAAATTGATTTGTTTTTTAATTATTTTTCTTTTTGTGTTGTTATGTGTTTTAGTCATTTATTGTTGTATTTTTTGTAATTCTTTTGTGTATGCTTTTCTTTCTGTTATGACTTTTCTGTTTTGTTTCTTAAAAATTTTAATAAATATCTTTTTTTAAAAAAAACAGAAAGTACTTACAACTTAAAGTTTTATGTCACTAATAAGGCCATAAAGGTAAAGGTAAAGGGACCCCTGACCATTAGGTCCAGTCGTGGCCGACTCTGGGGTTGCGGCGCTCATCTCGCTTTACTGGCCGAGGGAGCCGGCGTACGTCTTCCGGGTCATGTGGCCAGCATGACTAAGCCGCTTCTGGCGAACCAGAGCAGCACACAGAAACGCCGTCTACCTTCCCGCCGGAGCGGTATCTATTTATCTACTTGCACTTTGATGTGCTTTCGAACTGCTAGGTTGGCAGGAGCAGGGATCGAGCAATGGGAGCTCACCCCGTCGCGGGGATTCGATCCGCCAACCTTCTGATCGTCAAGTCCTAGGCTCTGTGGTTTAACCCACAGCGCCACCCGCGTCCCTAATAGAATGCCTATTTCAGGTTGGGTACCGATTGGCGATACACCCACAATATAACAGGAAATATTATTATTACTGAACATTTACAGGCTACTATTCCACAAAGCTACACTCAGCAGCACACATGCAGAAAATGTGTGCGTGTAACACACAGTGACTGAGTACCCTCCTGCACCTCATATTTCTGGCCACTCATAAGATTCCTCCTCTCTCCTGTACGTATATGATCTTTTGAGGATTTCCTTGTGGATCTGGAGAGAGGATGGTTGCAGCAGTCTTGCCCACCCACCCAAACCATCCTTGCCATGTGGTGGTGGGGAGTGGGCTAACTGCCCAAAGTCTAAAGGCGAATTTCACCCACCTTTGGGTCGACGCTTCCACGAAACTCTTCAGGAGGGTGCGGCCCTCGCTGGCGACGGAGTCTGCAGGAGGAAAACCCAGGATGAATGCAGAACAGATTGACCACCAGAAGTCTTTCAATATTAATAATACAGTGGTACCTCGGGTGAAGTACTTAATTCGTTCCGGAGGTCCGTTCTTAACCTGAAACTGTTCTTAACCTGAAGCACCACTTTAGCTAATGGGGCCTCCTGCTGCCGCCGCACCGCCGGAGCCCGATTTCTGTTCTCATCCTGAAGCAAAGTTCTTAACCTGAAGCACTATTTCTAGGTTAGCGGAGCCTGTAACCTGAAGCGTATGTAACCCGAGGTACCACTGTATATTATTTGTAACCCCACCCAAATCACTAGGTTGCCGCAGCCACTCTGTGCAGCTTCCAGCATATATAAAAACAAAATAAAAGTTGCCTCATACACCACCTTCCCCCTTCGCTCCCCTCCAGGAGTGCCCTCCTTCACCTGAATCCTCCCAGCCCACACTTCCCCCTTAATCCCTTGCCCCACACACCGTGCACCTCTCCCTTAGGTCGCTGCCCCACGTCCCCTCCACTTCCATAGGAGCTATGAAGAAAAGGGGGCAAGGGGAATCGCCAAGTCCCCCCCACCTCTAGGCCCCTGCTTCACCCCCACAGCAGCTGCGAACAAAGTGGGGCAAGAGACCCCCCTCCCCTAAACCTCACAGAATTGCAGGGGCCCCCAGGGGTCATCTAGTCCACCCCCGCTTGCAATGCTAAGGCATCCCTGAAAGGTGGGTCCCTGCCCCGCCCCATTCCAGTGGGGGGGGTCCTCCTTCTCCCCCCCCCACCTCACCTTGGATAAGGACGAGACCCTCGGCCCCTCCGGCCACCAGCTCCCCAAGCATCCCTCCCCTGCCTCCCCCGCCCCTCTGCGCCGGCGCCTTCTTCCCTCGCTCACGCCGCCCGGCGCGCTCCACTGACGTCACTGTACGGACAAGCGGGCCGCAGCACGAGAGAGCCGCCCGCGAAGGCCCTTTGTACGGAAAAGCGCCGCATGGGCGCCGCCATGTTGAGGGAGGCAATTAGGAGGCTGCCGGATTGGAGTGATTTGAGGGGGAATAATTCCCCTGCAAAACGGGAGACCCTCCCCAGATTTAAAATAGCTGCCGTGAACGCGGCTTGGAAACGCGAGGGGTCCTGTCTCTGTGTATGCAGAAAATATATATATATATTCTGCATACACATATTTTTGGACAGGCAGGAGTCAAGACGCCTTAAAAGGTCCTCATTTGTCTGGCTGGTGGGGGCTGACGAGAGTTGTAGTCTCAAACAGCTGGAGGGCGCCAGGCTCGCCTGCAGGTATCCTCGTTTGCTGAACGAGAGATGCTGTGCCTTTCGCAGCAGCAGCTGCACTTAAAAACGGTAAACCGCCTTGGCAGAAAGGCGGCAGTGTGAATGCAATGAATGAATGAACAATAAAGAAGCGGAACCTGTACAAGAGCACGGCACTAGCCTGGGGAAGATTCAACCTGTTGAATTTCTGCCTGCCCTTTGGTGCTTACACATCAGACAGGCTGTTATGTACTGAGTTGAATAGGATCCAAACTGCAGCAGTCTGATTGGTCCTAGAACAATAGGATCCAAAAGACAGCAGTCTGATTGGTCCTAGAACAATAGGATTCAGAATGCAGCAGTCTGATTGGTCCTAGAACAATGCAGCAGTATGATTGGTTGGCAGGAACTACCCAATCATGCTCCAGATAGAAGTGAATCCACAACCTGATTGGCTTACAGTAGAATTCCGGAATTAGCCAATCATGTGCAGCCCATTGTGTAAATAATGTATATAAAGCAGATACTTTGAGGGGACTTTCATTCATTCCTCCTCACCACTATGAGCTGAATAAAGAGCATGAAATCACTTGCGACTCTGAGTATATTTCAAAGGCACCGTTTATATTGTTTCGTCGGCGCCTTTGAAGCCCTCCCTTTTCCAAGATGCGTTTTTAAGTAATAATAAATTCCCAGGATTCCCTGGGGTGGAAGCCATGACTGTTTAAAATGGTATGACACGGTTTTAAACATACAGTGCAGACAGGACCTTACTCTTTGTAAAAAAAAAAAAAAAAGAATTCCTACGGCTGCAACTCCCTAATTATAATAATAATAATAATAATTTATTAGTTATACCCTGCCCATCTGGCTAGGTTTCCCCAGCCACTCTGGGCAGCTTCCAACCAAATATTAAAAACTACAGCATCAGACATTCAAAACTTCCCTAAACAGGGCTGCCTTCAGATGTCTTCTAAAAGTCAGATAGTTGACTATTTCCTTGACATCTGACGGGAGGGCGTTCCACAGGGCGGGCACCACCACTGAGAAGGCCCTCTGCCTGGTTCCCTGCAACCTCGCTTCTCGCAGGAAGGGAACCGCTAGAAGGCCCTCGGAGCTGGACCTCAATGTCCGGGCAGAAAGATGGGGGTGGAGACGCTCCTTCAGGTCTCCTGGGCCTTTGAGGCTGTTTAGGGCTTTAAAGGTCAGCACCAACACTTTGAATTGTGCTCGGAAATGTCCTGGGAGCCAATGAAGATCTTTCAGGACCGGTGTTATGTGGTCTCGGCCGCCGCTCCCAGTCACCAGTCTAGCTGCCACATTCTGGATTAATAAAGTGAGTCTTTTCGGCGCCTGTTAAAAGCCTCCCTCTTCCAGCAAACCTTTTAAGTAGAGGTATTTCTCAGGCTGCATCTGCTTTAGGATTGTTTCAACATAGGGAAGCGTTTTTTTAAATAATGTATGGAATTTTGTAGTGGTTGGTTGTTGTTTCTTGGTGATGCTTTTTATTGCAAAACTGCTTTGAGATATTTTGTATAGGAAGTGATTCATAAGTGGAATTAAATGAGGCAAGTCTCCGATAGGCAGAGAACCAAGTCAGCGACACTTCTGGGCTCAGGGGAAAGGGGGCTGTGGAATGGGTAGGTAATGGGTGATGGCTGTGATGATTCTAAAGTGGAAGAAAGATCACACACCCATATTGGGGTGTGTGCAATTAAGTTCTACTAGATTAGACCCACTGAAATCAATGGGCATGACTATGCCCTCACATGGGACGCGGGTGGCGCTGTGGGTAAAACCTCAGCTCCTAGGACTTGCCGATCGCATGGTTGGCGGTTCGAATCCCCGCGGCGGGGTGTGCTCCCGTTGCTCGGTCCCAGCGCCTGCCAACCTAGCAGTTCGAAAGCACCCCCGGGTGCAAGTAGATAAATAGGGACCGCTTACTAGCGGGAAGGTAAACGGCGTTTCCGTGTGCGGCTCTGCCTCGCCAGGGTAGCTTCGTCACGCTGGCCACGTGACCCGGAAGTGTCTGCGGACAGCGCTGGCTCCCGGCCTATAGAGTGAGATGAACGCACAACCCTAGAGTCTGTCAAGACTGGCCCGTACGGGCAGGGGTACCTTTACCTTTTATGCCCTCACATTGGATACAACCCACAGATCATCCTAATCTCTGAGCAGCGAGATTAGTCCAGGGATTCCAGTGTTTTCTGTTTCTGTGGTGTCTTTAGGATATGTGGTTTTATTTACACAGTACATACGAACTGAGCACAGGATGGAAGGGCTCCAAGCGTTAGCATCCCGCCAGATCTTCCTTTTACATTAGTTGCAGCTTTGAATCCATCACAGTGCAAGCATGTCTGTGTCTCCAACTTCCAGCCTTCCAGCTCATCTCATGGACATTCACACTCTGTTGTTCTCCTCCCTAGCAGATAGATATCGAGTGGGGAAAGGGCCAACCCATTAGCCTGGAAGGGACCATCCCTGAGTGGGAACTGAAGTGTAGGTGGGTTCCCACAAGGCAAGACACAAGCGATAACAGCAAGAACCTTTATTGAACTATGTAACTGGGGTTAAACCACAGAGCCTAGTACTTGCCAATCAGAAGGTCGGCAGTTCAAATCCCCGCAATGCCGGGGTGAGCTCCCGTTGCTCGGTCCCTGCTCCTGCCAACCTAGCAGTTCTAAAGCACGTCAAAATGCAAGTAGATAAATAGGTACCGCTCTGGCGGGAGGGTAAACAGCGTTTCCGTGCGCTGCTCTGGTTCGCCAGAAGCAGCTTAGTCCTGCTGGCCACATGAACCGGAAGCTGTACGCCGGCTCCCTCGGCCAATAAAGCGAGATGAGCGCCGCAACCCCAGAGTCGGTCACGACTGGACCTAATGGTCAGGGGTCCCTTTACCTTTACTAACTGGGAAACAGGGACAAAGCAACTGCTTATATACATTCCTAAAAGCCTGGGCCACTCCCACTCCCGACATGATTGGCTGTCTAAACTTCCAAGCTGCGAATCATGACTCACGAGTTCATGGGCCAATGGCAAAGGCCCAAATCCTGAAATGTTGTGATTGGACATCATGTATCGAATCAGAACACAGGAGCTCAGGATCCTCAGTCCAGACTCGAGCTCAGACAAACACAGATCCACTGAATACATAACAGGAACCATCACTTGGAAACCTTTTGAGGACATTTAAATGGCCAGCTAAGGCTGTTCTCTTGCTAAGATGCTTGTCTGACTAAGTTCAGCAGCAACAGAATCATCTGTTAGAACCCTCACTGGGTACAAGATCCCAAGAATTGGGCACTCAGGGCATCATCACACACCCGCCCAAACACGCAACAATACAATTGCACAGAGGCAAATCCACTTTCAACTTGTTTTATTAACACATGCACACACAAAATTAATTACAACTCCCCACTAAGCGGCATCAGCCCCCGCATCTCTGGTACACGAACTGGGTTATCATGGCAAAAAGGACGAGTGCAAGCGAAGATACGACGATAATCAGCGCCATTATCATCCCAGGATCCTTCATCATCACTGCAAGGAGGAACAGCAAAACTCCAATGAAGATTATTTCCTCTTTTTTTAAGAGTGATCACACTATTTCCCCCCCAAATACGATATAGCAGGGTGC